>NC_062551.1:166288867-166600779 GCF_016906955.1 Phacochoerus africanus
TTTCATTTTCAACTTTCATTTGGAGAAAAGAAAAGGAGCAGCATGCGACACACCTGAAGCCCAGGCCGTTTGGGCCAGAGGTCAGATTAAAGTTAGCCTCGATCCCCTGTACTCTGACAAATGAAAACTAAACTATAAACTAAACCAGCCCGACACAACGCCAGTCCTTGTTCAGCAAGGGTAACCCCCAAACAGGATCACCTCCCTCTCCCGCTCTCTCAAACAGACACACGCACACAGCCCAGCTGAACAGAAAGGGAAAAGGTGCAACAGGGGCTAAAGCAAGAGAGAGAGAACACGGCCAGGTGTGCTGTCAGATAGCAAAAGCAGCCTTCTTTCTCCCTCAAGTGGGGAGGTCTCCGGCTTACAGACGCTGACATAAAAGACACACTCGCAACATATTTCAAAACCAAAGAGCGATGGATTTACAAGGCAGGTTGATTTTATGATGACTTTTATTGAAAAGGTACGCTGGGTTTAGGCAGATGCCTTTTAGCGCAGGAAAGTTAACACAGTGCCTAATGCAAGGAGACAGCCTGAGGAAGCAGTGCCGACAGGGCAGAGAGCTGCAACGTCTCTATTACTCTCCTCGGCATCATAAAGGGAAGAGAAAAAAATGGCATTCGTGGTGGTGCTTATAGAGAGGATGGGAGCACAAAAAAATAGAGAGGCGGGGCAAGCAAACCTCAGGTGTCGTTTGCTTAAGGAAATAAAATGAAGCAAATCTTAGAACAAAGGGTTGGGTGGAAAAACACCCTCGGTTCATAAATTCTCACCAGGCTTGAAGAAAACCGCTCTGGGGGGATCTACCCAGAGTCCAAGCGCTTCAGTTCCCATCGGATTACGTTAGAGGAGAGAGGGTGGCAGGGGTCAACACTCTAGTCTGCACGTTTCAAGAAAAGAGTAGCTCCAACTGTTAGTGAAGGGAGCCAGAGCCTGACGAGGCCCTTGGAGAAGATGAGAAAGCTGGCCCAGGAGCAGAAGCGACCAGTAGCTGTGAGCATCACACACGGAGCACTCACACAGGCCAGCCATGCTTAGTCCTGAAAGCGAGCCCTGGGATAAGCACCCAGCAAACCTGTTAAGGCCCCAGAGAAGTCGGCTTTCCAGCCTTCCCACCGCAAGGAAAACACAGCTGTTTGAAATGCTTTATGCTGATGGACGACACCTTTGTCCGTCTCTGAAAAACAGCCTGATGTGGACAAGGGCTGAGAGTTGGGAAAATAAAATCACGTGGCGTCTGTTGGCTGTGACACAATAGAAAAGCTAAAAAATAATCCCGAGACCAGAGATACAAACGTAACGAGGCCAGCAAGGCCAGGCCCCCCCCCAGATTCCCTAGGAACCTACCCTTCCTGATGACGTGACATTCCCTCTGGTGCAGACACGCCCCCCCCCCCAACAGTCCCCAGAGAAGAAGGCAATGGTGCCCCGGAGGGAAGGGCAGTGCAGGCCGGCATGCCTCTGGCTACCCTCGGAAAAACATTTCCCGACCGTCCACGCCCATTGACGAGACCCAAGCAAATGTCAGCGCCCCCCCCAGCCACGCGACGGGAGGGAGTCGGCCTCCCCGTGGCCGGGAGCGGGAAACATGCCACCGACCTGTTGAACACTCGGCAAGGCAGGGCCCACTGGGGTTCGGGAAGGGCGGCGCCCAAGTACTTACATCTGTCATTCCGATCCTCTGGGCTAGATGAGGCTTCCCGGTCCGAAATGAGGCCAGAGACAGCAAAAATCTTCTTCCCCGTGTCGTCAACCTTGAGTGAACCGGGGGAGCTAGATGGCAGCTGTGTCCCAAAGTCATATTCCTTGCCATCTGCATCTGAGAAGCGCAAGTGGGGAGACTCTGTGTCGTGGCAGTTTTTAAGTCGCTTGGCGGGCGTAAAGGCTGACTGATAACTCTCCCGGTCCTCGGCGGAAGCAAAGGGCCGGAAGGCCCCCACTCCACTGTGATTCAGCATACTGATCGGGGTGCAATCGAGATTGGGGGGAGCAAACTGGGGGTGCAGGTGCAGTAAAGAAGGGGGGAAATCACGGTTGGCAAAGGTGCCCGGCACCCCACCTTGCCGATGGTACATGGAGGCGAAGGTGTAGGAACCGTTGGTGAAGGGAATGTGCACGTCCTTGTCTACAGAGACAGGCACACCGAAGGGTCGTGGCTGCTGGCAGGGGATGGAAGCATCACGGCTGGCCTCGGCCGTGGACGCCAGGACCATCAGCGCCGGGGATGCCAGCGGGTTGGGGAGGTAGGATGAGTTCTCCATCTTGAAGGCTGCCCGGTGTAAGTCCATCGGAGTCTCTCTCTGCGGCCGGCGTCACACAAGAAGCAGTCTTCCCTGGGAGGGAGCGGCACCCGGGATCAGGGCAGAGGGACTATTACTGGGGAATCATCCTCGTCTAAGACCTGCAGAAACAGCAAAGAGAAAAAAAAAGGGGGGGGGGAGGTCAGGGGAGGGAAAAAAAAAAGGGAAACCCCCAGTGATGGAAACACCGTCCTTCTGGCTTACGGACGCTCGGGCAAGAGACGCACAGGCTTTAGGAGCCAGTGGGCAGCAGCAGCAGCAGGCCGTTTTCATTCAGGAAAATCAATAGACAACTTACTGTGATGTACGCGTAGCTGACTTTGGTCCCTACACGTTCCGGGTGAAATGCGCCTGAGCCCAGCAACGGGGAAAAAAAAAATCATAAAACCTCCCAATACAATATTCCCTGAGCAAATGAGCTTTGGAAGGCCAAGTCCCCCAGTAGATTAGGTGGGGCCCATATTTTAAAGAGCCTGCACCTGCATCCCCCACTCAGGGCAAGGCTGACGTTCACACAGAGGCCAGGTTCTACCCAGAGGACCCCCCCCCACATCCACACGCCCTCTCCATCTTCCCTAACAATGCCCCGAGACGGAGACACCCCTAAATCAAGCACGTCTACACCCTGAACATCGCTGCGTGGTAGTCGGTACAGACTGTACGCGTGGATAAACTACACACACACACACACACACACACACACACACACCCCATGAGTCATCTAAGACTGTTTCCAGAAAGAAGTGCTCTGTGAAGAAACAACAGCAGCATTATTTTTGATCCACAGCCTTCTCGAACCACACAGGCGTTCTCTCTTCTGACAAGGAACAAAACCTGTATCAACAGTGTCTGGTGTCTCTGACAATATTTAAAAACATCACGGGTGCCTTTGGCATATGTTCCCCAGAAGCGTCTGTCTTCCGGGGGCAGCGAAGAACGCATGGGTCACTTTGGCTACTGATGCACTCACTCTTAAGCAGATGTGTAAACCGCCTTGCATTTTGCCATTAACATGTAGAGCAAAATGCTAACAACATTGCTGACGTATTTCCCTCCGCTTATTGGCCCAGTCAGAGTTGATGTCCGCTAAAGGCCGCTGGAAGAAAGTGGAGTTCAGAAAGACTTCTTCCAATCTCCCTTTGAAATCTCGGTTGTACGTTTTCACAGCCACTGATGCTGTTTCAAAATGTATTTTGAGTCGGGGGTGGGGAGGAAGGGCTATAGGTAAGTCAGGATGTCATGAGATGAATGCTGGGACTCATTAGCTTCAAAAATATACACTAAATAAAAACTTAATGAAACTCTACGTGTAACCCCAAAGCACCGTCTGCTGCCAATTATACCCACTAATTGTCTCAAATAAAATTTACCCCCTCCCTTAAAAAAAAAAAAAAAAAAAACAGCAGCAACCCCGCCCAGATGGAGTAGCCTTGCTGTTCCCTCAAAGAGACCTCAGGTAAGCAAGCAGTGGATGAATCTTCCCTGCTCAGTGCAGTGCACAGAGAGGAGTTCCTTCTCCCATCCTGTAGCCGACGTGTCAATGACTGTTATTAATTTTGGGAAGATGAGTGCACACCATCAGACTGCTTCCTCATTTGGCATCTTTCCTTATAGACATCATTGCTAAATTACCAGATTATGTATCTCACATTAAAGGATTTTTCTCTCTTCCAAATTTTAAATAACTTTCCTGTCAAGTTATAGCAGTGCAGGGAATGATCTGCCAAGGACAGCCAGTGAGCCTGACAAGGCTGGGAATCCTGTGCCTGGCTGTTTCCAAGTCAGATTAATGGCCATGCAACATGGATGCTCCGAAAGTGGGTCCAGGGCTGGTTCCAAGGGTCCTAAGCAGCTCCTCAGGACAGACATAACGGCCCACTTGTCTGTCAAACAAGCAGGGCTACAGGAGGCAAGCCGGAGAAAGAGGTAAAGGTGATGGGGGGGCAGGAATGCTTTCCCCCCAAAATAACCATCACCCAGAGGATTCACTTTCTCCTTTTACTTCCTGGATCACCTCATTATGTTCAATGAGTTTCATAAATTAGTAATCTGGCGACAGCACCGGACACTCCAACAGAACACGGTGAATCACTCAAACCTGGTTATTCATTTGAAACTTCATTACACTGAGAATAAATCAGCAATATTTTCCCAGGCCCGCAACTCTTTCACGCCACTGCGTGGGCGGTGGTCTCCGTGGGAGGAGGGGGGGGTGCTGCTTTTCCTTTCCCTTTCCCTTCTCGCCCCCTCCTCACATGAACAACTTGTACAGAAGAAGCTTCAGCAGGACCACAGTCATTATGAAAATCTATAGTTAATACACTCCCAATGTCAAAATGTCATGCGTTTAAACACAGACCCCAAAATAAGAAAACGAACTGACCCTCTTAATTAAAAAAATATGGATTGTAAGATAATCAGCTTGATGGAGCATTTGGGTGAGTGTAAAGAACCGGGCAAAGGGAAAGTAAGTAACTGTTACTTTTCTGCCTCTATGCTGATTTTTTTTAATTTAGCACTTCGTGCAAATCCAGATTAAAATAACTCCAGCTATTGATCCGAGCAGTGGAATTGACATTAATTTTAGTTCACTTCTCACTTTGCAAAGGGATCAATAGGAAGTAATAACAGCTGACATCCCCGCTGAAAGGAGGAGAAAGAAGGGCTGAAGACAGAAATCGAAAAGCAACCAAATAAATCATCAGCTACTTTTCCACGGCATCAGACAAACTCCAAACAGATTGCAAAAAGTCTTTGTTGAATTAACTAAACCAGGAGGAGGGATCAATCCACGAAGCTAAATAAATTGTCTGGCAGGCGGTGAGGTTGGACGGAGGGAACCAACACATATTGAGTTTTTAAAAATTTCAAATCCTTGACGTGATGGGTTTGGTTCGGGGCTGTATGGGTGGGAGTTTGTTTGTTTGTGAAATCACACACCCGACCCTGGTTTAAAGTGATTACAAAACGCCGGCTAACTGAATAATTAGGGAGATTACTAATTGCGTGGTTAAACATGCCAGAACCAAGACAAATGAAACGAAGGAGCTGGCGTTGGGAACGTGAACATGTCTGAAGCTGGGCTGATGCGCGGCGCTCGGCGGCGCGGACCAGCCACTTTCGCCCTGAAAAACCGAAAGCCAGAGAGAAAGTCTCAGAGAGCGGGCCACCTCCCACCCCCGCCTCGGACCAGCCCTGTCCAGGGTCTGGGCTTCCTGACCCGCGCCTGGGATCCGCGTAGAAGGAAGCGGCGCTGCTGCAACTGCTGCTGCGACTGCTGCTGCGGCTGCTGCCGCTGCTGCTGCCGCCCGGAGCCAAACCCACTTGCAAATGACTCTGCCACAAAGAAAGCTGCAAAAGCCTCTTTCCCGGAGCCCGAGCTCTGAACGCCCACCAAACTACGATTCTGCCGGCAATTAAAACGCACACACAACACTCCTCTGCTTATTACAACAGGTGACATTTTTGTGGTCTCTGAACCGTTTCCAAAAGGCAAGAATTAAAATAATAGAACAAATGAAACGATATTTTTCCTTTGCATAAATAAACTTTTAAAAAATTAACAGGCAACTTAAAAAGCAAAGAACAATGGGACATGGGCCCAGGGCGGTGGGGGGCTCTGAAGGACTCAGGAAAGATTTTTTTTTTTAAGTTCACAGACTTCTTCGCTTGAAGAGAATTCCCGCACACCAAACGCCTGGGGGTGGGGGGGGGTGGCATCTGGACACACTGCTCCAGCAGAAATTCTGACCACCAGCAGCACGAGCTCAGCAAGCAGAAGGCGAACACGGTTCCAAGGCTGGGGCCAACGCCAGCGATTCAGAAGTGGCCGGGGGTCGCTTCCAGGTTTGGACCCCGATTCAGGCCCGGCTTGGCCAGCGGGCACGAAGCGGAGAGCGACCGGCCTGTCCGAGAGTGTGGGGCCGCGGGGCTGCAGCTCAGCGAGCGCGGGCACAATTCAGCCGCCAAGAGTCTTCACCCGGAAAACCCAACTCTTCCAGGGAAAACGGAGGGAGAAGAAGTGAAGGCGAGACCTACATAAACTTAGGGCCAATGCAGAGCTGTGCCCACCAGTCCTCGGGCTGAGCTCTCCCTCCAGCTCGCGGGTGGCTTTGCACAAAGAATACTTTGGTTCGCAACGACCTCCGCTTGCAACATCTGTTTGTAACTTTGGGGAACCAGGGCGCCGGCCGGGAAGACCCGCTAAGTGCGACGGGCCCTGGTCCGCCGCCGGGCAGCACCCATGAGGCAGGGGCTCGGAGAGGCTGCCTTCGATCAGAGTCCACGGACCTCGTGCCCCTGAACAGCCCCGCCCTGAGGGTGACCCGGGGTCCGCCGCCGCGCGCGACCGCTTCGGCGGGCAGCCCCCCGGCTCCCAGATCGCGGGGCTCCTGCATGAGGGCCGGCGCGGGACAGCCAGGCCCTCCCGGTCCCGGGACAGCGGGCCTGGGGTTTGGGAGGGAGGGCTCTGCCTCTCCGGCCGCGGCAGCTCGGCCGCCCCACACTGCGCGACCTGCAGAACAGGTGTGTGTCCCCGCTAGCTCGGCGCCCGGCCCCGTATGTCACAGGCGGCGCGGCGCCGCCCCGTCCTCGGCCTTCCCCCGCGCCCCGGGGTACCGCGAGCGAACTCACGCCACTTTCGCCAGGTTTGCGCGGGCCGGGAGGGCCAGGCACGTAAGACGCCTGCATCCTTTTTCCTCGACGCTCTTTCTGCCTTTCCCCCCTTGGCTCCCTTTCCATTTGCAGCGAGAAGCCCCGAGCCGGGCAGAGGAGGAGACCGGCACCCCTGCCTGCTCTGTTCCCCCCAGCCCGCCCTTTTTTCCTCTGTATTTTTCCTTTCTTGCCCCTTTGCCCTTCAAGCCGAGTCCGGGGCGGAAGCGAGAGGCGAGACTTGGCTGGTGGGCATCGTGGGCAGAGAGCGCCCGTGGGCCGACAGCGCCTCTGAGCTGCTCCTGGGCAGGAGGTGGCGCGGGCCAGAGACCCCGGACTGCCCGCCCGGCCCGGCAGGCCTGAGTCCCATTGCAAGCTTCCCCACTCCATGCGCCCGCGCGGTGCGACGCGCGCCCGGGTCGGGGCTCGGGCCCTGGTCCTCCGCTGGAACCGTGGCCAGGGCCCGAGTGAGCGCGTTCGGAACGGAAGCGAGAGCTCTTCCCCTGCCTCTGGGCAGCCAAAGCCCCCGCTACTTCGGGGTTCCCGCGCGCACCCTGCCCGGCCGGGCTCCACCCGGGCCTGGAGCGCTTGGAGGGGTTCCTGGAGCGGAGGAGAGGCCGGGCATCCCCTCGGATGGCCTCATCACCGTGGGCGGCCTCGCTCGGGGGCCACACGGAAGCTCTCCGCCCAAGTTTGTTGTGCCCTGGAAGAAAAGGCTTTCCCTTACAAAGCACAAAGGCGAAACGCTCAGGACGAGCCCTGAAAAGCCCGGGGCTGGGGAGGGGGGCGGCCAGAGCCTTGGGAGCGCGGTGGCGGGGCTGGTCTCCGGGCAGAGAGGGTCGCTCCGCCCGGGCTGGGCTGACAAGCGCGGCGACGGTGGCCGCAGGACCGCAGCGCCAGGCGTGCTCGCTGAAAAGTTTTGTTCTCAAGTCGGAGAAAGAGAAATTGTTACTCAGTTTAAGGCCGATCTAAGATAAAAATAAAACTAAAAAAGAGCCACGCGCCGCTGTCTGCACCGCGAGCCTCACACCCTGCTCCGCAGAACGGCTGGGAGAGAGTCCCGGCCCTGAAAATCCCGGGAGACCCCCCACGGGTCCGGCTGCTCGGAGGCCAGGCAGGCGGGCCGAGCGGAGCGGGGAGTTCATCCGCTCCGTTTGGAGCGGTCCACCTCCCGGCCAGCACCTGCCTCCTTCCTGCCCGCGGCGGCTTCCCCCACCCCACCCCCACCCCTCCACGCCCTTCACCCCCCACCCCCTCCAGGAAAGTAAGCCGAGCCCCGAGGGGCCCCGGCTTCCAGCCTCTCTCCGGCGCCCCGCCGGGCCAGCCGGGTGCGGTGGGGGGGGGGGGAGGCGGTCGGAGTCCTTTCTCATTCGGATAGCCCCTTCCCAGACCCGCCCGCCGCCTCGGGCTCCCCGCTGAGTACCACCCGGCCGGGGCCCCGCCGGAAATCACCGCGGGATCCACGGGGGAGCTGGGCGAGAGGGCATTCTCGCCTTCGACCCAAACAAAGTGGGAATGCGGCTTCTTAAAGGATGGAGAAAAGAAGTCCCGCTCCCTTCCCCTGCTCCCTCTGCCCCCTCGCCCTCCCCACTTGCCCAATTCCCGCGTCTGGTCCCTCCCCCTCGCACCCCCCAAATAAAACACATTAAGGAAAACTCAAGACGAAAGTTTGAGGGAGGCAGCGCACGGAGTGCGCAGGGCACAGATGCCGGCAGGCACCGTCGCCCAGACCAGAGACGCGCCCGTCCAGGTCTCTGCCCCTGCCCCTGCCGGGGGGCGGCGGTGGGGGGAGCCGCCCGAATCCCCAGGAAACGCACCCGGAAAGTTAGCCAGGCTCCTGAGCAACCCCGCCGCCCTCGCACCCACCCCTCTGGCGTCCGCACACACATCCACACCCCTTCCTGGTCGCTACTTGCCGTGGAAATTCCTTGGGAGACCGGTCGCACTTTTCAGGACGCGGAGCGAAGGAGGCGGTGAGTGTGGTGCATGAAAAGTCCCGGGCGCGCAGAGCCGGCGGAGGCAGCGGCGGCGGCGGCGGCGGCAGCGGCAGCAGCAGCAGCAGCAGGCGGCTGGCCCCGGGTTTGTGCTCGCGAGCTGCCTGGGATTGCATGTACAGATCAAGAGACTCGGTTGGTGTGAGAGAAGGAGCAGTGCTGCCTCTCAGCGCTGGCTCTAATCAGTGAATGAGCCTCCACTCTCCCAGGGACTCGGAGACACACACACGCGCGCACGCACACACACGCACACATTCTCTCACACTCACACACATACAGGCACTCTGAGCACTGAATACATTAGGGCACTAAGGGACTCTGGGAAATGGAGTCCAAACCCAGGACACTGCTGGAGAACAGACCTGCTGGCCTTCACGAAAGAGCTGGAAAGTCTTAGGGTCGCGAGACATGGTGGAAGCTGAAGAGAGCGCCTGCTTTTGTTCACGTGTAACCCCCACCCCCACGCGTGCAAGGTCTCAGTGGATGGTTTGCTGTTCTTTCTCTCTCGAACCAAAAGTGACCAAGAGTAAATGGCTAAATCTTTAAGACTGACGCCCACTGCAGCTGAATGCCTCCCAAATGCTGGCTCCCTCATAAACTCTGTCTTTTTCCAGAAAAATCTTACCTATCGCTTTGCTCTTGGAATGCTGCTCTGGGGCTTTGCCTATAATAAGATAATAAATGAATAGAAGTAAAACTATAATTTGCAGAGGGGGTGGAGAGGGCCTCATTCGGCGCCCAGATTTGAGACTAAAAAATTATATTGGTGTGAATAGTTACAGTTCTTTCTTCTCAAAGAGTTCAATATCATCCTTTAAGTTACCACACACAGAAAGATAAATAGGGAAGTGGATGGAGAACTGGCATTCCCTGAGTGCCTTCTAGAAGCTGGGCTGTGGGACTAAATGTCTTTACATAATCTCATTTAATCCTTAGATCAATTTTGGAGATAATATTATCACTAGTTTATATATAGAAGAGGAAACTGAAGTTGAAAGGGTTTTGTAATTTGCCCATGGGAACATGGTTAACTAGACTAGGATAGCAGGGAGTCCAAGCTCTGAAAATGAAACTCAACTAAAATCTAATCCAGATTTAAGAAATCACTCCTTTCTTTTGTGGCTCGGTTTCTAGAAGCCCAGATTTCTCATCTCGAAAACAAACAAACAAACAAGATGGGGTGGACTGAGGAGTGTATACGGATAACTGGCCCCCGGAAGAACCTTGCAGGGTTACAAATTGTTGATCTAAAAACATAGAGCCCTCACAGTCTCAATCTTGCTTTAATTTTATGATCCCTTTTTCCTTAAAGTTAACATTAAGGAAGCATCTAAATATGATGTATGCTTAGGTATACATGTGCTGTATGTGTTTGTATTTAAAATTTTTCGTTAGCAACTAAGGAAATAGTTGATTAGATCAACCCAGAGTTCTATGTTTATGACTCTTTCTGTCTCTGTAATTCATGGGATTAGGGTTGTTAAGGAACCTAAATCTTTATCCACATTCACACAGCAGCATTTATTGTACTAGGCACTATCCTTCCTGCTAGATTATTCTTTCCTGCTAAATTGTACACTCTGTGAAGGCAAGAATCATCTTTGTTTTATTCAGCATTATATCTCAGCACCTAACAGTGTCAGTCTCTTAGGTGAATGAATAAACAAGGATATAAAAGTCAAATGAACAAAATTTCTGTCTCCAAAGAACTCATAGTCTAGTAGCTTAGCCCGGAGTTAGAAAACAATTCAATGACTGCTGTAATTAGGGTGACCATGTATTTATGGGTCTGAGACAAGCTTGATAGTGAAAAGGAGCATTATTAACACTTATGCTGGGTGGCAGAGGTAAACAGGGACCATTTGAGCCAAGCAGGTTGAATGGTCATTCTAACAGCATGAGGTGTTGCATTCATTCATTCACTTAACGAGCATTTATTGTGAACTCTCTTGTGTGCTGAAGGAACTACAGCCACTTGATTTCCCTAGAAATTGAAGTGTGAGCATTGAGTAGCAAGTGAAAATCAGGAGAAGCGAGGCAAATCACGAGAAGGCTATGTATACTAATTTAAGGAAAGTGGGCTTTATTCTACAGATGATGAGAAACCATTGGAGGGTTTTTCAGGGGTGCGAATGGTAGAATTTCTGCTTTAAAAACAGCACAAGTTATTGGGTGAGCAGGATGGAGTTTAGACTGGAGGCAGGGAGGCCAATCAAACGGTCTATTACAAGCAATTCAGTTGGGATATAATAGGATCTGACCCAAGGTACTGGGGCAGTGGGAATGGAGAAGGGGGGGGGGCAGGTTACAGTGAAATCTGAAAGGTAGAATTAACAGGATTTAGCCACTTACTATAGTAGATAAAGGCAGAAGACCCTATATAAGTCCTAAACAGGATTTTATTATTTATAGGACAAGATGCTGTCAGTACTTTAATGTTCATTAGTAGTAAAAAGCTTCCTCAGATCAGCTTATAGAGTTCCCATAAATCCAGGGCACAGGTAGATGATGAAGATAAGAAGCCCCATGTCAATCACCAAGCCGAACATTTTAAGTGCTGCCATATGCAATGGTCTGTACTCACTATGATGCAAGTACTTAGGAATTAGGAAAAAATAATCACTTTCTATAAAGACACCGTAATTTAAAAATTAAATGCACCCCCCCCACAAAACCATAGCATAATCATATAATCAATCAAATATGTAATATCTCACTAATTCATAGATCCTATGTCCAGGAACCTCAGCTCTCCAAAACATAATGAGCCAGGAAATAAGCAAAAAGGGTCCCAGAGTAGCCAAAATAAACATTACAAAGACCATGCACTAAAGTTAACACATTTTACTCCTAGGAGAATTCCTCGAGCCTTCACTCAGAGCCGATTTACTCTTTCTTAGGTACAATTCTAATAAGCTTGATTATTTGGCTTTCCCATTCACAGCTGATTAAGATTGTCAAATTAAAAGGGGGCAGCCATTAAAAAGAATGAGATAGACTTGGATGTACTGACACGCAAGGATACTTATTGTATGTTGTCAAGTGGGAAGAAGAGCCAGTCATAAAACAGTGTGCATAATATGATTTGATCTCTGCATATACCCAAGTGTGCATCCTCGTTTACAGACAATGGCCCGCAGGGATGTACCTTAGCCCGCCGACAGTGGTTATGCCTAGAGAGTGGGCGCGTGGATATGGGAAGGGAACAAGGGAGGACTTCGACGTTGTCCCTTGGAACGCTTCTGTTGGTGTGTCAGTGAGCATGTATTAGTCCTGTCGTTTTAATATCCATTAACAGGTAAATAACAGGAGCAAAGGGCAGTGCTGGACGGTGCTGTTAGAGTGGGTACACTGACACCAAGAAGGAGTGACCAAAATACAAGAAGAGAGCGCACAAGAGCTCAAAAACCAGGAGTTCCCATGGTGGCACAGCGGAAATGAATCTGGCTATCTATGAGGATGTGGGTTTGATCCCTGGCCTTGCTCAGTGGGTTAAGGATCTGGTGTTGCCGTGAGCTGTGGTGTAGGTCACAGCCGAGGGTAGGAGCCTGAGTTGATGTGGTTGTGGTGCAGGCCAGCAGGTGCAGCTCCGATTGGACCCCTAGCCTGGGAACTTTCGTATGCCAGGGGTACGGCCCTAAAAAAAAAAAAAAAAAAAAAAAAAAAAAAAAAGAAAGAAAAAAGAACAAAAAGAACTCAAAAACCAGAAGAGAATGGAGTTATTTGGTGTGGAGGCAAAAAGTCCCATCCCATCAGTGGCCCCAGAGGATGTCATGCCTTCCAAGCCAGCCTAAAGCTGTTGCTTTCAGGGATAAATCAACAAAGAACATATTGCACTGAGTATATTTTACTTAAGAGAGAGAGAATGTGTAAAAACTTTAAATACCCACCAAAAGCAGATTTTGATACTTTAGGAAGTAATTTTCAGGTGTCTGGGAAATAGATTTTTGTGGAACCTGTCCCTCCCTCAAGATGAGAAGGAAAGGAGATATTACTTTTTGTAAGAGCAGAAAGGATGCAAATTAGGGACCGTCTATAAACTCAACATTCAACAAACATTGATTGAGAGTCCCCCAAGTGCCAGTCACTAAAGATACAAGTTAAAAAATGGTCCCTGCCCCCGAGAAGCTTAAGTCCAGCCGCAGAGACAGATAAGGAAACAGATTGTGAGCCGCGCTGTACACTGTGAGCAGAGCTGTAGTGGGAACGCTGGACAAAGGGTGGTGGGAGCCCACAGGCAGGCAGCCCTAACTCTGTCTCACACCATCAGGAAAGGTGCAGAGACATCAGCGGATGTTCAAAAACTAACTGTTACAGGAGATGCCATTTATGTATTCATTTTGTCTTTCTGCCTTTTCTAGAGCTGCACTTGCGGCATATGGAGGTTCCCAGGCCAGGGGTCTAATCAGAGCCGTAGACACCGGCCTACACCCCAGCAACTCGGGATCCGAGCCGCGTCTGCAACCTACACCACAGCTCACGGCAACACCGGATCCTTAACCCACTGAGCGAGGCCAGGGATCAAGCCCGCAACCTCACGGCTCCCAGTCGGATTCATTAACCACTGAGCCACGATGGGAGTTCCGGAGATGCCATTTAAACTGCGTTAAAGACACCCCTTGGGATGACGCTTAAGTTGGGCTTTGAAGATAAGTAGAGTTTACCTAGAGAGACAGTGGGAACAGCGCTCCAGGATGAGGAATAGCCTATGCTGAGGCGCAGAGACCTGACGGTTCTTGGCTCATTCAGATCGTGCATTTCAAACTTTTTCACAAGCAAGGGGTGGTGGTAGACGGTGGTGTCTACGGGCTAGTCTGAAATGACTTGCCATTGGCTTGGAATTTATGTATCCTCTTTTATCCTGAAAAAAATCAGTGGGAACTTTGCCTTCAAGTCCACAAATGTATGGTGCTTTAATATAAAACAATATTCTAAATTGTTTATCACCTGGTAAAACATGTTCCTGAAACACATTTTTTTCCATATCCCATGTATAACACTAAATGATCCAGGGGTTCTCATTCCTGATTTGAAAAACGTATAGAAGATTGTAAGGGTGCCCTGGGAAAGTAGAGCAATGGGCTGTGAAAGGTCTTGTTTGTCATGTTAAGAAACTGGAAGCTTTCTCCATGAGATTCGGGTTCGATCCCTGGCCTCGCTCAGTGGGTTAAGGATCCGGCGTTGTCATGAGCTCTGGTGTAGGTTGCAGATGTGGCTCGGATCCCGTGTTGCTGCGGCTGTGGGTTAGGCCAGCAGCTGCAGCTCCGATTCGACCCCTAGCCTGGGAACTTCCATATGCTGCAGGTGCAGCCCTAAAAAGCAAAAATATATAAATAAAAAGGTAAAAAAAGAAATTGGATGCTCTAATGTCTAGCTAACTCCTATTCATACTTCAAGACTTGGCTTAGGCATGGTCTCCTCCAGGAGGCTTTGCTGCCTACCAGTCCTCTTTTCTCTTCAAGCTCTGTTACCTAACATCCCATGCATTTATCTATCCACTTACCACACTGTGCTGGACTTATTGATTAAGTTCTCAGGCTCCTCCACTAGACTTTGATCTGCTTAAAAGCAGTTGTTTTGCATAGTACTTAGCACAACAGATACTGGTATCTGTTGGACTGCATTGATTTAAAGCTGAGGACCAGGAGTTCCCGTCGTGGTGCAGCAGAAACGAATCCGACTAGGATCCATGAGGTTGTGGGTTCGATCCCTGGCCTCGCTCCGTGGGTTAAGGATCCAGTGTTGCTGTGAGCTATGGTGTAGGTTGCAGATGGCAGCTCAGATCTGCGTGGCTGTGGCTCTGGCATAGGCCAGCAGCTACAGCTCCGATTTGACCCCTAGCCTGGGAAGCTCCATATGCCATGGGCGTGGCCCTATAAAGACAAAAGGATAGATAGATAGATAAATAAATAAATAAATAAATCGATCAATAAATAAATAAATAATCTGAGGACCAGACTCAGGAAGCGCTACCTGACTCAAGACAAGACAAGGCGCTCCTCTGTACACACCCTCAGAATCGTGTGCTTCCTCTGCCAAAGCTAGTATGAAACTAACTGTTCTGAAACTGTCCGCTTACTGGTTTGTCTAGACTATAAGCCTCTTGAAGGGCAGGACAGTTTCCTCGCCATTGTATCCCAAACATTTAGTATTTGCCTGAAACAGCCTTGGAGGTGAGGGATGAATATACAGAATGAATGAATGGGTAGCCATGAAAAATTCTCAAGACAGAATCAGATCAGGGTCAAGAAAAATAACTTTGGAGGCAATTCTGAATGTCGACTGGGGAGTTCCCTTGCGGTGCAGTGGGTCAAGGATCCAGGGTTGTCACTGCAGCCGCTCAGGTCACTGCTGTGGCGCAGGTGTGATCCCTGGCCTAGGAACTTCTGCATGCCACAGGCACAGCACCCCCCCCCAATAAAATATAAATCAATAAGTCAACACTAGAAACAAAGAAATCAGGGGGAAAATACAAAAGAATCACCAGACATACAGGTGGCAGAGTGTCTTAATAAATGGCCAACTTGATTGGATGTTTATAGTTATTTTACCAGGCTGACCTCTTCATTCTGTAAGAATTCCTAGACAGAGGCTATTCAGTTACCATATCCAGGAAGGCTTCCCGGACCCCAGCCCCCACCAAGCTGGTGCCTTCGCGTACATCTGGAGGTCACTGAGGGCAGCGACTACGTCTTATTCATCTTCGTATCTCCAATGCCTAGGACATGCCTGCTCAATAAATGTTTGCTGAATGAATGAACACATAAATTGATCTATTAGTATACTGTACTCCAGCTCCGACCAAGACACAGAGGACCTAATGATCCCCAGTGTGCAGCTTTCTGGATTCAGGAAACAGAGCAAATAAAGCAAGACTGGATACAGAGGTACACCTATTCCACAGGTAACACAGGGTAAATTCCTCTCTCTGACCCCTCCATCCTCATTCTGAAGAATAACTCTCATTGAGTGAAAATCAATAAAAGTCATTTTAAGGGAAGTAGGTTTCGAAAAAGCCTCTGCAGGAAGAGAAAGGAGGAGGGGCCCTTCGAGTTTGACCAATTTGGACTTTTTTTTTTGATGAGAACTTGTAAGCTTCAAAAAACCTTTACAAAATGAAAAGTCTGCTTTTTCCTACCCTCTCTTTCAAGAGGAACCCTGCCCCCTGCACACACACACAAACCAATGGTCTTTTTTGAGATTCCCCGTTTTATAACCAAAGAGGAAAAACTAAATCCACAGCGGAAATAAGAGCTCCCCCGTTTCTCAGGCTGACAGCAACAGGAGACTTTCCAAGTGGCTGCAGACGGCTCTCAGAGACTTTCAGCCAGCATCGATGTGGAGACTGGCCCAGCAACTGAGCAACACATACTTACTGACAAGGCACAAGGATGAAGTTTTAAAAGATACCCTCCCCCGCAAAAAAGGCATAAGAAGCATTTCCTGTCCGCTGAGAAGCTTATGGATTGGTGATGCTAAGTCATAATCAAAAGAAAAATTAAGTAATATCCAATTCAATTGTAGTGCAGGTAAAATTTATCAAGTGTGTAACACAGGCAGGTGGTTATAGCATTTTACAGGCCAGAGAGACCGTCAGTATTTAGGACGTCCCAAGTGTTTTAGGAGAAGGTAGGAGTTAAGTAGGAGATGAAACGTGTAAGATAGGATTTGAATATTGAAAAATGGAAAAGCACCAAAAACAATGCCTGTGACATGTCAGGAAACAATTTACTCATGATTACACCATGAAGAGTATGTGCAATGGTAAATAAGAGTCATTAAAATTTGACATGGAAATACGGTATTGCAGTTAGGCATGCCTGAAGGCAGATCTGGGTTTGAATCCTGTTTCCACCACTCATTGGTTGAGTGACCCTGTCATAGTTATCTTCTCTGAAGCTCGGTTCCACAAGCTTAAAACGGAGATGGTATTAATTACACCTACCTCATAAAATTGATATGAAGAGCAAATGAAAGTTACTCTCCACAGTTCTCAGCAAATAAATGCTCAGCAGGGGGGAGTTCCATGCTCCTTTCTCAAGGTTGATGCTTGCAGCCTGAAACTTCTAGATATTGAAAAATGATTTTTTTAATTAAAAAAGTAAAACCAAATAGTCCTATATAGAGCAGATAGCCAGACCTTTCGCTTTCACTCTGTCCAATATAGTAGCCTTTTCCCTGCTGCCTTCCACTTGGAGCAAGACTTTAGCATCCTTATTGTCGATTTTGAAACATCCCTTCCCAAACGTACTCTTCCTAAAGGTATTCTTCCTGAAAAGGGCTCTGAGTCCCACTCACCTCCATTGTCATTCCCATGCTTTTCCAGACAGTTGAATGCTTCTGGTAGAAAATAAGGAACTGTGCAGATTTCAGATTCATGCTGCTCACATTTATTCATTCATTGATTTAATAAATACTTATTGAGCACCTATTTTTGAAGGTGAAAAGCCATCAAGTGGAAACGACTTCACTTCCCACCTCCTACTTGCACCCATGCCTCTCTCTTTGTCCTCTCCTGTCGTAGGGCCGGAAGGACAAGGGCTCCCCTCCCCTCCTTTAAAGGCTGGACCTTCTTTACCTGTGCTTTGGAGCCCTGACCCTCTTCGAGGGCCTTTGCATTGGATGTCTCTCTCCTGCTTCCAGTCTTCCTCTTCAATAGTTCTTTTCTACTCAGTATTTAAACACAGTCAAGTAGCTCTCATAGGAAAGGAAAGGAGGCACGTGGCTTAAGGACTCAACATTGTTACTGCTGGGGTGCAGGTTCGACTCCTGGCCCAGGAACTTCACATGGAGCTTCCGCAGGCTGCAAAGAAAAAAGAAGAGGAAAGGAAGGGAGAGGCCAGACAAGGACAGAACAGACTCTTCTTAGTCCCTCGTCCACATCTTTAGCTCCTACATGCTCCCGCCTCTCTCCTTCCCAAACTTATGGCAGGTGTTACCTACAAACTCTGCCTCCGTTTTCTCACTTCCCACTTACTCGTAAACCCATTGATCTGGATTTTGTGGCTGCCATCCCTCAAAAACTGTTCTCAGTAAGATCATCAATTTTTATTTCTCATTTTACGTGATCATTCCCTCTTCGAAATACATTCTTCCTTTGACTTCTGCGACATCATGTGTTGCTGATTTTTCTTTTTTCTTTTTGGCCATAGCAACACATGCAGAAGTTCCCCGGGCCAGGGATGGAACCTGAATTACAGCAGTGACACGGCCAGATGCTTAACCACTAGGCCGCCAGGGAACTCCTGATTTTATTCTTTTCTAGTTGCTCCGTCTTGACCATCTTTGACAGATGTTATTTTACGCAACCAGTAAGTGTTTTTCAGTCTATTCTTTTTTTGTTTGTTTGTTTTTGTTTGGTTTTTTGTGTGTGTTTTGGCCACACCCCGGCATGTAGAAGTTCCCAGGCCAGAGGTCAAATTTGAATGGCAGTTGCAACCTACACTGCCGCTACAGATCATTAAGATGCTGTGCCAGGCCAGGGATCCAACCCGCGCCTCAGCAGTGACCTGAGCCATTGCAGGACAGCACCGGATCCTTAACCTGCTGCACCACAGCTGGAACTCCTCACATTCTGCTCTAATGCACGTGTTCTCTTCCCACTTTGATTTTTTTCCTTGATTTTTTCCTGACTTTATTACCATCGATATACCTAAAACTGTCCGATCGATCCATCCAGACTCACATATCCAACTGCCTGCATAAGCTCTCCACCCGAATGTGTCTCTGGTACCTCAAGCTTAGCATGTCCAAACCTGAACTCATAATCTTCATGCTCAAACCCCGTCCTTCTCTGATGTTCCTTAACTCAGGGAATAACAGTACCAGTTGTTTGGGGAGCCATCCCTGCCCATTCGTTCCTCACCATTCGTCACCCATCAATTATTCATTTCATCATTGTATCTTCTAGATATTTCTAAATACCACGATTTTCTCCATTTTGCCATCATTATCTTTATCTAAGATACTGGAACCACCCCCTTCTGAAAGGGCAAGTCTGTTTATATCACTTTCAATGCTTATGCTATGGCTGCCCGTTGGCCTGGGATGGAGTCCATGGGCCTGAGGGTGGTCTGCAAGGTCTTGCGTGTTCTGACCCCTGCCTACACTTCCAGCTTCTCTCCGTGTCCCTTTCCCACTTTTCTCTCCTCTCCAGCCACGCTGACTACATCGCACTCTCTCCACCTCAAGGTCTTGCTCTCTTTTGCTCTCCTGTCAATCTCTGCCCTTTACCGAACGACTCCTATTCATCCTTTCAGGTTTCAGCCTAGCTGTTCTGGACTTGGCGGCAGAGTTGGTCCGGTCCCTCTTTCCATCGTCACATGATGCCCTTTTTGTAACTGTCTGCCTTCCCTAAGAGTCTATAGGTCCAAGAGGACAGGTGCCATGGCAGTCATGCTTATCAGTGCATTCTCAGGGCAAGGCATAGGGGCTAGCAAATCGTAGGGGATAAAATATTTATTAATTAATTCATATCATAAGCAACAGGTCAACTTCATCTTTATTTCTGCAAAGCCTTCCTTGACCCACCCGATCAGAGTTGATAATTTCCATGTTCCCATTACCACGTGGCCCAAGACACTGTATTTTTGCCCTTAACACAATATACGGCAATTATTTACTTACATGTTTATTTATTTATAGGCACATTGGGCTCCCTTTCTAAAATGTGAGCTAAAGTTGTATGTCAGGATTGTATCTCATCTTTTTATCCTTAGAACGTCACTTGGTATCTGGAGCGAAGTCCATTCTCAATAAATGGTCATGGAAGTGAAAGACAAATTCTGCCAACAGGCTGCATATGAAGGAATATGGAAAGCCAAAGATAAACTCTGAAGTGTGGTCCAGCCTTTCACAGAAACGGAGAAGTTGGTAAAGGAGAATGGGTTAGAAAATAAATACATGCGGTTCTGAACATAGATATCGACAGCCGTGGTGACAGAGGGGAGAATTTACACTGAGAAGGGTCAGTGAAGCAATTGAGTCTTGAAAGAACAACAAGAAGATAACTCCCAAGGTGAGAAGCAGTCTGCTGTAGCCAGGAGAGGGCTAATGAGTAGGAGACTTTTTTTTTTTTTTTTTTTGTCTTTTTAAGGCCTCACATGAAGTCTCCCAGGCTAGGGATCGAATCAGAGCTGTAGTCACTGGCCTTCGCCACAGCCACAGCCACGCCAGATCTGAGCCATATCTTCGACCTACGCCACAGCTCACGGCAACGACAGATCCTTAACCCACTGAGCGAGGCCAGGGATCGAACCGGCATCCTCATAGATGCTACTCAGATTCATTTCCACTGAGCCACAATGGGAACTCTTTTTTTTTTTTTTTTTCTATTAGGATACCTTTTAATTTGCCTAGGACAGTCCGGGTTTACACCTGTAGACCTAGCATAATTGATGGTTCCTGCCCCATTACATTCTCAAAAGGGTCCAAATAAATTGTATGGCTGGTCTACTAGAAGACCACATGAATTTGGAAACATTGAAGGAGTTCGGGGCGAGAACGTTTAGGACAAGAACATGGCAAGGAATTAGAGCGATATCAAGTTGCACTGAACTGAGTGACATTTTAAGAAAAACTAACTATGACATGAAAGGGCTAGCCACTCTTAAGTAAGTGATGATACTCAATGCTTACAAACCCCTTGCTTGTAGGCATTTTTATCTGTATTTTACAGATAAAATAATTGATAATTGATGCTCATACTAGGTAATTTTTGAGGGTTTTTTTTTTTTTAGTTTTCTACTCAAATAGAGTTAACTTCAAGAAGTTAGCTAAAACATAGCTAAACTGGCCCAGCAAGTTAAGGATCCAGCATTGTCACTGCAGGGGCTCAGGCTGCTGCTGTGGCACAGGTTCGATCCCCGGCCCAGGAATTTCCACATGCCTCAGGCACAGCCAAAAAAAAAAAAAAAAATTAGTTAAAAAGTAAAACTAACTAAATATAAACAAATTTTTTTTTTGTCTTTTTGCCATTTCTTGGACCGCTCCCATGGCATATGGAGGTTCCCGGGCCAGGGGTCTAATCAGAGCTGTAGCCACCAGCCTACGCCAGAGCCACAGCAACGCGGGATCCGAGCCGCGTCTGTGACCTACACCACAGCTCATGGCAATGCCGAATCCCTGACCCACTGAGCAAGGCTAGGGATTGAACCTGCAACCTCATGGTTCCTAGTCAGATTCGTTAATCACTGCGCCACGATGGAACTCCTAAACAAATAATTTTTAAAATAAGTCAAAGGGGAAAGAAATATCCAGAAGTCATCCAAGGTCCCTTCTCTGATAACTTGCAAGCAGTCTGAGCAGAAAGAGAGAAGTAAGGCATCAGTACAGTATTTTCCCCGCAATGCAGGGCAGCCACCACTATCCAGATCCCTCACTGCAATCTGTAAAATCAGTGCCCCTTTTTTCTGGAATACTGATCATTATTGAAAGCCACCCTTCCTTTCCCAAGAGAGAAATAATTCCAAGAAGTGAATTCATCGTAATTGGAAAATAGATACTTCCACATTGGGACACACTGGCCTTTAAAACAAGTTTGTAGGTAAAGAAAATTCAAAAGTTCAGAGGCCAAAGGGAGTTAGGCATGGCTAAAATGGATGTGGGGTAGTTCCCCTCATGGCTCACCAGGTAACAAATCCGACCAGTATCCATAAGGACACGGGTTCGATCCCTGGCCTTGCTTCAGTGGGTTAAGGATCCCATGTTGCTGTGGCTGTAGTGTAGGCCAGCAGGTGTAGCTCTGACTCGACCCCCTAGCCTGGGAACCTCCATATGGCACGGGTATGGCCCTAAAAAGACAAATTAAAAAAATATATATATGGATGTTAGGAGTTCCCGTCATGGCTCAGTGGTGATAAACCCAACTAGTATCCATGAGGACACAAGTTCGATCCCTGGCCCCGCTCAGTGGGTTAAGGATCCAGTGTTGCCATGAGCTGTGGTCTCCGACGCAGCTTGGATCTGACTGCAGTGGCTGATTAGACCCTAGCCTGGGAACCTCCATATGCTGCTGGTGTGGCCCTAAAAGACCGAAATAAATAAATGGATGTAGATAGTATTGCAACGAAAGCAAAGGCAGGAAGGGGATAACCTAAGGAGACCTGGACAGGTATGTGTAGAGGTTACAAACTATGCAAAAGTCTAACAGAGGCTGAGCAGGGGGGTGACCTGCTAGAGGAGTGTGCAGAAGGGCCACCCAAGCCAAAGGAAGATCAACACTTCACAAGGATGACCTGAAGGTTCTAAGCTGGAAAATGACTTGACTCTTGGGATGATTCCTTCCAAATGAGTGAAAACGGCACCTCGGCAGTGAATCTCCTTCAGGCGCCCCCAGGAGCTAGACAAGGTGCTCCGTACCATGCAGTAATAGCACTTCCAGTTTTTACTGCTTCCCTCCTTGCATGCTGCCTCAGAAGCAATTATGCTTGAGCTCTGCCTCCTCTTTCCCCGCCCTTTGCTCTGAACCAGAAAGAAAGGAAGGCGGCAGTATACATGCAGTTGGAATTTCACTTTACAGCAAAGCAGATTTAAGAAGCTCTTTGCAAATGGTGGGCTGTGTTTAAGAACGTTTTTGGTCCAACTGGCTTTCCATGGAGCAAAACCAAGTACCGTAAGCCAAGAACCCAAGACACTGACGAGCTGTGGGCTTGGGAAAATCATTGACCTGCTCTATTGTTCACTTAGTCTTTCTACCTCCACGGCAGGGGGGTCTCGGGGGTGCCAAGTTTTGCGCAAAAGTACGGTAGGGATTATTAAGTATTTTAAATATTAAATCTGTGTTAAAATCATCATAAGGGCTAATTACACCTTCCTCATTCCCTTCCTCTATATATGTAACAATCTAACATTTTATTGAATAAAACCTCAGGAACTTTTAAGAGTTTGAAGAAACGCAGGAGGTCAAGTTAAAGTTTGTATTTAAGAAGAAATTCAAAGTATGTGGCTTCTTTTTAAATTACGTATTAGTCGAACAATAAACAAACGTTTTTTCAGCGCTCCCTGTGTCCCAGGAGTTATATTAGCTTGTGTGGGGAAGTGCTACAAAGTACTATATCTCATCTAATCGAAAACAGTTTGGGAGCTCCTGTTGTGGCGCAGCGGAAACGAATCTGATTAGCATCCATGAGGACGCAGGTCTGATCCCTGGCCTCGCTCAGTGGGTTAAGGATCTGGCGTTGCCATGAGCTGTGGTGTAGGTCGCAGATGCGGCTCAGATCCCGAGTTGCTGTGGCTGTGGTGTAGGCCGGCGGCTACAGCTCTGATTCAACCCCTTGCCTAGGAGCCTCCATATGCAGCAGGTGCGGCCATAAAGAGAAAAACAAAAACAAAAACAAAACAGCTTGGATTACAAGAAGCATCCAATGGAGTTCCCTGGTGGCCTAGTGGTTAAGGGTCCAGCATTGTTTGGGTCACGGTAGTGGCTGGGGTTCACCCCATAGCCTGGGAACTTCCACACGCCACTGGTGTAGCCGAAAAGAAAAGAAAAAAGAAAAAGAAAGCAGCATCTAATTTCAGAGCTGTTAAATATGGAAAAATATGTGTCTAAGAAGTTATTTTATATGGGTAAAAACCAAAACGCTTCCACAGAAAATAATGGAATATACCCATAAAAATCTGCGCGCATGAGAGACAAAAGGATCCCAGAGGTCCCGCGGAGCAGGAAGTCACAGGGGCTGAGGGGTGAGGAAGGGCCCTGGGTATAATTCTGGCCTCGTTCTGCTAATGCGTTTCCAATTGATTCGGTAAGGCATTGGCAAGAAAAGAACAAATTAAAAACTAAGCTTTAGACCTTCCCTTCTTACACGTGACAACTTTAAGTTTTGCTAAGACTTCTGAACCCATCGTTATACCAGCCGGAAAAATGATTTCGCATGTTGAATAATTTAACTTAAGAAAAATTATGTAAATTAAAAATTAAATCAACACATAATATGCTAAAATAAGAATGAAATTTGGGGGAAATGGCCCAAATCATTAAAAATTTGAGCCCTCAAGAGCAAGTGTAAATTTTTCTTTCTTTGTCTTTTTGCCTTTCTTGGGGCTGCTCCTGAAGCATATGGAGGTTCCCAGGCTAGGGGTCTCATCAGAGCTGTAGCCACTGGCCTACACCACAGCCACAGCAATGCAGGATCTGAGCTGCATCTGTAACCTACACCACAGCTCACGGCAACGCCGGATCCTTAACCCACTGAGCAAAGCCAGGGGTCGAACCCGCAACCTCATGGTTCCTAGTCAGATTCGTTAACCACTGCACCACGACGGGAACTCCAATGAGTAAATATTTTGAAATAATAGTTTAAATATCATTCCTATACATGGAGAATGAAAATAAAAATCGTGTCCCAGTGGAAGCCCTAATCCTGGAGATCTAGGCTCCATTCCTGGGCCACTACTAAGTCCCTCCTCCCACACACCCCACACCAAGCTACAAGCCCCAGGAACTCCAAATCCTGTTTAAGCAGGACACCAGTGACTACTGAGGCAAAGAATTTAATCTTAGGACGACTGTTCATCCCGCTCCTCAAAGAACCTCGAACTTCAGGCTTCTTTGCTCCCAGTACTGTCCTCTGCCGTATCTGCTTTGACTAATCATCCCTCTGCGTGAAAACAAACACTGTGGAACCTTCCAGGCCACAATGACTTTTATTAAGCCCTGTGTCCACTGTTTTCCACAGGTCAGTTGGGACTGAACCTGCCAAGCTTCATTCCTATTTTCACAGGTCAAAGCCCACATGTAAGGATCTGCTGCCCGCCTAAAGTTGTCCTCTGTGGAACCATCATTCCTCATCGAATCCCCTTCTTTGCCCTGCCAAAACTTTCCACTAGCCCTCTGGAAATTCCAGCTCCTCTGTGCCTTCAATCACGTCTCTGGACCTTCCTTCTGCGTCTTGCCTTATCTAAGCCTGGCTCTCTCTCTCTTCACCACTTTCCCTGCAGCTCCCTACAGTAAAGCCTGCTCATAGGGTCACGTCCATGTAGTATCGGGAGAAGAGGATACCCCCCACCCCCCACCCCACCCCCACCCGTGGTACTCAGAGCCCAAGGGTTCTCCACCCTCTTGTAAAAACCCCTGCTACCCTCGCCCTGATGCGTCATTGTAATCTACCTCACAGCGAAAAATACTTTGAAGACATAAAAGTAGGGGCTTTGATAGAGTAACTAGAAAGTGGATACCCTTGCAAAGAGTAGTCAGAGGAAACATCTCTGAGGAGGTGACACTAGAACTTGGGTTTGTTTTTCCCCAAGAGCCACGGTCTGAGGATGGACTAGAACGGCCCATCTCTGGGTCTGTAGCCTGAGAACATGCAGTGAGGATGGGGGACGCTTGGCTGCTATGATGGCTAACCCCAGAATTTCCCTTTTATTCCTTAATTTTTATCTTTTATTGAGGCATAGTCGATACATAAGTTTCAAGTATATAACATGATTCACAGCTTTTAGAGGTTATATTCCATTTATAATTATTATAGGATATTGATTATTAACCTCAGTGTTTTATAAAATACTCTCCTGGTCCTTCAAACCAAAGCAATAAACTATAAAAAAAGAAGCAAGAGGCACCCCTTTATCAATTGTCTTAGAACTCTGATTGGCCTCAATGGCCTTAGAACTCTATTTGCCTACTCCTTGAACTACATAATGTTGGGTAGGTATCGTGAGGGAATTCCTCTACAACATGGGCATGGTAAATGTGTAATTATAACGTGAAAAATAGAAAAGAAAAAGAAACAAAGAAACATGGTATGCAAAAAATAAAGCATGCACTGTTGGAGTTCCTGCTGTGGCTCAGGAGGTTAAGGACCTGATGTTGTCTCTACGAGTATGCAGGTTCAGTCTCTGGCCTTGCTCAGCTCGTTAAGGATCCAGTGGTGCCATAAGCTGCAGTGTAGGTTGCAGGGGTGGCTCAGATCCGGTGTTGCCATGGCTGTGACAGACCTCAGCTGCAGCTCTGATTCAACCCCTAGCCCTAGAACTTCCATATGCCACAGGTGCAGCCATAAAAATTAAAAAAAGGGGGGGATGCACTGCTGAAAAAAATATAACCAAAGGAAAAGAAAATTGTAAATTGTCTATGAATGGCTATAGAAAATTTTTTTTTAAATGTGGATTAATTAAGAAACTCAAAGACAACATGATAAAAACAACAGAATGAGATGAAAAGAGATATTGTAGAGCCGAGAAAATGAATTAGGGACTCAATGACTTAAATAACTTATACACTAAATTAAACAGCAAGGAACAAAGTGATTCTTGGTTTAACTTTAGTGAATCAGAGAAAAAAGTCAAATTCTAAAAAAATTTGAGAGACGCTTTTAAAAAAATATGGAAGACACAGAAAAATGATACAGCCTATGGAAAATTGGTTTCATCACAGAATGCAACAAATTAAAAAGAAAAGCCGTTTTGGAGTTCCCGTTGTGGCTCAGTGGGTTACGAATTCAACAAGCATCCATGAAGATGCAGGTTCAATCCCTGGCCTCGCTCTGTGGGTTAAAGGATCCAGTGTTGCCGTGAGCTGTGGTGTAGATGTGGCTCAAATCCCAAGTTGCTGTGGCTCTGGTGTAGGCTGGCAGCTATGGCTCCAATTCAACCCCTAACCTGGGAACCTCCACATGCCACAAGTGTGGCCCTTTCAGGAGGGAAAAAAAAGAAAAAAGCTGTTTTAATGTATCATCGAGGAAAATTTTCCTGATATGAACTATGGAGAACTGAATCTGCTCACTAAAAGGATGAACTGTGTTGCAAGAAGAACCAGCTATGAACATCTGAAACCAAGATCTATCTTGATTAAGTCCTTCCGCTTTAGGGAGGAAGACAGAAGTCCTCAGTCATTCGGGCGGAGAAAGCAGGTCACTTAAAAGAGGAAGAGTTAGGCTGGTCAGAGACTTCTCCCGAGGGATTCGGTGCCTGCAAATTTGCTAGAGAAATAAAATGAGCCCAAGAATATCAGATCTGGTTAACACATCATTTAAGCAGAGAAGCCATTTTCCATCAAGCAAGAACTTAGGGAATAAAGCAAGTAAGATCCATTCTTCAAAACAAAAACAAAACAAAAACTTAAGATGAAATCAAACCAACTAAGAGATGAATGAAAATACTGGGGTCAAAGATCTAAACGACACTTGACAGTAGAAAAACAATGGAGCCAGGACTTCAGGTTCTGAGTTGGTGGTGGGAGGGGGAATGCAACCTATTCTTAGCCAAACTGTCTTTCAGGTATACTAGCAGGTCGCTGTACCAACATCCCATTAACAATATTTGAATTCCCACTGTGGCTCAGCAGTTAAGAACATGATTAGTATCCATGAGGATGCAGGTTCGATCCCTGGCCTCACTCAGTGGGTTAAGGATTGAGCATTGCCACAAGCCATGGTGTAGGTCGTGGATGCTGTTCGGACCCGAGTTGCTGTGGCTGTGGCGTAGGCAGGCGGCTGCAGCTCCAATTCGACGCCTAGTCTGGGAACTTCCACATGCCGAGGGCGCGGCTCTAAAAAGAAAAAAAAATTCCATATCTGTTTCCCCACACCCTCATCAATCATATTAAAAACACTATCAAGTTTTCAATTAAATAGCAGTGCTATACCCCTTTCATGTATCTTTTAAATATTTTATCAATCTTGGCAAAACATTCTCTGACATAAACCTGTACAAGTGTTTTTTTAGGTCAGTCTCCCAAGGCAATAGAAATAAAAACAAAAATAAACTAGTGGGACCTAATCAAACCTACAAGTTTTTCGGAGCAAAGGAAACCATTAAAAAAAAAAAAAGCAACAAAAAGACAACCTATGGAATGGGAGAAAATTGTTGCAAATGATGCAACCGACAAGGGCTTACTCTCCAAAATATACAAACAACACATACAACTCAACAACAACAACCACCACAAACATTTTCAACTGTTGTGAGACACATGAATACTGGACATGGACATATTTTCTTTTTTCTTTTCTTTCTTTTTTTTTGTCTTTTTGCCTTTTCTAGGGCCGTTCCCACGGCATATGGAGGTTCCCAGGCTAGGGGTCTAATCGGAGCTGTTGCTGCCAGCCTACACCACAGCCACAGCAACTCGGGATCCGAGCCGCGTCTGCAACCTACACCACAGCTCACGGCAACGCCGGATTGTTAACCCACTGAGCAAGGCCAGGGATCGAACCCGCAACCTCATGGTTCCTAGTCAGATTCGTTAACCACTGAGCCACTACTGGAACTCCTGGACATATTTTCTGTGACTTTCCTAATTCATATCTTTGCCCATTTTTCTATTGGGTTGTTCTTTCCTTATTCATTATTAGGCTCCCTTTGTATATTGTGGGCATCAATCCTTAATTTACTGTATATTTTGCAAATGTGTAATCCCAGTCTCTTCTTTTATAGAAGTGTAAAATTTTTCCTTAGTTGAATTTTTTCCTTTACATATTCTAGATGTTAGGTCTTCCTTAAAAGGAACATTTCAACCACAAGATTTAAAAAATTTTCTGCTGGTCTGTAAGTTTCATCTTTTTCACTTAGATCTTTACCTAATTATCAGATTCACAGAAGCTAAGATGACCAAGTTCTGATGATCAGACTCACATAAACAATGGAGACAGGAGTTTCCGTTGTGGCGCAGCAGAAACGAATCCGACGAGGAACCGTGAGGTTGCGGGTTCAATCCCTGGCCTTGCTCTGTGGATTAAGGATCTGGCGTTGCCGTGAACCGTAGTGTAGGTTGCAGACTCGGCTCAGATCCTGTGTTGCTGTGGCTGAGGTGTAGGCCGGCACACACTATAGCTCTGATTCGACCCCTAGCCTGGGAACCTCCATGTGCTGTGGGTGTGGCCCTAAAAGCAAAAAAAAAAAAATCGAAACAATGGAGATATAATTTTTCACTGACCAGAATGATATTGCAACCCTAAAAGACGCCTCCGTCTCTGTCTGGGAAGCAGTATAGTGACCCTCAAACAACATGGGTGTGGACGGCGCAGATCCACTTACATGCAGATTTGTTCCAATAGGAAACACTACACCGTCCGTGGTCGGTTGTATCTCGGGGGGGGGTGGAATCTTTTTTTTTTTTTTTGTCTTTTTGCTATTTCTTGGGCCGCTCCTGCGGCATATGGAGGTTCCCAGACTAGGGGTCGAATCGGAGCTGCAGCCACCAGCCTATGCCAGAGCTACAGCAACGTGGGATCTGAGCCGCGTCTGCAACCTACACCACAGCTCACGGCAACGCCAGATCCTTAACCCACTGAGCAAGCGCAGGGACCGAACCTACAACCTCATGGTTCCTAGTCGGATTCGTTAACCACTGCGCCACGACGGGAACTCCTGGAATCTCGATAATGGAAGAGCCATGTAGCTGGAGGGCCAGCTATGTTGTGCACAGATTTTCAGCTGCACAGAGTGTTGGTACCCATGACCCCTGAAAGCTGTTCAAGGGTCAAGTGCAATTAAAAGGGGACTATTTCATCCAGCAGGTCAAGGATGAGAAGAATGCTGGCTATCTTCGCTAGAGAAGGAGGAGGTACGATGGAGCGGGACCTCTCCTGGACGGAGGAAAGAGCAGCCCTGAAGACCAGCGACTGGAGGGCTCGACTTCCCTCGTGTCCAGGCATCTTCTCCCGTGGACTCTGCTGGATGTGTTCAGCTAAAGTTTACTCTCCGCCTTCCTTCTCTGTCCTATGTTGCAGAGCCCACGGAAGCTTTCTTTCCTTAGGTGTGTTAATACCACTGATTAGTAGTCAAGAAACTGTTCTCCAGGGCCTGGGAGACCTTGGGTTCCTTTCCTCTCCGGCTGATTAAGTTAAATGCTCTCAAGGGCAACCTGATTTTCCTCATTGGTGAGTTCCAAGTATGAACTACAACAGTTTTATCTGAGAAAAGAAGCCTGACAAAGAAAAATTACGGAACAATAGAAGACAGCGTGTAACAGAGAATTCTCTCGTACAAGAGAGTTATTGAGGGTGTTAAGGCTGGAAAGGAGTGATAAGGAAGATTGGTTTGTCAGTCCAGTGAAAGGGGAAGCTGGAGCCAGGGAACAGGAGGGAACAACGAAGGGAGGTTCATCGGGAAGCTGTTGTACTTATCCGGACAAAGCTAGCTCCAAATTCCGGACCACAGGGTCTAGGCCAAATCCATCTCTATGTCCTCAGCACTGAGCCCAAGGTGAGCTGGAACTTTCAGGTACTTAAAAAAAAAAATGCTGGGCCGAAATATTATTTATCTTATTAATTTGCTAATCCTCTTAATTTAGCTTAGCAATTATCTTTCTTTGTGATAACGCTGTTTATCAAGAAAGGACCCACAATGTGGCAGACATTTAAACATTTTTAATGTAATCCTTAAAACAACTCTTTTGAATAATTTTTTACATTTTTATTCATGTATAGCTGATTTACAATGTTGTGCCAATTTCTACTGTATAGTTTTTCTAAATTAGTTTTTGCTGACTTCTTGTCAGCTCTGATAACCTGACTACACGCTCCCACTAGGAATAGAAGTGATTACTTGGGCTGGCATTTTTGGGGGTATTTTTTAAAAGTCACATTTTCTTTGCAGGAATCTTTTTTTTTTTTTTTTGTCTTTTTAGGGCCGCACTCGCGGGTAGGGGTCGAATCATAGCTGTAGCTGCCAGCCTACACCACAGCCACAGAAATGCCAGATCTGAGCTGTGTCTGCAACCTACACCGCAGCTCACAGAAATGCTGGATCCTTAACCCACTGAGCGAGGCCAGGGATCGAACCCACAACCTCATGGTTCCTAGTCAGATTCGTTTCCGCTGCGCCACGACGGGAACTCTTGCAGGTATCTTTTAAAACCATCTGTCCATTCTACGAAGATGCTCAAGGAAAGCTAGTTAATATCATCAGTCAGTCCTTTAGCCGGACACGTGTTGACCGCAATGTGCCATAAGCACCCCGGTCACCCCGTGTTGAGTTCCTCTCCTCCCCTCGGGATGCCTCCCATCCCCTACATGACAGGTGACCAAGTGACTTAGCAAGCGAGGCTGCCCATATCAATATGTATGTCGAATAGCCACAAAACCCAACTTTCCTTCTTCTTACATTAAAAATACATCTAAATTGTAGTTCAAGTATTTTCTTCCTGACCTTTGAAGACCCGTAGAACAGAAAGAAGGTTGCCTCAGGTAACAAAGGTTAGAAGTTTTCTTGTTGGCTTTCTAATTCTTAATCTAGAGTCCTCCTGAAAACGAGATTGCAAAGAAGAATCATGTGCGTTGGGGTCGCTTTGTTCCCCTCATGGCGGGTGAGTCGACTCTGACTGGAGCGCAGGGCAGGGGGAGGACGAGGCCTGGTCGTCTCAATTTTAAGGTCCTAGAACCCGGAAGACTCAGAGCAAAACCCTGCTCCCTCATTTTCCTGGTGGCAGCCTCAAGAAGACACAAAATTCCCAAATGGAAGCGGCTTAGGGGAACCTTGTCAGACCCCTGCCTTGTTTCACTGAAGAGGGAGATTTGGGGTGCGGTGCCCAAGGTCCCCCAAGCCTATAGGCCTGGGGCTTTCCATGACCCAGCCAGGGGCTGAGTCTCCTTGCCTGCCAGGCTTATCTTATCTCCATTCCCACTTTGGGTCGGGGCCAGGAGGCTGGGGATTAGCTCCTGAGTAGAGAAGGGCAGGCGAGGGGAGCAGGGCTGCCTGCTCACCACACAAATGTCCTGCCTCCACACTCCCCCTCCCCTGCCCAAGAGGTTCTCCTGCACCTGCCCCCTCCCCCAATCATTCCACACCAGATTCCATAAGTGTCCCAGACCATGCTCAGAAAGGCAGCAGAATACCCATACCCCCCATTGCTCGTAAGTATAATATCTAGTCCAGTTAAAGAGGGTGTCAGGCAGCACCCCCCCCCCCCCCCACAGCAAAAGGTGAAGGCTCTCCCATCACCTGGAGCCCAGCCCTTCCCTTTCATGACCTCTTTGGAGATGGAATTCTCTGGACTTCACCGGGAGCCTCTTCCGCGCCCCACCCAACATACCATGCCTAGCTTCGATCTCAACGCCCTCTCCTCGCCTCCTCTTCTCTCTCACCTCCCCTTCACGCTGAAGGACATGACTTAGAATTTACTTCCTAACACCTGGTTTGGCTGCTCCAGGCACCTCAGGCCCTCCAAAATCTCTTCCCAACAGGTAATGGCAGCTAACCCTTAATGAGCACTTACTATACGCTAAACACTTTATATGGATTAACTCCTTTAATCCTTGCAGCAAGTCTGGGAGGTGGAGACTCTAGTTAACCAGGTTTTACAGATGAGGAAATAATCCCAGAGAAGCCAAAGCCTGAGGTCGCCCAGCTGGTTAATGGTCAAGCTGGAGTTTGAACCCGAGCAGTTCTGCCTGAGTTCTATGCTTAACCACCACGCTCGTGCACTAAGATAAACTTTACATAGAAAATGGGTTTTTTTTTTCTCAACTTGTGTGAAGCAGGGTTGAAAGCCTGCCTGTTAAGAAGGAGTGCTGATCTATATCCTACAAGCTCCACAAATGCAGCTTCAAGGTAAGTCCCTCCAGCCGCCTTCTGGTCAAATTGCCGCTACCCCAGAGAATTTCCTGCCTGCAAATTCTGGAACTCCTGCAGCCCTGCCCTTCATTCCGCTTCTCCTTGAGGCCCCGGACATCCCTGTGGACATCTCCATTGGTGGTCCTGTCTGCTCTCAGTGATATTCCTTTCCGCTCCTCAAGGGAACACCTGCAGTGCTCACTAGCTGGAGGTTTACTCCTCCTTCTGGAAGGAGGATGAAAGCCAGCAAGGAGAGTTGGGTACACAGCCATCCATCAAGGAGGCTTTTGATCTCTATGCCCGGGAAGCAGATTTCACACCCAGCCCAACTGCAACAAGTTTTACTGGTGAAGTTTCCTGTGATATCCCATCCAGTGTGGAATTGAATCTGCACAGAGGTGAGTCCCCCGGGCTTGCTGCGGTGTGGGTGCAGGGAGGACTCTGCAAACGACAGGACGTGATGTCAGCTCCTATAGAGCTTGGGGGACGTCAGGCCTCCATCTCTGAGTTCCTGCCACGTGCCGAGCCCACTGTGTGTCCTGATTGGCAGCCATAGCCAGCAATGGAGAGAGACTCGTGAGACACTGAGGCCAGCCCTGCTCCCTGGGGCGGCCCTCGAACCCTCTCATGCTGATGCGGGATCAGGTAACGTGGACCCAAGTGAAGAAACCATCTCTGTGAAGTAAAAGGGACTCGGTAAACAGATGAGGGAGCTGCCAGCAGGAGATGCCAGGCGACAGCTGGAGAAGAAGAAAAGCAGTCAGGGAAGGCAAGAAGGGCAGGGGCCCAGCTGTGGCGGACGCCTGACAGCTGGCTGGCCAGAGGAAACCCTTCAGGAGGTCGTTCAGGGCCCGAAATGCACCCTCGGCTGGGTAAGTTATTGCAACGCCCTTGCAAATATAAAGTGCTGTACAAACACTAAATCTAGAATGGCTAATAATTTTGTTATGTTAAAGCATTCATGTCAGGTAATTAATGTACTCATTGTGATCATTTAATTTTATGGCAGGTAGTGTAGGGCTGGACAGAAATAGGGCTCCTTGGCCCAGTCCTCTCATTTCTCGTTAGATAAGCCAGCACACGGCCTCCCTGATCTCCCCGGCCCAGGTCCTGCCGGAGGGGCTGCTGCAGGGGCCTCAGCACTGGGGCCTCCACGCTTGGGGATTTCATTTTCCTTGGCCCCTGGTGCCTAGAGGCCCTAGTGCCCCCTGGTGGTGCCTCAGGCATCAAGTCCTCAAAGGAAATTCCTAGCGGAGTGAGTGGCACAAAGAGAAAGCTGGTGTCCTAACAGAAACTTCTCCCTCGACAAGTGGGCCTCAAAGCCACCACATGCTCTGCACAGAAAGGGGGAGTCGGCCTTGCAGTGTGGTGCCCCTTGGGGTTTGGCAGAGCAGAAGGCTTTGTAGCAGTTGGAGCACCAGGGAGAACCAAGAGGCACAGACATACTGCCACAGACATACTGCCCCAGAGAATCCTAAAGGGAGGCTGTCCAGGCTCCTTCTCAAGGGCAGGTCGCTACGGTGCTCCGAGGAGGGACAGGCTCTCCTTGGTCCTCATGGGGTCTGCCGAGGGCCCAGCTTCTCCCTGCCCATCACCCCGCTACCTCCTCCACACACCCTGAGCCAAGCGAACCCCTCGCACTCCTTTCCCCAAACCTTCTCTTGCATGAGGAGCCCTTCCTGGTTAAACAGGTCCCAGAGAGGCGCCTCATCTTCCACTAGCTCTCAGTCCCAGGCTGCACTGCCAGCCTGGAGCAGGGCTCAAGAGGGTGTGAGGCCAGGCTGGGCTCTGCCCTGAAGGCCAGATCAATCTCAAATGTGTCTACGTGTGCATAAACTCACAGACAGCCATCTCCTCTGGATCTTCTTATTGATCCTGCTGCGCCCAGAGGTGGTGACCAGAAGGCCTTTCCAGGCTGGACATGTTAAGACTGTCTTGGCTAGATATTGAGTTATAGCTTGCGGAATCCTTGACTAGGTTTATTCTCTCTCTCTCTCCCCTCTCTCTCTTCCCTTCCCCATTCTCGGCTGGACACCCCTTGTGTCAGGAGATTGAGGATATATCAGCCTGCTTGCCCCTTAAATAATATATTCACTACAGACCCAGAAAGGTATTGGGGCGGGGGGTACATCCTTCACGGTGGCTTTCTTTAATAAAGTCAGCAACAGCTGCCTGGATGACCCATGAACTTGTAACCTGGTGGTGAGGGGCAGAAGGAAGAGAGTGGGTCCAGCCAGCTGACCTGGCCTTGCCAGTCTCAGAATCTTAGGAAGCTCTCTGCCTGGAGGACGCTGCCTCACTCATGAGAGTGGGACAGCACGACTGCCTTCCCGACCAGGATTTAGCCTAGAGCTCCACGCTCATTAGCGTGAGTGTCGCAGAGGAAAATAACACTGGTGTCCACTGAGGCATGACTTTGTGCAGGAGGGACTATAGGAAAGCGTTTGAGGTATATAGTCTTATTTAATGCACCTGACGCTCCTATGACATGGAGGCCATCTGTGGCCTGATTTTATAGATGCAAAAACTAAGTCTCAGAGAGGTTGAGTCTCTTGCTGAAGGTCATATGGTGGCGGGATGGCAGAATTGAGATGTGACCGCAAGCAGCCTATGGCCAGAATCTACACGCAAAACCCGTGCTCTACACGCCCTTCTGTACAATGCTGTTTGGTTACATTGGCCTCCCATTTCAAAACGATCATTGTCAACTTTGTGCCAGGCATTGTGCTAGCCCTTGGGAAGGGTAGAGTTTATACAAGATTGACTGATTTATTGATCTTTCTCATTTGCCAGTCATGGTGCTAAGCTATCCTGGAGGGGGATCTATACAGGAAAGTGAATAGCAGTCACCTCTACAGCCCTGTGCCAGGGGAAGGAGCTCTGGGTGCTTCCTGATGCATAGGTGACCGTGCTTTGTATCAAACAATCCTATGACTCTGACCACAGCGAACTGAATCAGGGATGAACTTGACCCAAAGACAGCCAATCTATCAGCTAGCTGGGAGTCCATGAAGTCGTCCAGCAAGAATGTTCTGCTCAATAGTTATTGACTGGGTGTGGCCACACCAATTAGATCCTTTTTCTTGGAGAATATAAACGCAGGTTGGTTGGAAGCGTTTGGTGCTGAAGAATCAAGAACAGAGCACTAGGGACTACCATGGTGAACTATAAGAGTGGAGATCGGGAGTTCCCATCGTGGCGCAGTGGTTAACGAATCCGACTAGGAACCATGAGGTTGCGGGTTCAGTCCCTGCCCTTGCTCTGTGGGTTAACGATCCGGCGTTGCCGTGAGCTGTGGTGTAGGTTGCAGACGCGGCTGGGATCCTGCGTTGCTGTGGCTCTGGCGTAGGCCAGTGGCTACAGCTCCAATTCGACCCCTAGCCTGGGAACCTCCATATGCCGCGGGAGCGGCCCAAGAAATAGCAACAGCAACAACAACAACAACAACAAAAAAGAGTGGAGATCGATAAATGTCCATGCATGGGGCCAGCAATGAAAACACCTACTTTCTAGAACTAGACTATATCTTGAACAACCTTCCAGCTCTCAAAGGTTTTATGGTCTCTCTGAAGTCTCACCGTCCAGCTGTGTGTCTTGACTTCCGTATTTCCATCTGTATCATCCCAATGATCCCTTTGACAAATACAATCTCAGGGTGTCCTCGTGGAGCTCACAATTAAGTATGTCACACAGACAGGCAGTGAGGCAGTTACGATAGAGTGTGGTCAACACAACCATGGTGGAATCCCTGGAGGCTATAAGCACAGAGGAGGCACCAGGGGGAGAAAGGCAGGGAGGGCTTCCAGGAGGAAGATATATAACATACAGTTCCCAGTTTACTCAAAGCAAAAGCCATCACCCTTAAAATGGCCCTGGGAGTTCCTGCTGTGGTGCAGTGGTTAACGAATCTGACTAGGAACCATGAGGTTGCGGGTTCGATCCCTGGCCTTGCTCAGTGGGTTAAGGATCTGGCGTTGCCGTGAGCTGTGGTGTAGGTCGCAGACGCGGCTCAGGGCTCAGATCCTGCATTGCTGTGGCTGTGGCACAGGCTGGCGGCTGTGGCGCAGGCTGGCAGCTGTAGCTCCAATTCGACCCCTAGCCTGGGAATCTCCATATGCCGTGGGAAGCGGCCCTAGAAAAGGCAAAAAGACAAGAATGAATGAATAAATAAATAAATAAATAAATAATAAATAAATAAATAAATAAAAATAAATAAAATGGCCCTGCATACTCTGATCCTCTAGCCCACATTACCTTTCCAGTTTCTATTTCCATCATTGATTTCCCCTTCAGGTCACCCAAATCGACCCTTACCGGCCTCCTGGCTACTCCTGAAACACACTTTGCTCTTGCTCTTCTCTTTACCTGGGAGGTCTCCAGATATGCACTTATTCAGCACTTTCCCCTCTTTTAAGTTTTACTCAAATCTTCTCTCTCAATAAATCTGCTTTGACACCTGATTTGCTACTGCATCCTACCTGCCAACACTTACACCCCGACACTGCTCACCTCCTTACTCTGCTCTACCTTTCCTTTATTTCTTAGAACTTACACTTATCATCTTCCAACATATTTAATGATTTACTTATGTGTTAAGTTTACTGGTTTCTGCTTGCTTCCCCCGCTAGAATGTAAGTTCAGTACGGACAGAGGTCTTATTTGGTTTATTGACTGTCATAGGTTGTGGTCCCCAGAAAGCACATTCCAAGACAAACATTAGCATGCAGGATGCTTATGAGAGTGGACTTGGGATCAACATCAGTGGAAGGAACTGGGATCAGTACTAATGGAGGGAAGTGGGATGAGGCAGAGGGAGAAGCTGAGCTGCGATTCGGTCCCAGTAAAGGCCTCAGCCAATCCTATAAGGAACTCTGGAGCTGGGATGATCTTTCAAAATGACCTGGAGTTGTGTGAGGCTGCAGGTTCCACCCCTGGCCTTGCTCAGTGGGTTAAGGATCCAGTGCTGCTGCAAGCTGCAGTGCAGATCACAGATGCAGCTTGGATTTGGCATTGCTGTGGCTGTGGCATAGGTCTGCAGATGCAGCACTGATTTAACCCCTAGCTGGGGAGCTTCCATATGCTGCAGGTGCTGCTGTAAAAAGAAAAGAAAATGATCTGGAGTTGGAACAAGGGGGCTGGATCTTCATATCTCAGTGTTGATCAGTTATTGATGTGAATTGTCCCTGGCAGGGGTGGGCCCTTGGGCAAAGAAGTTCTATTCAGCTGTGGCAGTCCCCCACCAAGGCTAACTGTTGGGGTTATCTGCCAGCAGCACTACCAGCCATTGGAGGAATAAGTCCTTCATTCCTGAAGAGGGATCTAGGCAGCAGATCACAGCATCCACTGAAATCTATCCCTGGTACTACTTGGAGTTCCTTCATATAGATTCTGAGATTCCTCCCCCAGGGTGCTAGTGCACCTCTCTTCCTAGGGGAAGCTTAGAAGAATATCTGCAGAATGAACGGCAGACCCCACTGCTGCAACTCGTCTTGGGGTCACAATGTATACCCACTAGGTTCCTCCTCTCCTCACAAGTCTAGATTCCTTTCACCCTCACCTAGCACATCTGTTGGTCCTGATAGCTTACCTAGTGGTACGACCTGGACTCTCATCCCTGAAGGATCTCAGACTGGTCTCCATGCCCTCCTCAGGCTGGGGCTGTTGATCTTGATCTTGTTCTTATACCTTTGAAAGAGGGAAGGGAGCACCAACAGATGCCCACGTATCTAGTGGATCACCTGGGAGCCCCCGTTTTGGTCTATTGTCTCCTGATGATCGGAGTCAGTTACCTCTGCCAAGATACGGCGACTTTTCGTCTGTTAGTTCTTTGGTTGGAAGCAGCTGAAGAACCCAGGCAGTGACCATAGCACATAGTTCGATGGGACTCTTGTTCTGTGTCACAACGGAGGCATTTCCCCTTTGGGGATCAGCTCCTCTAAGTTCATGAAGCCCAGAGTTGCACATATTTTTTCATAGTGGATCACTGGGAGTCACGGTAAGTGGGGCCATTCTGGCTTCTACTCCTTGGCTTCTAGACCCAACTGGGGACACATCTCCATATAAAGATCTTTGATTTGAAATGTATACTGTATCCTAGAACAAAGTTTCTCAATCTCTGTACTACTGACATTTGGGACTAGATAATTCCTTATTTGGCTGAGAGTGTGAGGAGGGGGCTGTCCTGTGCATTGTAGGAGGCACATCTCTGGCTTCTACCTGGTAGATGCCAGGAGCAACACCTCTCCCTCCCCTCTCCCCAAGTCATGAAAATAAAAAGTGTCTCCAGACATTTCTAAATGTCCTCTCAACTGTCCTCAGTTGAGACTGGTATCCAGTCTCATAAAAGACCCCACCTCCCTGGTGTTTCGGCCATGCCTTCAATTGCTCAGTTAGGACAGGGGCTTCTAAATATTGGAGCATGTGATACAACCAATGGATCCTATGTGACGGGCTCACTCTTTGTACCTCCTATGTTGCAAAGTGGGTCCCTTGGTCTCATGTGGCAGGTTTTTTGTTTTTTGCTTTTTTCCTTTTTTACAGTTGCACCTGCGGCATGTGAAAGTTCCTGGGCCAGGGGTCGAATCAGAGCTGCAGCTGAGGCCTGTGTCACAGCCATACCAACACCAGATCCGAGCCACATCTGCAAACTATACCGCAGCTTGCAGCAATGCCAATACTTAAACCACTGAGCAGGGCCAGGGATCAAACCCGCATGCTCACAGAGATAGCATCAGTTTCTTAACCCACTGAACTACAATGGGAACTTCTCGTGGGGTAGATTTTATATGGAATTCCTTGCTGGCAGATCAAACACTCTGTAAACCTTCATTTGGTGGTGCTAGCTAAAGCCCTTTAGATAGGAAAGGCAAACTCATTACTGGAATATATGACTATTCCTGTCAAAGTGAGTTTCTCCTCCCTCTAGAAGGGGAAGGGCCCAAAATGTCAACTTGCTACCAGTTGGCCACTTGATTTCCCCAGTGGATGGCGCCATACTGGGATTTATCGTTGATCTGTTCCAGGTGGGTAGGACATGATGCAGTGGTAGCCGCTCGATCAGCCTTGGTAATCAGCAACCCATGCTGGTGGTGCATGCATAACTTCCCTCCATCCTGCTGTCATAACCACTTCATCCATAAACTCACTGTGCTGACGCTGGGGTAGCCAATGACACAGGCCAGCTGGCATCAACGGGCTGAGTCATCTTGTTTACTTGATGGTGTAGTACCCCTTCCATGGGGGATACTCTCCAGTGGGCATTAGCATGTGACGCAAAAATTGTCACCCTCTGTGCTCATTCTTACAGATCCAGTCACTGACCACTACCCCAGAGCCTTTTGTCTGTGACCCTTCAATCTTGCTTCTTCCAGGCCCCTAGTCATTTATCCACTGCTGTTGCGTCCAGATATATTCCATCCTTGAACCATTTCTCTCAAGACACAAAGCGCATGACCAGTGCTCTGCCTATTGGGAACATTTTCCCTTACCACTGTCTTTCAGGGCAGCCACTGCGTGTTTTCAGCTTGGACCCCCCCCCCCCCCCCCCCCCCCGCCCAGTGAGTAAACCCATCCAAGAACCAAGGAAGGGCTTTTCCCTCCTACTCCCTGGTCATTCCTCCATGCAAGTAGGTGTGAGCAGAGAGGCACTGGTGCACCCGTGGTAGCTGATGTGAGAGAGCCTGGGATGCGTGCTTGGCAGGTTGCTCGTGCCCTCCGGTCCTGCTCATGCTCATCTCACACCCAGCTCTTCCATCTGAGGATGGATTGCTACTGGGACTGCTCAACCTTACAACATCGTGGGTCTCAAAATACAGCTTTTATTAAAGAATAAAGTTAGAGGACCTGACTTAAAAAAAAAATGTAGCGACAGGGAAATAACAGCCCCCTCCCTTCCCCCAAGAAATTTTGAAGGGATACAAGGTGGAGGTGAAGGGAGAACATTACTGTCTTAATTTCCTCTACTGTTTTGATTCTATTGAATCCAACCCCATCTATGTAACAGACAATTTCTGTGTGCCAGGCACACATGTCCTAAGCTCTTTACATGAACTATTATGCATTATTAATTTAACCCACAAAACTATGAAGTAGGTATTATTATTACTTTACCCATTTTATGGAAGAAGAAATTGAGACTGACGGGGATTAAGCAACATCCTAAGGAGCAGAGTTGGTAAGTAGTGGAGCAAAGTCTGAATCCTAGGACGGACTCCAAAGCCTTTATTTTCTTCCTTTTTATTTACTTATTTTTTGGCTGTACCTGGGGCATGCAGAAATTCTTAGGCAAAGGATCAAACCCGCACAACCGCAGCGACCCATGCCACAGCAGTGACAATGCCAGGCCCTTAGCCGATAGGCCACCAGGGAACTCCCAGGAGGTTTTTCTAGTATGATTGTAACATACTATGCCAAAGAGCTTCAAGATTTTTACTAACAGAGGTGGTTCTTTCTTCCTCCAAGAGTCACTGAGGCCTAATCAGTACTGAATAAAAAAGAGTGAAACAGATGTCCTGCCGCTATACACTTGCCACTTCCCCAGGGGAGGTTCTCCTTCCGGGGGGGGGGGGGGAGGGGCTGCTGCTCAGGACGAGAAGACGGAAGGGAGGACCTCTGTCGGCAGCGCTGCGCTCCTCTGCCCCGGCCAGCTCTGGGGCTGGAGGAAGGATACGACCACGTGGCTCTTAGGCCTTCAGACGCGAGCTGCTCTCCTCCTCTGCTTCCAGACCCTGCGGGGTTGGGCAGAGGTACTGATGGACAGTCTGGCCCTCAAAGTTCTTTGCAATAGCCTAGTATCAGAATTCCCACTTCTAAGGGATCTCTTGCCCCTGATGTCTCAGCAGCACCATGTCCAGCCTCATCACTAGAGTGATGGATTCCTTTCTGTCTCACGGGCCCAAGTTCCTGCTTATTAAGTAGCCACTTTTCCGCTGGCTTCCTGGGTGCCTTTTGGAGCTGCAGCCCCACCCTTGACCCAGCTGTAAGGCTCAGCCCGGAAATATTAACAACCAAAATAAGAATAGCATGCATTCGGTAAGTACGTACGATGTGCCAGGCCTTATGCCAAATGCTGTATGGATGATTGGACTTCATCTTTGTGTCAACCCAGTGATGGAGGCAGAGCATACAGCTGGCACACAGAAGCAGCTCTTGGGAGCAGGATTCTGCCACCCGCGTGCCTGCCCTGACACGCAGACTGCCATAGGACTTCAGCCTGCTGCTCTGGCATCACACAACACTGCCGGGCCCCAGCTGAGCCTGGTGGTGGTTGGGGTGCACAGGGCTGGTGGCTGGTTCCGCCCCCCCCCCCCCAGCCCCACTCCCTTGCCCGTTTTCTCCCCTGAACAGACCTCTCTGCTGGGCCAACTCCCTTTCCCTTAGCCGCCCTTACGCTTTTCCTGGCCTTGGCGCATGCTGTTCCTTCTGCCTCGAATCCCTCTCTCCCCATTTCCGCCTGGTAAAATCCTTATTTTTTCAAGCCTTGCTTTAATGTCATCCTGACCTCCCTGCCCTCCCCTGTCAGAATTAATTGCTCCCTCCTTTGTGTTGCTCCGCAGCACTTATCACAGTGAACTGTAGTTGCTTGTTTCGCTGCCGCTCCGCCTGGGGGAAGAGACGGCAGAGGCCCCCATCTGATCCGCCTCCTCCTCTGGGGGCGCAGGGGCCGCCCCGTGAGTGTTTGCTGAAGCCCACTGGGATTGGGGCAGGGGCTGTGAAGCTTGACCGGGACGTCTGCGGGATGGGACCTGGCTTCTCCCTGCCTCCCTGCTGTCTGTCTGAGCTCTTTCTCCCTGGCCGGCCACAAGGGGATTGCAGGGACTGTGACAGGATCCCCTCGGCCGGAATGTGTCCATCTTCTTTCCCCTCCACGCGAACCTCCCTCTTCAGTTGCCAGCCTGCCCGTCTGCCTGCGTCCCGCCTGGTAACCCCTCTAGCCGCCCGGCTCTCCCCATTTAGCAGCATCGGCAGATTTCATTAACTTGCTACTTAACCCCTCTCGCTCAGATTGGCTCTGAAGATGATAAATCAGGCCCAGGGCTCATCCCTGCAGCGGCCGTCCTCTCCATACCCCCTCTAACGAGGCTCTGGCTGCCCCTATTCATCACCGGCTGCCCTCTCCTTCTCCGGTGTCACTGCCTGTGCCCCACGCGGACCGTGTCACTGTTGTTACAGCACAGCCACTTTGGATTGACTCCTGGAACCAGATTTCAGGACAGCCCTTGGACCACCTCTGTCCTCCCCGGGGGCTGTGGGCCTTGGCTTCCCTGGAAAGTGGGATTGGCCCAGAGGCAGCATCCAAGGACCGCAGGGGAGGATGGATGCCGGCCTGGGAACGCTGGGGAGGGATGCACAGGTCCTAGTCATAGGACCAAGTTCATCTGTGCATGAGAGGGGGCACGAGGTGTTCCCGTTGTGGCTCAGAGGGTTAAGAACCCAACGTAATGTCCGTGAGGATGTGGGTTCGATCCCTGGTCTCGCTCAGCAGGTTAAGGATCCAGGGTTGCTGCAAGCTGTAGTGTAGGTTGAAGATGTGGCTCAGATCTGGTGTTGCTGTGGCTGTGGCGTAGTCTGGCAGCTGTAGCTCCAGTTAGACCGCTAGCCTGGAAACTTCCATATGCTGCAGGTGCGGCCCTAAAAAGATAAATAAGTAAATAAATAAATAGATAGATAGATAGATAAGATTATATACTCTTTAAAAAAAAAAACAGGGGAGGAGTTCCCGTCCTGGTGCAGTGGTTAACGAATCCCACTAGGAACCATGAGGTTGCGGGTTCGACCCCTGGCCTTGCTCAGTGGGTTAAGGATCCGGTGTGGCTGCGAGTTGTGGTGTAGGTCACAGACGTGGCTCGGATCCCGCGTTGCTGTGGCTCTGGCGTAGGCCGGTGTCTACAGCTCCGGTTGGACCCCTAGCCTGGGAACCTCCATATGCCGTGAGTGCAGCCATAGAAAAGACAAAAAAAAAAACAAAAAGCAGGGGAAAAAAGATGGGGCACGGGTGGGGCTTGAGTGGATCTGCATTCTCCTTCTGCTACTTTTTTCATTATTATTATTATTTCTGCTTTTTAGGGCCACACCCATGGCATATGGAGGTTCTTAACCCACTGAGGGAGGCCGGGGATCAAACCTGCAACCTCATGGTTCCTAGTCGGATCCGTTTCCACTGCGCTGTGATGGGAACTCCAGCCCTCTGTTTCTTTCTTACTCAAGACCCTCCCTTCCCTCACTGCCTAGATCTTCCCAAGAGCCCACCTTTAAATCTCCTCTTTTGTGACCCTGCTCATCTCACAGGCACCCGCTCTGTCCCCACCCCCTCAGAGAGCACGGGTGGGATGAGTATTTATTGCTGTACCAGTGCCCCGGGGGCGGGATGTGCACGATTGCAAGGTCACCCTTTCTCTGGGACTTTTTTTTTTTTTTTTGTCTTTTTGCCATTTCTTGGGCCGCTCCCACTGCATATGGAGGTTCCCAGGCTAGGGGTGGAATCGGAGCTGTAGCCGCTGGCCCACGCCACAGTCTCTGGGACTTCTTTATTATCCTCATCTTCCTAGCTCACCCTTCTCTTATTTTTTTCTTTTCTTTTTTTTTTGAGGGCCTCACCCGCGGCATATGGAGGTGCCCAGGCTAGGGGTCTAATCAGAGCTACAGCTGCCCGCCTACCCCACAGCCACAGCCACAGCAGGTCTGAGCCTCGTCTGCGACCTACACCACAGCTCACAGCAAGGCCGGATCCCTAACCCACGGAGCGAGGCCAGGGATCAACCCGCAACCTCATGGCTCCTAGTCGGATTCGTTTCCACTGTGCCATGACGGGAACTCCACCCTTATTTCTTGAAGCTCCTCCACTTACACTCAACCTGTGACTGACAGTGGCGGTGAGTGACACTCAACCTGTCTCTGAGGCTGCCGCTGTGCTCCCTGGGGGGGTCACCTGGGCCTCAGTGGAGGGCTGAAGCTGGCTGGCGGGCGGGCAGGGCCCACCTCCTCTCCCTCTCCCTCCCTCGGCCCTGTCCAAACACCACCACTCACTTTCCTTCCTTCACAGAGGAACCTCGCTCGCTCTCTCCTTTGGGGCCCAGGTTTCTCCTCTGATTTCTTTCTCCTGCTCTCTCGTGCCTCCCCGCCTGTTCTCTTATTTATAAGGATAGGATGCCAAGGGGACCACCCCAAATATGTCAGGTGCCTAGACATTTTGCAGTTGTAACAGGGTGCTTCTGTGTCCCCCTGCCCTTAAGAGATCCCCCTCTCTGGGCCCCCTTCTCTCACCTCATCTGCCCTTATTCTGTCGCCTCTTTAACCCCCCCTCCCGTCCTCACCTTCATTTAAGCCTTCACAGGAAAGGATGTTGGAGAAGGTGGAACATCCTGCCTGGCTCACAATAGGCTCTTGAAAAGCATCAATTAAGCCCACATTGGAGTCTCCCCATCTTAGTTCCTTCCCTACCTGTTCCCAGGCCCTGTAATGATCCCCTGTTCTCCTCTGTGTTGGCAGCCTTCTTCTGGAGTGGGGGGGGGGGGCAGGGTCAAGGCCATTGGATGTTCACTCAGTGCCTCTTCCCCCCACCACCCGCCACCGATGTGTGCTTTTTGTCAAGCGCTATTTTTACAATGTCTTCATTACCTCCTAATTGGCCAAATCTCTTTTCTTTATTTTTCTTGTTAAAGACAGATTTAAAGAACGAGTTCAGCAGCTCAGCCGTTTTCAGACCATCATTAATTTCCCGCCTTCTTATTTATTAATGGGGCAACTTCCTTGCTGGTATTTCTCGTTCCCTGGATATCTCTGTAAAAGCCTGCCTGGCTCATGCAGCCCCTGGGACTGGTGCTAACTCACTCTGACTTTGTGCTGCCCTCAGCGGCTCTGGCATTCGTGCTGCAGCCCCCCTGCCCTCCCAGCCCTCCTTGGTCAAGGCCCCCTCACCCGCGGCCTGCAGGGAGGAGCGGAGGGGACGCCCCTGCCTTCTTCCTGCGCATGGAGAGGAGTGAGATGCCCAGATGGCTCCTCCAGCCCCTGTGTGGGAAGGTCATGTTCAGGACAGGTCTTGATACAGAGGGAGAAACCAGGACCAGCGGGAAGGCAGCAGCACAGTGGCCTGAGGATTAGCGGGACTGTGGGCAGCAAACTGCGCTGGGGGACCTGTCTCTTCCCTCTGAACGTTGACCTCTTTGTGCTCCACATTCTCATCCTACTTGTCCTTCGGTTAGCTAAGGGACTTGTGTTCTTACGATGACAATACGAACGTGCGGGAACAGTTATCTGGGGACTCTCTCCACACCGCCAAAGGGTGTTTCTGTGCACGTGGCTCCCTTTGAGGCCTTCTGAGTGTGTTCTGGGGGGGATGCCTTTTGATTCTGGTTCTCCAGGAGCCTCCGACTTCTCCGACTTCTCTCCAGAGGAGGGGGTTGGTCCTGCTGCTGCCCGTAAGTCCTTGCCCTCACGTGGGGACAGGTCAGAGTCCGTAAGCCATGGGCTCTGTGGGCCAACTGCTACTCCCTAGAGCCCAGGCCCGGGTCTGAGCATATGCTGACTCCACAAGGCTCCTCCACCTTCTCAGAGCAAGGGGGACTTGTGGAACGGTCCTGTTAGGATCCTCTTCCATCTTCCCATAACCAGGAACATAGGCTCTGAGCCCAGACTCCAGGGGAGGCCCAGTTGTGCCCCGAAGCCTGTTGCTGCCTGCAAATTCCGGGTGAGTGATGAGGTGGCCAATGAGGACAGTGATCCCAAGTCAGGGTGTGGGCCTCACACAGACAGCCTCAAGGACCCCTGGGCTGCCATCAAATGCCAAGTCATGCTCCTCTCTCTGGATGTGAAAGCTCGGAGCAGGCCCTTAAAAGGTTCCCGGGAAGTGGGGAGAGAGAGAACGCAGGGCAGAATCATCTTGCCTGACCTGGAGCCGCAGCTACCCTCCAGCAGCAGCAGCTGGGAGCAGCGGCAGTGCCCGGCAGGAGTCCCCTGGGGCCAAGCCCTGGAAGCCGTGTTTTTACACTAAAAGACCTTGTTTCTTGTCTCATCCTGGTCATAACCCTGCTTAATAGAGACATTAAGATGAATGATTGAAGCTGCCTCTCTCCCTGCAGCCGGAAGGAGGGGCAGCCTGGGTGACCCTGGACAGAGCAGACACTGCGGGGATGGACTGAGGTAGGAGGGAATCTGCAAAGCGTCCCCTCCAACATGGAGTCTCAGCTTTGGGAGGCTAAAGCCTCCTGTCCTGTTAGTCTCCCCAAAGTCTGCCTCATCCAGCAGGGCTTCTGTGCACTGCTGGACTCGGGCTGTGTCCTGCCTCCCCAGCATTAGGGAGGGGGTGATGCCAGCAGGAAGAGCTACTGTGGGCGGGGGGTGACAACAGGGACAGGGACAGGGACTATCCCTCAGACAGGCTCTCTCCCTCCCTTCCTTCCTTCTTTCTTCACACATATGGAAATTTCCAGGCTAGGGGTCCAATCTGAGCTGCAGCTACTGGCCACAGCCACAGCCACAGCCCCACGTCCTCATGGATACTAGTTGGGTTCGTTACCACAACAAGAACTCCCCTTAGCCTTTCGAAGGGCTTTGTAAGCTCTTGTACATACAGGTTTTTGGATTAAAAAAAAAAAAAACGGTAGATGGAGTTCCTGTTGTGGCTCAGCAGTAACAAACCCGACTAGCATCCATAAGGACTCAGGTTTGATCCCTGGCCCTGCTCAGACCTGCAGATACAGCTCCAATTCAACCCCCAGCCTGGGAACTCCCACGTACTGTGGGTGTGGCCATAAAAAAACAAAAGCAAAATAAACAAACAAAAAACTGTAACCAAGTTATGGGTGCTTTCTGCTTGTTTTTAGGGGCTGTGGTTTATATGCATTGTCCCATCTGACCCTCACGACGGCCTCATGACACAGGAAGAATTATCATCCCCAATTTACAGACGAGAAGACTAAAGCTTAGGGGAGTTAAGCCACTTGCCCAGGGTCGCCCAGCTGATAAGTAGTGGCGTTGGGCTGTGAACCTAGGCAGTCTGACTTCAGAGCCTGAGCCTGCCACTCCTGTCATCACACACTGCCTCCAATTTTACAAACTGACAGAGCCCGGAACTGGGAGGAGGGTTGGGGAGGACTGAGGGTTTGTATCAGGTGGGGAATTGATTTAGGGTCGGAGACAACCGTCAGGGATAAACAGGCTCATCGCTGGAGGGGGCTGCCGAGGAGGTGGGGCCCCAGGGAGCACTACCGAGACAGGCCTCATTTACCATGTTTATGACAGGCCTGGCAGAGGGCAGCTCAGGGAAAACCACCCCTTCCTAGATGCCGCTGAACACTTTTGGGCAGAAAAATGCCTTGCTTTTTGTCTTCCTCCAGCCCCGTGCCCCCTGCACTTGATCTTTGGCTAAGTGTGGAACACATATTTAATGAATAGCTTCTAAAATATAGATGCTGGAGTTCCTGCTGTGAGTCAGTGGTAACAAACCCAGCTAGTGTCCATGAGGTTGCAGGTTCGATCCCTGGCCCTGCTCAGTGAGTTAAGGATCCAATGCTGCCGTGAGCTGTGGTATAGGTTGCAGACGCAGCTCAGATCTGATGCTGCTGTGGCTGTGGCATAGTCTGGCAGCTGTAGCTCCAGCTGGACCCCTAGCCTGGGAACTTCCATATGCTGCACCTGTGGCCCTAAATAAATAAATTAATTAATTAAAATATAAATATATATACCCACACACACTAAATAAAAGTGAGGAGCCACAGCAGCCTTAAACCATTTTCCGTGACTAGAAGGATGCTCTGTGAGTGGACGCATTGGGGAAGGCGGGAGGCTAGACCAGAGAGATTACACTAAGACCTGGCTACTTCTTGTGTGGTCTGAGGAACAGCAGAAGCGGCATCAGCGGGGAACCTGTTAGAAATGCAGAATCTGAGGCCTTTCCCAGAACCACAGAGTCACAATTTGCATTTTAACAAGACCCCCAGGTGATTGGACTGCAAGCATGTGAAAAGTTTGACTTAGCACTGCTGTAACTCAGAACTGCCCTAGTCTAAACCCTTCCGTGGTGCTCTACTGCCTTCAAGATCAAGTCCAAATGTTTTGAGGAGGCTTACTTATAAGACCATACATGACCTTAACTCTTGCCTCCTTCTCCAAAGTCTTGTTTCACACTCTTTGCCATGCTTCCTGCTCCTGCAGTACTGAGTTTCGGCCCCTCCGCCTGTGGGCCTCTTCTTTGCCTTGTGCCTTTGCGCATATTCTATTCCCTTTGCCTGGATGCCCCTCTCCTCTTCACTCTTTGCTTCCTCCTCTCTTTGGCCTGGGAAGTTCCTACTCAGCCTCTAAGACTTAAATATCACCTGCTCCAGGAACCTTTTCCAGCTGTGACTGCCCCTCGTCCTCCGACCTTCATTGCAGCTGGGCTCTATGACCACAGTTATCATCCTGAGAGACACTTGTGTCCTTACCTGTGTGTCCCCTTCATTAAAGTGTAAGCCCTGTGAGGGCAGGAGCTGTGTCTGTTGCTCATGTTCCTGTCCCGTGTCTTCAAGGAGCTTAGCACAAATCACGTATTCAAAGAATGTTTGTGGCGTCTTGAAAAAGTATACACTCACGATCTTAGTTCAGCTGGGGTTCCTGGAGGACATCCCCCGAAGGCCTTGGATGCCCTGCCAACAGCCCTACTGCACCCTCAGGTCCTGGGGGCTGCGGTCAGGAGTAAGCCCCGCCTGTGGGTTGGTGAGTGCTGTTCAGGGCAGGACCGGGAGACAGGGTTTGGGGACTCAGGGAGGGGGAAGCAACAGCCACTTGAGGATGAGGAAGTGCATGCTGAGACAGTGCATCTCTCCAGGCGTCCAGCGGTAGGGGATCCAGCTGAGAGAACACCACCAGCAAAGTCTTGGAGGCAGAACAGTGCAAAGCACCTCAGCAAGCAACAATCAGTCCCTCTGGCCTGGAAGAGAAGAGGAGGTAAAGAACTATGAGGAAATAAGGCTGGAAGCACAGTTGAGGCACCAGTGTAGAGCACTCGAATGCCAAGACCAGGAAGGAGGAACTATGAAACCACAGGGGGTCCAGTGTAAGGACAAGGCCCTCCTAGTTTGGGAAGGTAGGGAAGGTGGAAGGCAGTGAAAGTTCATTTACTAAATCTTGGGGCGGGGCGGGGGGAGGAACGCAGTGTAACGCGGATCCTAGTGGGTTTGGAGCTAACGCTTGGCTACATCCGGTGTGGGGCCTCAGGCAACGTTTCCTGACCCACATATCTGTTTGAATCCACTGTTTTACATGGGGCTGGAAATCCTCTCAGGGGAAAACAAATTTGAACCAAGCCTATAACTAGATCTGCATGACCGGATAACCCATTGGACACCACATTGCTGAAAGGGCCAGCAGAGCCCCAAAGAGAAACCTAATATAGAGGCAAAGAGAGGCTGGCAGATGAGCCAGGTTCCACAATAGGACTAAGGGTTGAAGGGGGCTCGTGGCTCTGGTTCAGTATGATGACTTTTCTTAAGCTCACCCCGTCTTTGCTCCTCTGGTAGCGGCAGGTGTGCGCAACGAGAAGGAAAAGATCAGTTCAACTGGTGGAAAGAGCTGTTTCTGAAACACTCAAGAGCTCAAATCCTCCTGCTGTGGGGCTTCCGGTCCCCCTAACTGCATGGGATACGGAGGGAGCCTTCCTCCTTGTGAGAGAGTACGATGCTCTCACATTATCACGGTACCATAAGAACTGAGCACATCAAGTAGAGGCACTCAAGGCCAGCACCCAGGGTCACTTAGCAATGAGGCCAGTGGAGCATCGTGGCTTAGCCTGCTCCATGGCACAACTGAGGCTTTTTTAGGGGAACATTGCCAGGCATTCGTATTCCTACAGGAGCAGGTGGGGGCCTAGAATTAGCAAGACTGGTTAAGGCAAACTCATTGGTACTACCAGCTGGTATAGAGATGGTAGGGCATCCGCATTGCCACAGACACACCACAAGGCAGTCCAGGGCCTAGAGCCACTGGGGGATGGCAGTTTGTGGACAGATCTGAAAAAAATGGAGGGAGCCTGGTCTAGAGGAGAGAAGTACCACTTTAAAGGGACAAGGGTGAGTGCTGGCATCTGATCAGTGACGGAAGAGCTCCAGCAGGCCACAGGAGAGGGCTGAACTTGAAGCTGAATGGCAGCAGGCACAAGCTGGGAGGGCTGGTGGCTGATGACCAACCTGAAGGGAAACCTGATGAAGGAAACTTCACTCACTGAGCACCCCTCATGCTGCTTGGGTGCTGTGGTGGGTGCTTTGTCCACTTTCTTGTTTACGTAGGTTTTATCTCCATGTTGTAGCAGAGGAAACAGACTTGACTTATTCATCAAACAGACACACGTGGAAGAGAAAGACAAGTAAAACACAGGCTTCTTCCTCGAGGATCTCAGAATGCTGTAGGCCAGAGAGAGAGAGAGAGAGAGACCAATCACTTCGCCACGGAGTGGGCTATGCAGACAAGAGGACAGGCAAGCACAAGGTGCAATGGAGCCACAGGGAGATTCCCCCAGTCACCGTGTCCGCACGTGTCAGAGCCAAGCTTCCCGTCCTGGACTGTCTGGCACCCTCCATCACTCCAGCTGCACAGCTACAGCTGTCAGGACTCTGAGTCACAGTCCGAGTTCTGAGGAGGAGCAGTAGCTCGTGCGGCTGGCACGGAATGTTTACAAGCAAGGAGAATACGGAGTTCCCTGGTGATACAGGGGGTTAAGGAGACAGTGTTGTCACTGCCGTGGGGCAGGTTGGATCCCTGGCCTGGGAACTTCCGCAGGCCGTGGGTGCCGCCAAAAAGAACAAAGGTGGTGGTGGGCGGGGGGCAAGGAGAAGACACTGGGAATTGGGATGCGCATGTACCAGGGCCCCGGGAGCACCTCGGGCCCAGAAGAGGTGATGATGACCGGGAGAGGAGCGGCCACCAGATCAGGAAGACCCTTCCCTGGGACAGGACGGATTCCAGGCGGCAGTGAGTGGTTCAACCTATGCAGGAGTCACCGGGGCAAGCAAGAAACGAGGCTGTTGGCAAAGAAGCAGAGTGGTACCAGAAGATGGAGGGTTTCAAAAAACAAGCTGGGACTGAGAGGAGGGGCTGCATGGGGAGTGGCAGCGGGGATGTGAGACCGAAATCACGCAATTCTTGGGCTGGAGGGAAATGTGCCCCATCTCGAGGATTATCACCTCCCTTTCGCTTCTGTTGAGTTCGGTGACTCAACGGAAAGGACCGTCTGCCTTCCAGAAAACAGTTGTTTTTTTTTTTTGCTTTAAAAACTGTTTTTTCCTCCCTTCTGAGCACCATACCTGGAAGAAGTTCCAATCCTTCTTGGGGATTCTTTGCCTCTGACTAGTGGCCAGATAGCCTAAGCCGACCTTCTGCCGTTGGGACAGGGCTGTGGGCATACCTCTGGGCATGTGAATCACAACTCTTTCTGGAACAATGGGCAAGGCAGGGAGAAGTCAGAAGATGAGAGGAGGGAGGCTAGGGCCAGGGGAGAAAACATGAGCGGCTTGGGCAAGAGAGGCTCCCTGGGCAGGTGGCTCCATTTGATTTCCGATTTAAAGGGGAGGCTTAGATAGCCAAGAAGAAAAAGGCTAATAAGAAAAATATTAAACTGCAGTGTGTGCGTCCCCAGGGACTTCCTGTTGCCATGACTGACCTCCCGGAGAGCGCCATTCGTTCCCGAGCATGGCAGCTTTATAGGCACTTGTAGGCCTGCAAAGAACACCAATTTGCTGCTACAGTTTGTTTTGATAACTGAAAGTTTCAATAAATCTATATTAAAATCAAAGGGAAAATTAACTAGGCCCCAGTGAGGGGCACAGAGATAAGGGAGCACATTACCACCCTGGCCTCAGCCACCCCACATCCATCTCTTAGTTCAGATTCAGGTCACCAGGGAGATGAATGGCTCAGACTCATGGGGAAGAGCCCTGGGGAAAGCAGGGCAAAGAAGGCACGGTCGGGTCTAGCCCCCACTGCTCTTGGAGGGAAGACTGTGGCGCGGGAGTGGGGGGCGAGGCGGTGCTTGTGGTGGGAAGAGGAGTTGGAAAAGGGGTGGAGGTGGGGCCAGAATAACAGTAATAGCCAATGTTTACTAAGTCTTTATGCAGGATGCTGCACTAGGCATTTCAATTCTACCAACAAGTGCGTCCCATTATTATCTACACTATATAGAGATGAAGCCACTGAGCCTCAGAGAATATGTCACTTGCCTAAGTCCCAGGGAGAGCCAGGACTCAAACCCTGGTTGGCTCTCTCTGAGCTCCCACTCCTCCTAACTCTCTTATGAAGCTTACGGGGACTGAGCATGGCAGGAGTGTTCCAGTTTTTCTCAGATAAAATGGTTTCAGACCCAGCCTGGGTTCTCTCAGTTGTGACAAGTTTGGGGGCTGCCATGTACTGTCCTTGAGTCTTGGGTTCTCCGCCCTTCACTTGCTGAGTAAGGTCTCAACTTTTATGGCCATCTTGCTGTTTTTCTAGTGGTTTGATGGGACAGCAGGAGAACCAATGAGGTCCTCTTTGGCCTTTGCTCTCAGGGTTCACTTTTTTTTTTAAATTACTCAGTGAATTTTATTATGCTTACAGTTGTACAACGATCGTCACAACCCAATTTTACAGCATTTCTATCCCACAACCCCAGCGCATCTCCCCACCCCCCAACCCGTCTCCTTTGGAAACCATAAGGTTTTCAAAGTCTGTGTGTCAGTATCTGTTCTGCAAAGAAGTTCATTGTGTCCTTTTTTTAGATTCCACATGTCAGGGATAGCACATGATGTTGGTGTCTCACTGTCTGACTGACTTCACTAAGCATGATAATTTCTAGGCCCATCCAAGTTGCTGCAAATGCTCAGGGTTCACTTTTGCTCAGCCACTTAACCCAGCAGCCAGGCTAGAGGTCTACCCAGGGTGTATCTGTGCCTGTATTGGACTCAGTTCACCGGCCTCCAAAAATTCACTTGCCCCACCTGCATGCCCTACCCAGGGCCTTGGCCCCCTGTTTTTTGGACAAGCCAGCGGCTACTATTATTATCTCATTTACAAACACATCTGGCTGTGTTAGCTTCCTTTGGGAGGACAGTTAGGTCTTGACAGAGCTTCTAATGTGCCCACTGTGGTGGGATAGCAGTGGCCTAATTTGACTGAACTATAGGTTCCTCTCACCATTTTTGGTCTCAGATGAACCACTATGCTTTGGGTGTGGGGTCTGGTGCCCCCTGTGGCCACCAGAGTGGTGGGGTGATGCAACCCTTCTTTTCTCCCTAAGAAGTGAAGGTTCTCCATGGTCTGTATGACAGAGCAACTAAGTAGTTTTTTTTATTTTTTTGGCTTTTGTCTTTTTAGGGCCACGCCTGTGGCATATGGAGGTTCCCAGGCTAGGGGTCGAGTCGGAGCTGTAGCCACCGGCCTACGCCACAGCCACAGCAACATGGGATCTGAGCCACGTCTGTGACCTACACCACAACTCACAGCAACGCTGGATCCTTAGCCCACTGAACAAGGCCAGGAATCGAACCCGAAACCTCATGGTTCCTAGTCGGATTCGTTTGCGCTGCGCCACAATGGGTACTCCCTAGCTGTGTTTTTTTTTTTCTTTTTTTTTGGTCATACTATTTATATTTTCTTTCCTTCCTTCCCTGACTCACTTCCCTTTCCCCTCTTATTCTTGTGGTCCTGGGATTACACTTCCTGATGAAATCTTACCACCTCAGCTTTGCTTCAGGCTCTGTTTTCTAGGGAACCAGAGAACACGAGGAATCACAATATAGCCAAAGGCTTGAGGGAGCCAAAGGCTGGGTTAGGCAGCAGTGTGAGGCACCAAGTATATACTGAGCTCTTAAACTGTCCTATTATTTCAAAGCCTTTTGCCTGGTCTCTGTCCAAAAGGAGCTTACAATCTGGTGAGGCCCTGGAAATTGTTCAGATGCGCTCTAGAGCACTAAGGAGGAAAAACACATTTTGGGGAAGTCCAGGGGACCATGGAAGGCTCCACTGTGGATGGGCCTTAAAGAAAGTCTCCAGTCCTCACAGTGTAGGTTTATATCATTCTTATAACCAAGAAGGCCGGCTGTGCCCGAGACTCAGGACCCACTCAGGATGTGACAAAGCCAGAGAGAAGACAAGGGGACCTGTCGAATTTTATCTACCTATTTACTTCTTTGCTTATTGTCTGTTCTTTCTCCCCCTCCTCGATATAAAAGCTCCTTGAGGGTACAGGTTTTGTGTCTTATCTACCCGTGAATCCTCAGCAACAGAAACAGTGCCTGACGCTTAGCAGAGGCACTATAAATACGGTGACTGATTCAGTCATCTGGGGTTAACATCCAGATAACATTAACGGAGGAGAAATGTGGTCCAGCTCCAAGACTCGAGGAACAGGCAGATGTGCCTCTATTTCACTGACCTCGGGTTAAGCGGCACTTGCCCCTGACGGCGCCTTCCCTCATGTCTTCACATTCACCGTGAGCCCGCTTTACGCCGGCACTGTGCTCGGTGTTACTGATACAGCACGAAACACATGGAAATAACGCCGACCTTGAGGCAGCTTAGAGTCTTGAGGGAGCGACAACGACAGCACACAGATGATTATAAAACAATGTGATAACTGCTGTCGCTGCTGAGTGGAATTAGCTAATTCATCACGTGGGATTAGGGAAGGTAGGCCCTGACTGGGGGAGCACCCGGCTTCCCCAACTCAGGTGGGACCTCTTCCTTACGTGGAGGTCAGACCTCGGGGGCGACAGGGCCCCGAAACGGCCGTTTTCTTACGTGAACCCAGGCAGACGGCAGACAGCGGGCGCGGGGCCTGAAGCTGGGCCCAGAGCACGGCCCCTGGCCCGGCCGAGGCCGGGCTCTCCCAGCTCAGGACCCGGTGCCTGCGATTTCCCAGAGAGGCATGCCCAAGGTGAAGACGCCACCTCCGGCTTTGGCGCGAAGCGGCGGAGGGTGAGAGCCCCCAGGGCTGAGGCCAGAGCCCTTCTCACGATGAAGCTTCCCGGGCAGCCGCCCCGACACCTCAGCTCCCTCTTCTTCGGGAAGGCCCTTCAGAAGCCGCAGCATTTTCTCCTTCGCCCAAGGGCCCCCTCCTCTCAGGTCTCCCCCGGGCCCACCCGAGACCGTGGATGATAATGAGGACGTGTTGAAGGACCGCATCCTTGGAAGATGACATCTAAATACCTGTCGCCTCGTGAGACGAGACTCACCTCGTGAGAACAGTGGAAGGTGGAAAAACAGAAGTGGGGGCCTTGGGTCGTTCTAGGCCTTTAGGAAGTGTCGGGTTTTTTCAAAAAAAAATTCTTTCACAGCTGGGAAGCGAGGCCCCCTTCACTTTCTTCTAAGTACGTGCAACCTCGAAACTACAAGTCCCACAAGGCCGGCCCGGGGCGCCACCATCTTGACACAGCTTAGCGCGCATGTCGGCGGGAGGGAGAGCGTTTGGGGAGAAGAAGCCCCGCCTCCTTGCAGCCCATTGGTCGGGGGGGCCGACAGCGGGCTCAGCGGTTGGCCACCGCGCCCGCCCGTCCGTCACGTCGGCCGGGGTCAGAGTGCGCGGAGGTGAGTCGGTGTGTTGTGGACTCGTGGTGCTGGCTGCCGCTGTTGAGGCGGCCGGGAACGGGCGGTGGGGAGCGGGCGGAGCTGGCCCTGCTTCTGCCTGGCCGGCGCCGCAGTCGGCGCGGGCCGCGCCCGCCGCCGTAAACTGCCCCGAGCGCCCGCTCAGGCCGAGGGAGACGTCGGGGCCTGCACCTGGAGCGAGCCTGCCGCGCTGGCCCCGAGGAGGGGGCGTTGCCATGGCGACAGCCTCTCCCGCAGCTGACGGGGGGCGGGGGCGGCCCTGGGAAGGAGGGCTGGTCTCCTGGCCCCCTGCTCCTCCCCTTACTCTCCCCTGGACTTGGATGGGCCCGAGTTGGGGGCAGCATCCCGGGGTGGGTGATGCGGAGAGGCCCCCCAGATTGGGCCCTGGTAATGCATGCGGGGTGAGGGTCGCGGCGCGCAGTTTGTGCAGCCTGGGGTGCTCGCCCATGTGCTCACCCTGGGTGCACGAGCCACTGAGTAACGTTCTGGTGGAGAGGGAGAGGGGCAGGGCTTTGCAAGACAGACCCGCCGAGGTGATTAAGGGTGCTGACTTCTTTCCTGGGATTACTTAGGAGGAGGAAGAGGGGTTTGACTAAAGAGGTTAGAAACCCAGCAAGGAGATAGTAGATGGAACATCCCCTTTACCCACTCCCCATCCCCTAGGCAGACACACAAGGTTAGCTGTTTACTTCTTAGGAAGTCTGTAGCGATGGTGATAGTGATGGTGGAAGGAGTGAATAAGGGGGGCTAACCTGGCTAGCTTTCTGTTTGCTTTTCCTGCAAGTGTTCCAGCAACAGGTGTTTCCTTAAAACAAAAAGGCATGAACTTGGATTGGGGCTTGACTGTGAACTCTTGTAAAGTATAACTGCGACGTGTTGCCTCGGGAGCTTCTGAATGTGGCCCCTCACTGGGGATGTGGATTCTGTCTTTAGGTCTGGATTTTGCAGAATGATAGTGCCCATCGTTACCTGTGCTGTAAGTCGCTGGCCAGGTCTCTGGTATTAGTTCTTGTCAGAGGTTTTATCGGTCTCCCAGCTGAAGGGCAAAAAACCAGGAATCCCATTGGCTCAAGACTATGTACACTGTTTGAACTCGTGAGTTGTGATGGGTTGGATGATTTTTGTTTGTAGAGTTCCTACGGGAAATTGGCTTCATCAAATTCTGCTTTATTCTGACTTTATCATACACAGCATGCCTTGTTTTAGTGGGTTCATGCCTGGAGCCTAAGTATATTATACCTGAATCCCCTACCATTTAAAAGGCAATTTATAAACAGGGTCTTGGAGTGTGACCCCACTAATGTGTGTGTCTGTGGTCTTGGTTAGAAACCCACTTGGCTGCCTGTCGTCAGAGAGGTGGGGGCCCTGGTGGTGGGGGAAGGTAGCTGCTGGGAAGTGATTGATAAGGTTTCCTTGATGGATTCTGTGGTGCTTCACTGGAGCTCAGAGCACTTTGGCAACTTAAGCACTCCAAATTAAAAGCTCATTAACAATTCCTGCCCAAAGATCCTGTAAATAATCGGCTAGCTAGGTCACAGAGCTTGGCTGAAAGCTCTCCTTCTAACTTGAAATTTCCAAATAAAAGTGCTTTTATTCCCTTTCATTTTGGAAAGTGTTTTCTTTGGGTTGGGGTAGATTGGTGAGTGGCGTTTTCCCAGGGGATCTGCGCAGGATAGGGTGTTAAGAATGTAGAGTGGTGGACAGGAATAGGTTGCTTCTAAACCTAGGAGTTTCTTTGTTCAGAGGATGTTGCTAGCTCTTAAGGGCACCTTTGCAACTTCTAGTCCTTTGGAAGATGTGATTGGTAAAAGGCATTAAGACTTACGTGACCTGAAGAGAAACCAGAGCGTGGAAGATTTGCGAATTAGGTGATAAAAATGATCGGTACCCATTGATAATTTGACTTGGAGTTTGGTTATCTTGACTTTTTCAGAACTTGAGGCAGACCTGGATGTATCCTGCAAGCATTTCATGTGTGGCCATTTGCAGTGGGGCCTGTAGCTTTGTGGCACCCACCCCTTCCTCCAGTGCTGGCCTCAGTTCCTGACTTCTGAATATTGTTAGCCTTTACAAGTGCCCCTCCTTGACTAGACTAGGATTCTGGATTATCCTCAGAGTCACCACTTCATGGTCATCCTTCTCAGTCCAAGCTCCGATGTTTTAAATGTTTAGTGTTTCTAGGTTAAGATAAACTCCTTAGGAAGAAAAGTATGCCAGCAGAGTACATGAAGTTCATCATTCTTAAAATATATACAGTTGACCATTGAACAATGCAGGGCTTAGGGATGCTGACACCCCCCTCCAACAGTTGAAAATCTGTTGATAACTTTTGACTTCCCCCAGAGTTTACTAATTGCTTACTGTTGACCAGGAGCCTTGCTGATAACATAAGCAGTTGATTGACATATTTTGGAATGTTAGATGTATATCTACATGTATTCAATGCATTCATAACATCGTAACTTTTTCTTAAAATTGTTTTGGTTTTTCTAGGCTATGTGGTCTAGCTGCAAGTTTTTTCCAAGTTGTCACAAATTTCCAAGAAAATACCCATTATATTTACTGAAAAACATCTGCATGTGACTCGACCCACAGAGTTCAAACCTGTGTTACTCAAGGGTCAACTCTAGTACCAGTAGCTTCGGAGAGCTCTGTACCAGCCCTGTGCTTCCCCGTAGACAGCCGTTGCGCCAAAGGAGTTTGATTTAGGAGTTTGGAGTATAGTGGTGGCCCTTCAGTTATTTCAAACAGCAACCCCTGGGGATTTGATCCTTTCTATTGAAATAGACTTGTTGCAGAGACGTGTGTTTGTCCACAGCATTGGGGCTTTCCAGCTCTCACAGAACCTTCAGCATCCCCGGCGGCCAGTCTTGGCATCTTCGAAGTAAGGAGAGGTGAGAATCCTGCTGCCTGATCAACAGGCTTGACGTCTCCCTTATGAGTGGATGGGCCTGGAGGGTGGGGAGTGGGGACTGGTGCAGACTGTATTGTCTGTAGCTTTTTTGGGCAAGATGCCATATGCTGAAAGGCTACTGAAACTTACCTGAAGTCTATAAAGTGGTGCGGGTTGGAGGTGGGGTGTCTAGACTTTCAAGTTCTGTCAGGATTGCTTTGTGGGCATTACAAGTTCAGGAAGCTTGAGTACAGCTGGAATAATCCTTTATCCTGAGAAATGCACATCTTGAGGTAACAGGAGGATCTTGCTCATTTGCCTCTTGATAAATGCACTTGACCAAGGCCCTTGGGGTCTTGGTTTAATTTGGGTGGCTCACCTTTGGGTGGATGGTTAATCCCTGTTTAGCTCCATTTTACAAGGATTGGGGCTGGTTAAAAGGTGGACTCTGATGATTGATAGCCAGGATCTCAGAGGCAGTTTGTTGAATAACTAAGGTCCAGGCATTTTGCTAGGTCCTGGCATTGTGGTGGTGAACAAGACAGCCACTTTCCCTGACACCAAAGAGCTTACAAAGTCATGGGAGAGACGGATAGTATAGAGGCGGTTACGAGACCTCTGTGCTAGAACAAGGTAAGTGTATGTGCGTTAAGAGTACTTGAAAGGACCTCCAGCCTGGACTGGTGGGCTCAGGGAAGGCTTTTCAGAAGAACCTTTCTAGGCTAGAATCTGATGAGGACATGAAGGTGTGTGAAGTGTGAAGGTCAGAGCGTTGTTGACTTTGAGAAACTGAAGTTCAGTGGGATGGAGATAGAGAGTACCCAGTGGGCAGAGGGCAGGAGAGAATGATGAGAAATGAAGGAGACAAGGTGAGCAGAGGCCAGGGCCTTAGAAGCTCTTAGGATTAAATGGTGAGTAGGAAAAAAGACTAGGTCAGCAAACCTTCTGTAAAGGACCAAATAGGAGCTATCTAGTCTTTGTGGGTCTCTGTCACAACTGTTCCTCTCTGTTCAACTCTGCTGCTGTCGCACGAAAGCAGCCGTGGTACGAGAATGAACGAGCCTGGCTGTGTTCCAGTGAAACTTTATGAAAACAAGTGGCAGCTGGATTTGGCCCACGGACCGACCACGGGGTCAGACCAATCATAGAAACAAGGAGACGCCCTTACAAGGTGTAAGCAGTGGGCCGATGGTAGATTGGTGTTTTAGAGAGTTTGCTCTGATCTCAGTGTTAAGAGTGGATTGAAGGGGACAATCCCTGAGGCGGAGGGACCAGTGAGGAGGTGGCGGCAGTTAAACGGGTAGCATTTTGCATCTTCACCTTTGAGGCAGTGTGTTGACAATTAAAAATCGAGTATACCTGACTTTTTACATCTGTGTGTATACTGGTTCTTTTTCTAATTTCCTGGCCATCTAGGTGAGCTTAGACGTTGTCAGAGAAATTGGGTGATCCCAGCTCCTTTTACAGAGACTAGAAAAGATGTGGGAAGGAGAAGTTGGTGTGGAACGGCTGAGAAGTTTTGGGGACCTCTTTTCTATTGAAAGAAGTAGGGCATGGAGCCCAGGAGAGATTATGGCCTTTGGGGTCATAGCTTAGTGTCAGGTGCTTTGAACTTCTCGAACGCTACACGAGGAGAAGGACCCATTTTCCTAAGCTTACCAGGGATTATCTCATGCTGTATACGTCCTCCTCAGTCTCTCCTTGCATGTCGGAAACTGACGACCTTTCTCTTGTTTTGGGAATGCCTCCTGCTTGTGTACGATGGTCTATGTCGGATGTAGGGATCAGAGACAGTATTTGCTGAGCATCTAATGGATTGTCTTCCTCCTACAGGCCCCAGTGTACGTGGCTGGAGGGAAGCCTGTAGGTTTCAGATAACAGTGCTTGTGACCTTGGGCAAGCGACTTACCTCTTTGAGTTTGGCTTTCCTGTCTGTAAAGTGGAACTTCATAGGCTGGTTAAAGGATTTAATGAGATGTAAAGCTTATAGCACAATGGCCTTAACTTTTGTGATTAATAGCATTTTGCACATTTTTTAAAAAAGCAGCCAGCAATCGGGTGACCTGGCCTTTGGCTTAGTAATTTTGGGGTCCTTGCAAGTGTCGTTGTGGTCACGTGATAGACACCTAGCCCCTGGCGGAGGCAGCCAGCAGACCGGAGGAATTTGGAACTAAAGCAAGATGCTGCTCTTCTAATGGAAAATTTTCAGACAGCAGGCGTCTCTTGCAGAATTCCAGAACTTTTTTCAGGGTGGACCTTAGCCCCAACACCATCAGTGAAACGAACTAAGCAAGCAGCTGCCCAAATTCAGCAAAGTGTGACCAGTCATTTCTTCTGGTCTTTCAGGGTCATTTATCAGTATTGCTACCCTGTGGCCCTACGTCTATGTAACATGCCTCTTGAAATTTTTTTTTATTATTATTACTTTTTACCACCACTCTGGGAAGTGGGCCGGGGGTCAGCGTTACTGTCCCTGCTGTGCGTGTGAGGAAGCTGAGCCCAGGCAGGTGAAGCGTGTTGTCTGAGGTCGTGCTGTGAGGTCCTGTTGGAGCTGGTGCCGAGGTGCCTCCAGATGGAAAAGTGTTCGTTTATTGCTGTGATTTCTCTTCCTCTGGGGGAGGGATGTGTAGTCACTGCAGAGCTGCAGTCGGAGGCATGCCTTGTCCGGATCTGCTAGTCTTGATTTGGGCCCCACTTTATCCACTTGGTCCTGTCGGGTTTTACTTGGTGACTGCTAGGGACAGGCCTGTTGGGAAGCAGATTCTCTTTGGGTCATTGTTTTTAGTCCATCCTCCTTTGGGGACATTCTTGGGGGAGCCTTGGGTTACGAGAGATTGCTTTGATATGTTCAAAATTGTGCCTTGTGCCCCACAGCTACAGGTAAAATCAAAAGGCGGATAATTTATGGGAGTGTCAGAGCTGGCCGCTGGCACCTCAGGAGGCCATTAGTATGCCTGTTCAGACCCTCTGTGTCCTTGCAATTGATTCCTCTTTGCATGAGCCTGGTTTGGGAAGCTGTAGATCTGTGGGTAGTGATTGGATCTGACAGTCCAAACACCGGTCCCTAAATTAATCCTTTTAATAGTATTCTGGCACCAAGGCAGTGCTCACTCACACTCTAACTGGGGAGGACAGAATATGTATGTGTGTGTGGCGGGGGAGGGGGTGTAGGAAGAAGGCGCAGGACAGAAGAAAAGAAGCTTTTCCTGGTTCTTAGGCCCTGCTCTGTTTAGACATGTTCTGATTCCAGAGCAGTTGACATCGTAATTCATTCAGCAAACATCAGCTTCCACTCCCTTCGTGCCTGGCCCTGTGCTGGGAGGGCAGAAATGAATAAAACACGGTCCTTGCCCTTAGGATCTTTGTCTAGCTCCGTGTTCCTGAGACTTTTTGAGCTCATGCACTCTTTAGGTGGAGAAAACTCATCTTCTACTTTTCTTTAAGGCTGCTTGGAATTTTAAAATGCACTCAAGGGTCTGACAAAAAACACGTACAAGAAGTAATTTCTTCAGATACGCTTTTTGACACACACATACATATACACCCCCCCATCCCCCCCACCCTGTACCTGCTCTATTCCATCCTTCTCACCTAACTCCCTGAAAATCACCGGTAAGAGGAGAAACACATAAGGAAAATCTTTCAGGATAGTGAGACCGAAGGTAGGAAATAGGAATAGACTGTGTTCCTGGATCACTTAGGCAGTTAACTTTCTGATGAGGTGTCAGAGAAAGCCACTAAAAGGAGGGCTTTTGAAGAAGGAGCAGTAATTTGCCTGGTGAAAATGGAAGCGCGTTTTAAAACAGGGCGAGTAGCACTTGCCAAGGCACAGGTTTGCCAGAGGAAACATCACGTTTAGGGGCCTGAGCAAGAGCTGGTTGTCACCCTGCCTCCTGCCGGTGTCTCTGCTCTGTGTGATGGGAGGATTCGCTCCCGTGGGTTTGAGAAGAGGCTTTGAGTTCCTCGTGCTGCAGTTGTTTTAATCTAAGACACTGCTTTCTGTTTGCAGGGCTGTGATTTGTTTTTCTTGTTAAAAACGAATTTGGGCGATTTGGACAGCTTTAATTATTGCTTATGGTTGAGTTTCTTTTAGTTAAAGCCATACCTTAGCTCAAAGGAAAAACGGAAGTTGGTGTGCGTTGTTAACCCTGGCGGATGGGAGATCCAGCCGAGGGGAGGAAGGTGGGCCCTCCGAGGCGGGAGAGAACAGGACCCTGAAGGGCTGAGGGCCTCTGGGCCTTTGTGATCTCTTGTGTGAAGTGGGAGTACTGGTGCTTGTTTTGCTTGATTGTTGGGAGACTTGGATAAGATGAAATATGTAAGTCGCTAATACAGTGCCTGGTTTGTAGTCGATTTTCAGAAAATAGTGTTTCACATTCCTCTTTCTCATGTATTAACAACAGTGGCTCCCTTTTACTGAGAAACTACTACTGTGTGTGTTGTATGGTTGAATCAGACCCCTAACAAATAGATTATTATAGCTGTTACTAGAAGGAATGTGTGGTAGAATCAGGATTTGAACCTGTGTTTGTCTAATACCAGCATTTTAACCACCAGCTGTATGACTCCTTGTTTCTGCTCCAGTTGTCCATCTTGGAAGCAGGGGCAGAGGAGGTTCTGGGCACCTCCCTGCTTGGGTCAGATGCTGTCTGCAGTGGGAGAGGGATGAGAGTACCGCACCGTACCCTGTCCCGCCTCCATTCCTGTCCTGTTGATGGTGTGTTAGGAGGCTAACCTTTGCCCCTCGTGTGTGTGATGGGGTCACAGCTGATGTGCAGGTCTCTGCAAAGAGATGCTCCCTGCCTTGGCCCCTTGGAGGTAGCCCCGGCTTCTGGCTGTGGCTGATGGATTAGCTGACAGCAAGCACATCACAAGCATGTACTTCTTTTTCTGTGCTGCCTTGAGCTGTTGAGACAGGTTAATCAAAGGTGAGAAGGAGCCTCCTATGCCTGCGGTGTTGCCGTCAGAATTGGGTGTTCTTGAGGGTCTTTAGCATCTGCTTCTGATGTTGGACAGGCTCTCCCTAGCCCTGCCTTGGGGCAGAAGCAACTGAAGCTACAGGCCGGTGGGGTGACAGGGTGTAGAGAGGAGGAGAGTGTTTTAAGGGGCGCACCCGGCTTTAGGGTTCTTGCTTCCGCTCCACTTTGGAGCCATCAGGAATTGGCACAGAGGTTCCAGGGCACGTCAGACTTTGTTCCCCCTTTGGCAGACTGGGCAGAGCCCTCAGATCCGAGGCCTCCACTGTGAGACTGCGGAGGAGCTTGGGGGAGAGTGGTGGCGCCTGCTCCTTGTGTTGGGGCATGGCCAGGGGCTCTGAGCTGGGAATCAGGAGCCCTGGGGTCTGTACCCTTACTTGCTGTGTGAACCTCGGGCTGCCCTTTTCTCTTCCTGGGGCTCATTTTCCCTGGCTGGTTGGACTGTCTCCTCTTGGGTTTTCTTTCACCTTTGACAGTCTGATTTTCACAGAAAGTGCTCTGGCAGTAAGGATGCATTCGTTAGTTTGAACATTATGACTTTTGAAGGCATGCAGTTTATTTATATTTTTCCCAGGCTATTTTTAGCCGCCTGAGACAGGGCCTGTGACTGAGCGAGTTCCAGACAGGTGTTCTCTGTGGAAGCTTCTGTGGCTAGGATGCCTGAGCCCTTGTGCTCCCACAGTCAGGTTAGGACAGGGCCTTGCCCCAGGAATGGGGCCTGGAGAAGCTGCGGGTGTCCCACGTGCTTCTCGTGTGCTGAACCCAGAACCTGCCTCAGTGCCCTGGAGGTCCTCTGGCATGTACCGCTGCCTCCCCTCTGGTTTTATAGAACAGGTTGAATCCAGGGATGGTACAAACTTACAGCCTCCCCAGAGATCCCAAGTCCATGTAGACAGGGAGATGGGTGGGAACGGACCCCCTATTTCACGATGGGCTGCTTTGCTGTCCCCCAGGCTCCCCTGGCCTGAATGCGGATATTAAAGGCTGGCCCCCTCCCTTCTCCCTTCCTTACCCCTCCAGTAATGGAAGGCTATAAAATGTCTATTTACCCAGGACACCAGAATGACTCCTCTGTGGTTCCGCTAATCTGGTGACTTGGTGCTGCTCTGGTCTCTCAGGTAAATACAGTTGGAAGCTTTTTATAAAGGCATATTATTTCCCTCATTAAATGTGTGTTTTGGCACATGCGTTATTTACCTGGCCGACAGTAATGGCTGCAGAGGAGCCATCGTGTCTGTTGTGTACACACTCTGCACAGAGACCGTCCCCCGGGGCTGTGGCGCAGACCTGCCCCTCTGAGTCCGGCTGGCCCTGTGGCGGTCCCTGCTTTCCCCTCTCCTGCCCCACCGGGGGGCTGGCCCCTTTAGTTTGAGGAGCGAGTCGTTCCTTGTCGTCTCTGCCCAGGCCACTTACTGCCTTTAATCTGCCGGGAGGAGGAAGTGGACGTCAGAGAATAAACGTGGGGAGACGTTGGTCTCTGGTGAAGGATGGCGTGCGGTAGACGGTTGCTCTCGAGTCCTGCCCCTCAGCTAGGTTCTCAGCGTCCCAGTGGGTGGCAGAAGCCTGGACTCACCTTCTGGGATAAGGACCTCGGTGGGAAGGGGGAGTGCCTAAGACGTCAGGGGGTAGATGGCAGGTGGAGCGCCTCTGCGGCCTCTGGTGGTGGCCGGAGAGGCCAGGGAGGGGCGCCGGGCGGGGCTCTCAGGGTGGCGCCTGCACACTTTGAGGGCTGGCTCTTGCGGGCCTCCCTGCTGCAGGAGGGTGTGCAGCCTCCTTTTGTGGGCAGGACGGGGAGATGGCTCCCTCGTATACTGTTTTCTGTTTCTCTCTCTCTCTCTCTTTTTTTTTTTTTTTAAAAAAAAAAACAACATTCCATGTGGATTAAAAACATTTTAACAAAAAGTTTGAAATAGGCTACATTTGCTTAAAAGTTGGAAGTACGGCGCAAAGAATTTTTTTCCTGAACCGTTTGTGAGTTAAGCGGCTGACCTGACACCGCATCACGCTAAACACTGTGCATGTATGTCCCATGTGCAAGGACCTTTTCCTGCCTAACCGCAATGCAACCGTTACATCCGAGAATTAACACGGATCGTGGTCGGTACCTCCGTCGAATCCTCGAGCCCCGTTCGGGTTTTGCCCGTTGTCCCAGTGGTGGTCTCTGCGGCAGAGTGACCCAGTTCAGGATGGTGCCTTGCATCTAGCTGTCAGATCTCTTCGTTCGCCCCTAGACTTTCTTCGGTCAATGCTCCTCCGCACACATCACCTTGATGCTTTTGAAGGTTACGGGCTGGTTATCATGTAGACTGTCCCTCAGAATGGTTTGTCTCTTTTTTCTCACGATCAGATTCAAGTTATGCCTCTTCAGCAGGAAGATCACGGAAACGCTGCTTTGTCTTTCCCATCGCATCTCATGTGAGGCATGGTTTCGGTCCCATTACTGGTGATGTTTGTCTTGCTCACTTGGTGAAGGTGACGTCTGCCCAGCGTCTCCTTTGTAAACTTACTCCCTGTTAGTGATGAACTTTGAAACTTGTGAAATCCCTTACCAAACTTTAATTGTAAAAATTTACTTAGGTATTCATCTACTTATTTCTTTATCTCTTTATGGCCTTGTGGTTTCCCTTTCTACTCAGTGCCTTGTAGTCCATTAATATTATTTACTTACCCGTGGGAACCCCTTCAAGCTGGCTTCTGGGTCCTTTGATAATGTTCCCGTCATTCTTTGAGCATTTCCTTGCTTTCTGGCACAGCAAGATGTTCTAGGCTCATCTTGTGCTTCCCCTGCCACAGCCCTGGAATCAGCCATTTCTCCAAAGAGCTCTGAGTCGTTCAGTGGAGAACGTTATTCAGAAGACAGCTAGGTGCCAGATGTGCTCATTGCTATTGAGTGTTGCTGGTTCCTGGCCCTTCAGTAAACAGAGCTAGAAAATATATATACATGTGTATATATGTTTGTGTGTGGATATATACTCTTCCTCACATTTCCATCTAGTTTTGTTTTTATATGTTATTTATATGTATCAGAAACCGTGGTTCACACTGTTACCTCCAATTCCAGTTCAGCCCCATGGATTTTGATTTTCCCTTTCCATATTTTAATTCTGTCGTCTGAGAAACCCGGTCCCCTTACCCTTAGTATATGCCCTCTTTGGGTCAACCCCTCTGTCTGTAACTAATCTCCCGGTGTTGCTACTGCCCTTTCCCCCTCGTGGGTGCTTCTTTTGCTCTGCCCACAGCTCTCCACATCAGGCTGCCCCTCCCTGTGGCCCGGCAGATGCCCTTCATAACCCTGCTCGGGCTCTGGCATGCTGCATCACACCTTCCTGCCTCTGCGGATGCCTCCTCCCCTGCTGCTGCTCCCACTTCAACTGACGTAGAACCTACTTTCCTCAGCCACGACTAATGGCTCTAAAGCTCTTAGAATTTTCAGAGAGGGAAGAAGAGCTTCCTTCTGTTTCTTGCGTTGAACTTGGTTTTTGGAAGTAAGGGAAGTATGGAACCCAGTGGCTGCTGATATAGGGGCCCTGGTCTCCTGATGTCTGCTTTCAAGAGGTACGGGTGAAATCAGCTGAGAAAGCAAGGCCTGCAGGCATGAGGGCCTCTGGCTGTCCGTGTGTTTCCCGTTGGAGGAGATAGGGCATATGTGGTATGCTCTGGGGCAGGTCTAGAGCAATCTGGGGATGCAGGAGACATTGATGTTCGTCCCTGAGGTGGCCTTATGCATGAATTGGATTTATAGGCCCAAGGTTTGGGGGTCCAGCCTTGGCCGGGGGGGGCGTAGGCCAGTAGGATTGTGGTGGTCGTAATGGTGAGCCAGTATTTACTGAGCTGTGTGTGTCAGCCCGCTCGAAGTGCTTCACATGTGTCCTCTCCTGTAGTCTCCCTTAAGGAGTAGGAGCTGCTGTTATTATCATTTTACAGGTGAGGACTTGAGGAACCGAGCTTGCCCAAGGTGCCATGGCAAATAAATGGTCAAATAAAACCTGGAAACCCTCCTGACCACGGCACTTTTTTGCTTGTAGTATTTGGCAGATGGGGTCTGGTTGACCATAAATGCTTTATACGACCCACATACCCATGGAGAACTTGAGGACTTTCTTTTTTTTTTTGTCTTTTTGCTATTTCTTGGGCCGCTCCTGCAGCATATGGAGGTTCCCAGGCTAGGGGTGGAATCGGAGCTGTAGCCACCGGCCTACGCCAGAGCCACAGCAACGAGGGATCCGAGCCGCGTCTGCAACCTACACCACAGCTCACGGCAATGCCAGATCCTTAACCCACTGAGCAAGGGCAGGGATCGAACCCGCAACCTCATGGTTCCTAGTCGGATTCGTTAACCACTGCACCACGACGGGAACTCCTTGAAGACTTTCTGAAGTCCGTACGCATGGCCTGACTTTGCGGGGTTGGAGGAGAGTTCTAAGGCCCTGAGGGACTTTAGATCCAAACCAGAATGTGTCATACGGAGCAGACTGGTGTCTCCTTTCTCAGCAAGGCTTCCAGTACCGTCCAGGAGTGGGTGATGTGAAGAGTTATTTTGGATTCCAGCTTTTACAGGGATGTTGGCCCGTTTGCCTTTCGAAGGGATTCCATAATGCAACTCAAGCCAACCTTTGTCTATCGTAGGCTAAGGAGTTTGGCTGCATTTTTGGAGAGGCCATAAAGCCTCGGTGAAAACAAGTACTGTGCTTGTGCTGGATCCACGAAGAACTTAAAATACTCTTTGGTCTTAGCTGCACGTGGGATCTCACCATAGGGAGAGGGAGATTGTGGACCCACACAGCACGTGTCCTAGTAAATGCTCAGGCAAGTTGTTGTAGGTCGTTCCATGGGTCCTGGGAGAGCCAGGACAAGAAGTGGTACTTGGCATTGTCCATGTCCACTCGGCTAGCAGTGACCTCCTTGCCTCGAGTGTTTTCTGGATTTCACAGGCTGCCGGCCTCCTCCACCCTATCAGAGGGAGGGAGTCTTTCAGAGGCAAGCTCTTGGCTCGGAGTGATGCTTTGGAGAGCTTAGACTGTGGCCACTTCCATTTTGAGCAGCAGCATGTCTTGTTTGACTTTGAGGATATTTGAGTGTTGGGTATAGAAGGGGGAAACCAAAATTTCTGCTTTATTCTTTTTTTTTTTTTAAAGGAAACTTGAGTTATTTGTGAGTAAAACTTAGGCTTTGATTTTTATATTTAGTTAGCCCTCTAAGGAGCAGACATTCTGCACATTTAAAGGGAAAACTTGAAAAGTGATTTGGATTTTTTTTTTTTTTTTTTGCACATGTTCACTCAGAAAAGTTTACTAGACTTTTAGCAATGCTCCCATTACGGCCACATCTGGGTTTTCTCTTTTTCTTCCCTATTTAAAAAAGTCCTGCAGTCATTCAAGGCCGCTGGTGGAGAGCAAGTCTAAAAGCAGCAAGTGGGAAGGCCTGAGGCTGTTGCCAGCTGTGCTCTGCAGGCTTCATTCATTCCCCCGGGGTGCTGCTTACTGGCAGGGGGGTGGGTGGGGGATCACCAGAGTGCGGTGAGTGAGCTCCCTGTGACTGGCTCTGCTCCTTTCATGCTTTCACATTGGAAGAAGGGAGGGGTATGTGGAGAGGTCAAGATACAGACGGGAAACCTGGGGCAGCTGGCTGGTAAGGGAGCTGAGGAGAGACTCTCGGGCCTTTTCTGCTGTCTCTCTGAGTCTGCTCAGCTCCCAGGCCTGGTTGTGTGACTGGGTCACTCAGGTTACTTGGGAAACTTAGCTGTAATGTTGACCGTTGCCACCTGAGAAGTGACCACAGCCTTCTCTCTCCGCTTTTGAACTTTGGAGCTCCACTTAGAGATCAAGGCCAGTGCTGCGTCTGGCTTTGAGAGTGATCTGGGAGACTCAGAGCTGTCGTAATGCTGCAGGGGCCAGTATGAAGGGTCTTGAACTTCAGCAATGAACCCGGGGATGTAGGAAAGGGGCCCGAAACACTGGGGCGTGGTTCATGTTGTGTGACTGTTCCTGAAGCCTAGATGAACAGGCCGCGGTGGGAGGGAGTAACCCAGGCTCTCTGTTCTTTTCTCCCCCCCCTCCCTTTTTTTTTTTTTTAACTTTCCTCCCCTAAGTTTTAGATGCTTCTGGATGTTCAATGCTAGCACCTTTACAGACTGGAGCAGCTCGATTTTCTTCATATTTACTTTCAAGAGCAAGAAAAGTGCTGGGCTCCCACTTATTTTCTCCCTGTGGTGTTCCGGAGTTCTGCTCCATATCCACCAGAAAGCTGGCGGCCCACGGCTTTGGCGCATCCATGGCGGCAATGGTGTCCTTCCCTCCCCAGAGGTATCACTACTTTTTAGTGCTGGACTTTGAGGCCACGTGCGACAAGCCGCAGATTCATCCTCAGGTAACGGTTGCATCATTGCTTCAGAAGAGGTGGGTGGGCAAGGAGGGAGGGAGCGTAGACTTGCTTTCTGGAACCCCAAGGACCTTTCTCATGTCTCCTTGGCTTTTGGCTACTCATCCGGAGGTCCTGCCTTCGAAGCAAGACCTGATGCAGGTATGCTAGGTAAGGTGCACCTGCGAGGTCTCACCCAGTGGGCAACACCGTTTCTCTCTGGTCTCCGCCTTTGGGAATCAAAATATTTCCTTCTGTTCCATGCTCACTCTCCCCTTTCCCTTCCCGCCTTCCTTTTCCTGCAGCTGCCGCATGTTCTTCTAAGGAACACTGTGGTAGCCAGCTTCCAAGGCGGCCCCCGGCGATCCTCGCCTCCTGATACTCACCCCTTTGGTAGTTCCCATCCCACGCTGCAGCAGAGCCAGCCCCGGATAACCGAGAGGCTATAGCAGAGGAAACCTTGTGTGACTCTGAGGCTGCTTCAGAAAAGCATGGCAGTCTCCCTCGCTCTGTTGCGTCACTTGCTCTGGAAGAAGCCAGCCACTGTGTGTTTGTTTTTTCTTTTTAGGGCCACACCTGCGGCATACGGAGGTTCCCAGGCTAGGGGTTGGATCAGAGTTGCAGCTGCCAGCGTACACCACAGCCACAGCCACACTGGATCCTTAACCCACTAAGGGAGGCCAGGGATCGAACCCACATCCTTGTGCATCCTAGTCAGATTGGTTAACCACTGAGCCAGGAAGGGAACTCCCTGGCCACCATGCTTTGAGGACACTCAGGCTGCCCTGGCGAGAGGCTCATGTGGACAGGAACTGAGGCTCTTAGCCCAAAGCCAGTACCAACCTGCCAGACATGTTCTTGGCACTGTCTTAGAGGTGAACCTCCCAGCCCCAGTCAAGCCTTCAGATAACTACTGTCCCAGGGGACATCTGACTTCAGCCTCAGGAGAAGCCCTGAGCCAGACTGACCAGCTGAGCTACTCCTGAATTCCTGGCTCATAAAAGCTGTGAGATATGATACATGATTATTGATGTTTGAAGTCACTACGTTTTGGGATGATTTGTTATATGCAGCATGAGGTAAACTGAACAGATGCCATTGTTGGTCTGTCGGAAAGGAAAATTTCTTTGCTTGCTTTTTTTTCTTAGCTGCCGACTGTGTTCAGAGATCGTTTTACTTTTTCAAGTAGAGCTGCTAGGAAGCTTGGGTTAGCAGCCGAGAGGCACCTGTGCCAGGTGACATTGGGGTGCTTGGTTTTTACCTCGGGGGTGTGACGGGGGGCTGACGCGGCAGTTCATCATACCCAAGTGGGGGACTTGGGTATGCCTAACTCTAGGACTAGAACTCTTCCGTGTAGGGCTGGTGTCAGGTGTATAATGTTGGGCTGCATGGGCCTGTTGGTCTGGGAGCAGCTTTCCGTAGTGAGGAGGGGAGGAGGAGAGGACTGTAGAGCAGCAGGCACTTGGGAGACAGGACGGTCCATCCGGAGATAAACTGGGTTTGTTTCTTATGGTTGTTTTTTTTCCAGGAAGTGGGTCTATCTCTAGGGTATTTCCAAAAAGCCAAGAGATGCCACGACCCTTTTGCCCTCCCCCTCCCTCTCCTCTCTCCTGTTCTCCCTCAAAGTGGTGGTCTGCTCGGGGGGAGGAGCGAGATCCGGCCTGCCGAGGCTTGGGAAGACAGGAGCTGGATGAGGAGAGTGTCCTGGGGAAGGAACTGCTGTGAGAAAGGGAAGATGGCTCGGGGGCTACTGAGCCACACTTTCTCAGCCCCTTGCTCCTACCCATGCTCTAGAGGCCTCTCCTCCACTTCTCAAACTACTGGAGCGTCTAGTGGGTGTGCCTGGGTAGCAGGTGGGAGTTTAAAATGTCTCTCAGATTGGGAATCAGGGATCCACACCCCAGATGCCGTATCATTTCCCTTCCTGATGGTTTCAGTCATTGAGTAAGCCCTAGTGGGACCTGAACCTAAAAGCCAGCACATCTCTGTTGCGTAGGAGTCATCCTTCTTCTTTTATTTTAATTTGTATTTTTTGTCTTTTGTCTTCTTAGGGCTGCACCCAGAGCATATGGAGGTTCCCAGGTTAGGGGTCTCATCAGAGGGAGCTACAGCTGCCGGCCTATGCCAGGGCCATAGCAATGCCAGATCTGAGCCGCATCTGCAACCTACACCACAGCTCATGGCAACACCCGATCCTTAACCCACTGAGCGAGGTCAGGGATCGAACCCCCAACCTCATGGTTCCTGGTGGGATTCGTTTCTGCTGCGCCACGACGGGAACTCCTCATCCTTCTTCTGAAGTCTCACGATTGCTTGGCACGGTCCTTGTGACATTTCCTGCTTTCTGCTTCCTGGTACATGCGTCCATATGTTTGTTTCTGAATTTTTCAGTTCGATTATAAGCTCTGATAATTATGCAGCTCTGTTCTCTTGTCCTACAGAGGGTCCTGCCAATATCGCTGAAGGTGAAGCTTGATTCATGTCTCAATTTGGTCTGTCAGTATCACATTTCATCTGCCTTTCAAGGGCATTGTTCTTTTTATTTTTTGTTCTTTTAATTTATTTATTGCAGTGCTGAAGACTTAACGCAGTATGGTTTTAAATCACGCGTATCACCAACTTCCTCCCCAGACTTAGGCACCGAGGCCTTCCAGACCTGGGCTGAGGTTGGGCTTCCTGCTGTCTACCAGGATCTGAGCCTGATTAAAGATTGTCTCCAGAATCAATGAACCCTGATGATGTGATTCCAAGGGCACTTAAGGAATTGGCTGCCCTGGTTCATTATTAGCAAAGCATTAGCTGTTGCTTTAGAGAACTCAGGAAGAAGCATTTGCTGTCTGGCTTATCTTTAAAAGGCGAATACGAATGATCTTGGAAATTATAGACCCGTTAGTTTACTGTGATTCCGGAGAAGATACTTGACCTGATCGTCAGATAATCAATCAGCAAACAGCTAGAAGAGCATGGGGTACTGAGTAATAACTTACATGGGTTTGTGAAGAAGAGCAGATCCTGTCAGATCAATCTAACTTCTTGCTGTGACATAGTGATGGATTTGAGTGGATCTAGGGCAGGTGATAAATGTAATGCATCTCTACTCCATTAAGCCTCGACAATGCTGCGAGCAACAGGTAGGAGGGTGAGTTTGGGGCCAGTCAGCTCTGTGGCTGAACTGCCCACGGGACCATTCTCCAGAAAGGGATGGGCAGCTCAGAAGTGACTTGAAACGGTGTTACCGGCAAGATTGAGCCCCCGCCCCACACCCTCCTTTTTGTTTTTAAAGATCTTCCTGAAAGTTTGCAGGTAACAGGGTCCTGACAGGAAAGGTTGGAGGATGGATTGGAGAAGTTGTCAGCCCAGATAGGACATTGTCCTTCCACTGAGGGCATCACAGGTCAGGGTCTTGTTATAGCCTCGCTGCTGTTTAGGTCTGTTGGTCAACAAGGGCAGTGGAGGAACTGGAAACGCTCATGATAAGAGGAGCAAAACCCATTAGAGGCACACAAATAAAACTCAGAGAGAAAAGACATTGAATTTTAGTGACTGATTTCTTGTCCCGACAGACGTAGTTGTTCTCAGGCATGTGGTCGTAACACTTGCTCTTCATTTTATTAATAAGGACGAAAAGTAAATGAACTTAAGTGGAAGCAGGAGAGAGCTGAGATTCGGGAGTAGAACGGACGTTTAGAAGAGACAGTAAAAGGACCAGACGATGGTGTCAGGTGAGATGAGCCCTCCCGCTCTCTCCGCGCGGCCTGGCGCGTGTCCCCTCGACAGCGGGGCTTTCTGGGCAAGGTCTGCGTGCCTCCCGGGGAGGCGTTGGGGCCGTGACCCACCCCAGCTCCTCTCCTGCCTGGCTCCCGAGTGTTGAACACTTGAGGCCTCTGCAGAGTGCACGCCCGCTTCTTACGGGCGGGGGTCACGCCCCTCACTTGTGCAGGAGGCGGGAACAAGTTTGGGGTCCGGGCTCGTCGGGAGGCGTGGCGTGGGGTTCGTCTCCCCAGCTGCGTCTGGTCTTCAGAAGTCTGAGTCAGCTCGTCGGGGCTGTGCGGAAGGAAGGCCGCCACGGAAAGGCAGGTGGCGGGCGCTGATGTCCTTGAGTGTGGCCGTGCTGGTTACAGACGTGGTGGGGCACCTGGTTTCTTGCATTCCTCATCGTTTTTGCCGTTTATTTTTGTACTTTGTTCAGCTTTGGTGAAACTGGAGTGTCTGGTTTCCAGCAACAGACTTTCACTCTCTGGTTTTTGCACTCACTTTGGTTTACGTGTTTTGATTGAGATTAATATGATAGGTCTTCGTTGAATAGGAGACTGTTTTTCATCTGAAAAATATTTTTTCACTTAAAGATTAACTCGGGTGGCTTGCCATGTTTTAGAGCCTGAAAATTGGAGGCAGGCAATGCCTTTCTCGCCTTAGGAGTTGTTCCTGACGCGGAGGTCGGTTTTTATCCGTTCGGAGCATCGTGGCCCCTTTGTCCTCGCCAGCAGGAGTCCGTGTGGCTCGTTTTGGTGTGCATGCGCATCGAATGACGGTGCCTGTGACCCCGCAGCCCAGGGAGCAGCCTGAAAGCTTTGGTGGGAACTTTAATGGTGCAGCTTTAACCTGGGGGCAAGTTCTCTCACCACCTCCGTGTTCAGAAAAGACCAAAGCAAATGTAAGTGAGGAAAATGAGGTACAGGCCACAGCGCCGGAGGAGGAGGAGGACGTCACCTCAGCTGTCCCAACGGCCAGGGAGGGGCCGCCTCCCTCCCTCCCTGAGGCCCCCGGCGGCTGTCGGGCTCCTGGGCTGAGTTTCCCTCTCGCTGCTCTGCAGCCGCCGCCGCTGACAGGTTTCCTTCTCATCTGTATTCAGGTGCCTGTAACCTGGGAGAAAAGTGACCTTTGGGGGTGAGGTTTTCCGGTGTTTGGGCTTTGTCCACAGGGCATTTTTTTTTTTTTTTTTAGGGAAACCTTGAAGAGACTCCATCTGCATTTTGAGTTAAAACTATGAGTGAAGGAGTTTCTTTTTTGTAGAAAATTGTCCAGATGCTGGGTTATTTTTGGGAGGGTGGGGTATCGGTGGTAGGGAGGGCTGACGGTGGCAGAAGGAATAATGTGGAAAAGAGGCATTTGGAGGGTTTCAGTTTGACTTGAAGCCGGCTCCTCATTATCAGTCTTTTGTGAGAGAGACGTTTCGGAAAACTTGACAGGAGATTGGTTAAGAGCCCATTCAAGGCCGAGAGGCAGGAGCCCCCCCCCCCCCGCCGACCCCCACTCCCACCCCCACGCACTCACATTGCTCGTGTACCGGATTCAGCCTCTTTCCGTCCCTGCCCTTGGTTCCTGCCCTCTCCGAATGCATGGAAAGGCCCTTCCCTAGGAAAAGAACCTACCCTTGCCTCCCCGTTCCCTTGGCCTGGTCTGGGTTCCTCCAGGCGGGAGGGGTTGGGCCGGCGTTTTAGCAGGAGGGCCCAGTTGTTGGTCCATTTGCCCGCCCCTTTTGCTGCACAGACAGGCGAAAGGCGCTGACGCTATTCTTCTAAACTGGGAAATGAAATGCAAAACCGACGTTAATGTAACATTATGGCTGAGATTAAATGCACCAAAATCAGGAAATTCAAAGTTATGCTTCCCACAGCAACTATAACTCAGCCTCGTGTGGCGTGTGTAGTATTTTGTGTTGGTGCGGATGGTGTAATATGTGAAGACGTTAAAGTTAACACCATAAGCAGAGCAAAGAATGCTTGAGGGGCTGAGTTAGGACGACCGTGTGAGCTCTAAGTGTTCTTGCATAGGCTCTCGACTCCTGGAATAATTTTTCCCCTGCCCGTCAGACCAATTATTGCCTTTCTTTTCAGTTATATCTCTGCTTTAATACATCTCTTCCTCCAGAGTCACCATAAATGAATTCCTCTATTGGTGGCCAGTGATGGGTGGGAAAGGGCCAGCCCACTAGGCCCTTTTGTCCTTTTGGTTGCTGCCTCCATAAATGCGGTGCTTCCCTCCCCCTGCCCAGCCGCCTCGGCAGGTTGCCGTCTGGCTTTCCTGGTGGTCCCCTCATAGGGATGGGCCTCCCCCGGCTCCGGCTCTCACTGTGGCTCCTCGCCAGTGCTCCCCGTATGGGAACAAGCATTTGCTGTGTCCAGGGCTTGGCCCTGTTGTAACTTCATGTGAAAGCCGCAGGGCCCTTCTCGTTTGGAGCAGACATAGCAACGTAAAAAGTAAAATATACATCTCGGGGAGGGGAGCACTGATGCACAGTGGTGCTGCCTTGTGTGTTCGGCAGAGCAGAGGTACGATCGAAGGGAGTTTATTTGCTCTATTCGGACTGCTTCTCTACCTTCCCCAGGGCTTATACCTTTAAGCTGCCACAGCGGGGGTTAGGCTGTGGGGTTGCCTGGGGGTGGCACCAGGAACTTTCCTTGGGGAGTGTTGGGTCACTGGTAACAAAATCACCATGTAATTTCGTGCAGATCGGGAGACATTCCCCCCCCCCCACCCAGGTTCTTCTTATCCTGGTGGCCCCTCCAGAGCAGAGACAGCTGTTGGAATGCAGATTTTTTTAGACACTAGGCTAAGGCTGGTGGTGGAGAAGAGCTCTGAAGAATAGGGCCATTGATAAATGGCGCATGAAATCAGGGACTGTAAACTAACAGAGACACTGAGCTGCCTTTCCGGGTTTTTGATGGACACGACAAAACCAAGCAGGTCGGTAAAGGGAATGGGGAGGGCCCGATGGTAACTACCTTAGAGGCAACAGAAAGACTTCTTTTGGAGTTCCCTGGTGGCTCAGTGGCTTAAGGATCCAGCGCTGTCACTGCTGTGGCGCAGGTTCAGTCCCTGGCCTGAGAGCTTCTGCATGCTGCAGGTGCTGCCCCCCAACCCCCCCAAAGTCAAACAAAAGCCCCCTCTTTTTACTCTTTGGATAACAGTTTCAAGCTCTGTGTTAGATGATGGCACGTAAAGGCCAGGAAGGCCCCCTGCCCTCAAGGGGCGCCCCGTCGGAGGGAGGGTGTCTGTGTCACCCCATGAAGCGGCGTGGTAGCTGCCACCGCCTGGGGAAGGCCTCAGGACAGTGGGTGCTTGGCGGAGGGGCCCGGCAGCCCTGCTTGCCGTGTGTGTGTGGGGGGGGGGGTGTGGGGGTGTGGTCGCATAGGCTTCACGTTAAGGGAAAGTCTGGAGGCCGAGAGGTCCAAGTGGAGGGAGGCCTCTCGGAAGCACTGTGGCCGGGAAGAAGGAAGGCGGCCACAGAGTGAGCCAGAGCCAGCCGACCGGGGGCTGAGACTGACCTGGATGGCAGGCTCGTTTGGGGGAATGTTGACAGTGAGGTGGGGGGAGCACAGTGTTTCAGCCATGAGCTCGTCGGGCTCCTTGGTATCGGTGCTATGCCGTTTGCCGTGTTCTAGTAGAACGTGTTAATGGGATGCTGCAGGTGAGAGTATGAAGGCGGCGAGAGATCTAAGAGAACTTTCGCCAGTAAAACGTGGGCCGAAAGGGTGAGGGTCCGGGTAGGAAGAGGAGCTGAGGCCCTGAGGCCTTGTGGGTTGGGGGAGCCATCTGATCCCTCAGCTGCCACTGAAGGGAGGGAGCGCTGGGCTGGGCTGGGCTGGGCTGGGCTGCGCTGCCAGGCCGCTAGGGAGAGGCAGGGGCTGGGGAGTGAGCTGACACCTCCCCCCACCCCACCCCACCCACCCAGAGTGCTGGCAGCCTGGATCTGGGTCTGCTGGGCATCCCCTGGGAGCACCTCCTTCCCTAGACCGGGGAGACTCATGCCCTTCAAGCAGATGAATGGCCGCTGACTAACGCACAGAGATGGGAGGAGGGAAGCATTGATGAAGGGGCAGGAGGGCCTGGCCAAGAAGAGATGCTCCAGCTGGGGAGACTGGAGGGAGTGGGGGCGGGGGGGGGGAGCTGTCCCTTGAGCAGCAGCAGCAGGTCTGCAGCCACAGAGAGAAAGCCAGTATGCTGGCAAGTGGGGAGGGGGGTGTTGAGGGTAAGTCCATGGGCTTCACGTCTCCCCCCCACACCACCACCCCCGGCTGTCTTGTTTTTTCTCCCCTCTGAGGGTCCCATTTCTTCCTTTGTAGACTGACCTCGGTCGCCTGACATGAGGAAACTGATTTGAGGAGATGCTTCCTCCGTCTTCGTGTCTTAATGGGAAAAAGGATCCTGCATCATTTTGATTAAGATGCCATTGGAATGATTATTTTTTATTCTCTTATCCTGGGTGTTCACAATACTTAAAAAGCCTCCGCAGTCATACATTTACGTGATGAGTTTTGAACTTTAGCTGTGAAAATTGAGTCACTGCCTAAAAGCCTGAAACAAGAGCGTTCCCAGATTGACACGCGCCCCCTGGCTGGCAGGTCTGCAGCAGACGGGCGAGCAGCCCGGGACAGGCAGAGAAGGGTTTGTGTGTGTTGAGTGCTGCCATGAGCAAGGCCTGGTTAGGTGCTGGCGGAGTCAGGGGGAGGTAGACTCCGGAGAGAGAGTCAGGCATCAAGGAAGCTCTTAGCCTGAAGTAGAGTTGCCCCTGTGTGTAGCTGGCAGTGGGCGATCTTGGGCTGTGGCGGCACACTTCTGTTGCGTGAGCTCCGCTCCCGTTCCAGTGCTTGGTCGGCGTCTCCTTCTGGCCGAGGACTCGTCTGAAGGCTAAACCCTGCCAGGGGCTCTCCCTGGGAGATGCTGATGTTGCTGAAAGGACGGGAAGTGCAGAGTCCATCGCAAGGTGGGGGGGGGTGGGGGGCCTGAAACTGGCGAGCCAGAGAAGGAGATGAGAAGGTGCTGTTGAGTGGCGGCGAGGAGTCAGAAGTAGATGCTGGAAGCCAGAGCCCCTGGGAGTGGAGGGGAAGCTGTGCCACGGCTTCAGTGTGGACATAGGGAAATTGTTAGGAGGCATGACTTGAAAGTGGGTTTGTGGATCGGACTGAGGGGGGACGGTGGGGACGGAGAGGAGGTCTGTACTGTAGCCCTTAGATGTGCCGGGAAAGAAGCAAGCTTGAGAACCATGCTCTTAAGTAGCTCGTAGCTCTTTTGGATACTCACGGGCTCTGGTAGTCTGTGGTGCTAAGACTTGGCAAGGAGCGGAATGAAGGGACCCCTGGCTGGTGTAAACGGAGGCAGGGAGACCTGACACAGGTGAGCGCCTTAGTGGCGCTGGAGGTAGTTGCTCCTCCAGGATCTGTTTGAGGAACTGTAGACCACTGGCTTTGGAGAAGTAGGTGGTGATGGTTGGGTAGCTAGGATGGTAACTGGCTGAAAGGCTCGGAATCTCGCTCTAAAAGCGCAGTGCAGACCGAGGGCCGTGGCGTGAGAGTGCGATGTCCAAAGTGGAGATGGCGAGGTCGTGGTGAGGCGTCTCCAGCTTGGGGCCTCCGGATAGCGTAGGAATTGCTGTGATCCCGTTCGAGGTCTGTGGCCAGTGTCAGGCCTTTCTCAGGACCGGGGGCAGAAAGATAGCTCCTGCCTTAGGTCTGTCATGAGAGCGGTTAGGAGAGGTGTCCAGTCCTGCTCTGGGTTCATTTGTACAGAGGAAGGTGTTTTTCTGGGGCAGACAGGAGGATGAGTGCTTGGTAGGTAGCTGATGCCCTGGGTCTTGACTGCGTTCTTAAGGGGAGCAGGCGTTGCCATGGCAAGACGACCTCCTGCTGGCTTCCTGACAGAGATGTGCCAGCTTGCTCTACAAAGCTCTGGGCTGTGACATGCCAGTTTCTCCCACCCTGGATCTTGGCAGCCAGGAGAATGAAATGTCTGATGGCAGGAGGCGGGGGTGCTTGGCAGCTCTAAAGGGCTCACCCGAGGGCTTGAAAGTGGGCCAGGTAAGGGTTTGCTCTGAGAGAAGAGCTGAGACCCTTGGGCTCCGGTTCTCACCTGGTCAGCATCTCTGTGCCAGGGACCGTCCCACGGATGATCTAGGCTACGCCTTTGCTACTCAAAGTGCGCTCTGAGAACCAGCAGCACCCCTGTCCCCTGGGAGCGCGGGAGCGCGTTCGAAATGCAGGCCCTCAGGCCCTTTCTAGCGCGAATTAGAGTCTGTAATTTGACCAGATCTTCAGGTGATTTGAAGTCTGAGCAACACCGCTCTACTCTAGACCAGTGAGTCTCAATCTTCAGCGAGTATCAGAATCACCTGGAAGGCTTGTTAAACCACAGATTGCTAGTCCCACCCTCAGGGTTTCTGGCTCAGAAAGCCTGGGGTAAAGGCCAGGAATTTGCATTTCTCATAAGTTCCCGGGTGACGGAATGCTGCCTGTAAGGGACCACGCTTTAAAGCACTGGCTGCCTTAGCCAGGTCTATAAAATAGGGCTGTGATACCCGCCTGCCTCCAAAGATGCCGGTTCGGATGAGCCGGTGTGTGAGAGGGGTGTGCAGGGCACTGTGGGCAGGATGTCGGTTTGTGTGTTGCTTGCTTACTGGTCAGTGATTTTGAAAATCTGCCGTCATGCCAGCACAACTGACTCCCTGTCCTGGCTTCTGGCTGTCAGATTCAGCAAGAGAACAGGGGAGCTGTGAAGACACCAGGAGCCCCTGGGGCTGGGGATTACTGAGCGGGCTTCCTGAAGCTCAGCCAGCCTCTGGGCCTCTCTCCAAGGTGCCTGATCCAAACCTGCTGTCTGCTTGAGTGGGCCTGGTCTGTCTGCATCACCTGTCACGCCCCACCCTCTGCCCCCAGCCTCGCTTAGTGAATCCTCACTTATTTGTACTTACTGGAAAAATGATCCTTGTCAAACCCAGCCTCTGATTTATCTTTCAGTCCTGAATGTGTTCCATCTCTTTCCCCACCCTGCTGGGTGATGAGCTGGTCCCAGAATGTGGCCTCTCAATCTCCAAAGTGAGGGGAATTGAGGCAGAGTCTGTTCTGGTGAGAAGCAATATTGCAAAGTGGCTCAGAGCACAGGCTCCAGAACTGGGCCCTCTGGATTTCAGCCTGGTCTCCACCACCTGCTAGCAGTATGTGACTTACCTTGAGCAAGTTCCCTGTACTCTTTATGCCTTAGTTGCCTTATTGGCAGAACGGGGTTGATAGTGGTACCAATCTTACAGGACTGTTGGGAGGGTAAAATGCAAGAGCTTAGAGCAGTGCCTGGCATGTCATAGCTGTATGTGTCAGGTCTTGTTAGTAGAATTACTGCTAGTATTATTTAGACTCACGGCCTCTTAGAAAGCTATTGGGATACAGCAGGTGGCTGGGAGGCAGGCCCTGCTTCTCTGGGGAGCATAAAGAAAGCCTGCAGGCCCTCTGTCAACATGTAGACAGAGCTACAGCGCTATCCAAAGGGATTTTTTTCCCCCACTAGAATGGTTAAGTTGGGCTTGGCGCCCTTCCACTTGCATGCCTTCCTGTAGTGCTGCCTCTGGGGGAACCTCTCCTGCACACAACCTGAGATTTGTTTAAATTAATTCCATGACAAATATGTGTATACAGGTAGCTACAGAGAAACCGTTTTGTTGTTTGCTGCCCTGAAGGGTCAGCTTCACAGAGGCCCCTGATGCCAGGAGTTATTTACAATTGAGTATCTAAAAATGTCTGAACGGAGGCTCATTCGTGTGTAGAGGTGGACACAGACTCCTGGGTGAGGATGCCGTTTCTAAGACTTTCGGTCTCCTTCAGTGACTGGGAGTGTGTATATATATTTTAAATTCAGATTCCAGTAAAAGTAAATTATAATGCACTCCCCCTTGCGAATAAAGAATAGCAGTGTCTATTTTCAGCCTCTTTTCTATGTTTTAATTGCTTTGGGGTCTGTGGGAATGGGTGAAGAGGGACATGTAGGTGAAAAATCAGCCTTTTAAAGCTCCAATTTTTTACCCTTCCTTGTCCTGAAACTTCGAGCATCAGCTCTCATCTGTCAAAGTGTAAATCAGCAATTAAAACCCAAACAGCCAAATGCCAAAGATGACCCGAAGCACAAAGCAACTGACAAACAAGTCCGGACAAATCGACGGGTAATTTATAAGCTTTGCCCTAAAATCTAATTATTTGGCAATTCGAATTTGCAGCCAGCCAGGGCTCGGCAATAAATTTAACCCGCCATAAATTATTTAGGAGCAGGCTGTGGTGTAAATCAAAACCACGAGTGTTTGTTTAAGAAATAAGCTCCTTGTGCATAAAATGTCTTTTTTTCCCCCTTTTCCAAAGGAGAAACTGTTCAGCAAACCATGTTCTCCGTGCAGCCCTCACTTCTCCCTCTCAACTTTCCCTCTTCCTTTGGCCAAGAAGCTCCTGGATCCCCTGGAGAAAAGGACCTGCCTTTGCAGGAAACTTTTATCCAAAAATCATGGTTTGGAAAAAATCCACGTTTTTGCCATCACATGACGAGGTTGCTTTTTGGGTTTCATGAAACCTTCCTGTGCAGGGTGCACACCGTGTGGACTTTGCGTCCGTGGGTTGAGAGAAGGGGCAGGTTGGTTGTGACCATCTCTGGAGGGAAGGAGAGCCAGGCCCTGGGTTCCTGAGGCCGGGGGGCGCGTGAGCAATGGTCCGCTCGTTTCAGACAGGACCGCAGACAGGTCAGCTCCGTCTGAGAAGGCTCTGTGCTTTGGGAAGCCAGCGTGGAAGAATGCTACACTGTCAGACGCTCGGACCCGAACCCAGGGCGCTGCTGCTTAAAGGCCCTTTGTTGTAGTATCTTCCACTGTGATCTTATCACTGCACACACGGTACTTTAAGGGAGTTTGAATACGCAGAAAGCAGCCTCTTCCTTTGTGTTTTGTAACCGACTGATCCTGGGTGAAATTTCGTTTGAGATGCCGTTGTAGTTTTGTCCTCAGTTTATCACGAGAATCATTGGGGTTCCTACTTAAGCAATTAGAAAATAACTGTATTTAAAAAACTCTGCTTCAGCTGAAACCTCTGCTCATTTAAAAAGGTAAAAAAATATTTGTTTGGTGCTTCCTTTTTATCGTTCTGTCTTCCCTCCCCTTAAACTATTTTTTGAGTGAGCAGATACTATAGGTCTGGAACCATGGATGCTTCAAAAAAATCCAAGTTTTTAGACTTATGGCCTTGGCTGTCAACTTGAGGCCAGTTCCCATCCACCGTCAGTAGACCAGCTTTTTGGGATTATGATGCTCTACCCTTGGGCAGCCTAGTAGTGCAGGTAGCTGTGGCTGGTGTAGGGTGACCGGCTGTCCCAATTTAAGCAAATTCTTGGTCCCAGGCAAACAGAACGTTGGTGGTTTGCAGCAGTTGAGGGAGGAGGAGAGACCGCTTGGAGCAATATTTGTCTGCCTTTGAATCCTGGCTCTACCAACGTACCCTCTTGTCACTTTAGGTAGATCCCTCCAACTGTCTGGTCCTAGGGAGAGCTCTGTGAAAACAGAGTATTTTCTGTTAGAGCCATGCACTTGGCTTCTATCTTGCCATTTATCAGCCCCTTGTGTTTACTCACCCAAAGCTGAGAGTGAGGTCTGGGTGCTGGAGATGCAGACTTGAAGGCTCATAGTTCTCGACCTCTCGCGCCCAGAGCTCAGCACCATCTGTGTCACTGCATCCGCAGTGGAGGCTTTTCAGGAGCAGTCCTGCAGGACTTTCTGCTGGGACGGTCCACGTTCATTGCTCTCCTAGGAGATGGGAGACTGGGCTCCTTAAAGACAGCCGTTCAGAATGAAAGAATCAGATCTTTCTTGACCCTTCAGATTTTGAAAGCCGTTAGTCCTGCTCTCTTTAAGTCTCCTTTTCCCTGTTTGGGGTCCCAGCTCTGTCCCTGCCTAGCAGCGTAACCTTGACCATGTGACGACTACCTTTTGGGCCTTAGGGTTTCAGTGAATTAGGGATAATGGTGATTCCCGTCCCAGCAGTTGTTAGGTGGATTCAGCGTGGTCATTCCTGTTTATTATTTAGCAGAGTGTCTGCCACATAGTAAACAATAAGTGGAAAGAATGAAATGATTCTGTTTTTTGTGCGTCTCTGAGGGTGTGAGGTCACTCCTCTCTACCCTCGCCCAGACTCCGAGCACCTCAGAGGGAGGAGCCACATCTCGTCGTGTTTGCTTCTGTGTCCACACCCAGCCCTGCCTGGTAAATAGTAGGTGCTTAATGGTATTGGTGTATGACCCGATGATGGTGACGCGGTGACTCATCTTCCAGGATTAGAGGGTGAGATCAGAAGATGAAAGATCTAAGGAAAATCCTGGCGCTGGGCGTGTACCCCTGCCACGGTATTTACGGTATTTACCGTAGTGCCTTGTTCATTATTCGCTCACATGTGCGCTCCTTCTCGTGCTTCTCCAAAGCAGACTGCCCCTTACCTCTGAATCCCCTCCAATACCCGTCCGTCCCGTGTCCTGCGCAGAGTAGATGCTCAGAGCAGAAAGTAAGGAATTGTGGGAGTTCCTGTCGTGGCGCAGCAGAAACAATCCGACGAGGAACCATGAGGTTGTGGCTTCGATCCCTGGCCTCGCTCAGTGGGTTAAGGATCCGGCGTTGCCGTGAGCTGTGGTGTGGGTCGCAGACGTGGCTGGGATCCCGCGTTGCTGTGGCTGTGGTGTAGGCCGGCGGCTACAGCTCTGATTCGACCCCTAGCCTGGGAACCTCCATGTGCTGCGGGAGCGGCCCTCAAAAGACAAAAGACAAAAAAAAAGTAAGGAATTGTGAAATTATTATCAGGGCTGGGAAAGAGGGCTAGTAAATACGCACTGGTTCTTCTTTCCTTCATGGCGCTACCTTTACCCAAGCAGACACTCAATTGCTCCTTAAAAATAAAGCCTTCCCAGGGGAAGGGCAAAGGAGGAAGAGCAGGAATAACAGTTTCATGGTCTGAGCACCTGGCCCTAGCAGCTTGCACTTAGGGCACATCTTCCCAAGCTCTTGGTTGGAATTAATCAACCCTTGGCTTTGGGGTTCCCTCTCTGATCATTGTCACCTGAAAGCTGTTGAGGTGTTTGGTGTACCCCCTGTGTGCTGGCTACAGATTGAGGCTCGTCTCCTGTGAATGGGCTTTTGGGGCCAGTGTTTCGAGGTTCTGGGCTTGGCTGGGCAGTATGGGAAAGTCAGAAGCACCTCCATGAGATCCTTTCTGTCCTGACTCCCCAAAGGGTCTTCTCTCAGAAGTTCCTCTTTTGCATCCTCAGTGGCTTAAAAGAATATGCCAGGGTGCAAGGTCATTGCTGCAGGAGCTGACGGCAGTGCTGAGGAAGGGCCCCTGCAAAGTCGTTTTCTGCGACTGGCCTTCTTTTGGGGCTTGGAGAGAAGGCTTGGCTGATGGGCGAGCAGCTTTAGAGACATGTTTAGGACAGGTCCAGTCTGCTGGGTCCTGGCTCCAGGGCATTTTAGGGGGGCCGGGGCTGTCTTGTCCCCCCTCTCTGGGAGGGTGAAACTGTGAGCATTTAGGCTGGCTCCATTTCCCCAGGGATGAGGAAACCAGCGACAGGAAAGACGGAGCTGCAGTGGGGAACCCAAAGGCCAAGTTTTAAGAGTATCCCCTGGGGATGCTGACTTGGTGCTGGTCAGAGTGGGAGCTGAAGCGCTTACTATTGTATGATAAATACTAATAAAATTCCAGATCTATAATAACATTTCACATATCTAAAACAAACCATGGGCTTGTAAAGAAGTGGAAAGAGATCAACTTTAAGCCATAAATTCTTGGTAATAGAGGGTTTTTTCCTATTTATGTTTGATAGATATTTTTGTTTCCAGAGGAATGTCACCTCCTAATTTCATAATGTATCATGGGCTTAAGAAAATTGAATTTAATAAAAGCCAGAGATGAATGGCATCCTTAAAGGTCCCAACACTTGTCTTTATTAGCAGGACAAACTGCAGGTCTCCAAACACTGCTTCTCTCCAAGCAAAAGTTTAAGTGAAAAGTACGGTTGTGCCCAGGTTAAATTTCATTGTGGGCCCAGCTAACGCTGTTAGCGGGGAGCTGGCTGCGTTTGTGTCCTTAGACGCCGGGGCCGCCCAACTCACCAGGCTACGGAGGTCCTTTTTGTTGGGAAGGAAAGTGTTTTCTTCTACTTAGCGGCAGAGGGAGGCTGTATCAGGAATTTGGGAGTCCGATGCACCTGACTCAAATGAGCCCCACCTTCGAGGCAGCACTGGGAAATCTGGGGGATCTGATTTTTCAGGGGGACCAGTGTGTTTTTCGTGTGTGTGTGTGTGTGTGTGCGCGCCTCAGTTTTGCTTTTCAGAACAAAACTCTTTCTCTGGCCTACTGTGTGGTGCTCTGGGGGGAGAGGTATTTGAGTTTAAGCAGGAGCCTGGGCCTCCTTCTCCATCCCGCCTCAGACTCAGTCTTGCAGTCTTTCCGCCGTTCCTATCCCTGCCCCCTCTTTAGGGCAGCCTGGGACACTATGCCACCAGAACCTTTGCCTTTCTCTGTCATGAAGCGTGGCTGCTATGATTTGGTCTTCAGCCCTGCTGTGAGGTGTTGGATAAAGATGCTCTGAAAACGAGCCCCGCAGAGCAGGTATGTCTGGTGGGGAGACAGCTGGCTGCCTTGGAGTACCCGGGAGATGGGCCATTTCCCCTGTCTCCCCCATCATCCGTTTCCCGGGGTGCTGTCAGGTGTCGGCAGCTTCGCTGTTGCTTGTCCAGCCACCCCTGGAGAGAGCCAGTTGGCCTTGCTTTAGCGATGCTGGCAAGGTCCGCACGGGCCGGGAGACCTGGGGTAGGGACGCCACTGGAGCCGGCGGCTGGGGCCACCGAGTGGGCCAAGCCCCCCCTCCTCTCTCTGCAGCGGAGGCCTTTTTCACATGCTAATTTTCCTCAGAGGATTTTGCTTTTATTTATTTTTTTTATTATTTCCTATTTGTCTCTTCCAGATGTTTTCAGGGCAGTTTTTTTGTGTTGTAAACTAATTCCATTCATGTTTTAAAAATTTATGAAAGCGCTAATAAAAATGTCAAAGTGGTAAAAATGTTAGCTTTTCCTCTGCTTTGATTAAATTTTGCAAACTGTTTTTGAATATTAAAAAGCAGTAATTTTTTTTATTCTCTCTCCTGGCTTTCCCTCTTCTCTCCGGCGTGTGCGTGTGCGTGTGTGCGCGTGTGCGCGTGTGCTCTCTCTGGCGTGTTCCTCCCTTCCCAGGAGCGGTGTGTGAGGCGGGCTGCACAGCCGGCGGGCTGCAAGCCTGTTTGCACACCAGGACCTTGGGGCTGTGCATCTCTATTAAATAACGCAGACAAATTAATCTTAGAGACACCAAACAAATTGTCACTCCTCCTTCTCTTCCATTACGTTCCAGTGGACTGGGAAGGGCTGGCTAGGCGATGGGGGCGGGGGGGGGGGCAGGCTGAGGGGAGGGTGTACTGCTCAAAAGAAAGGTGGGAGGCACCCGCTCTTAGGGCTCTTACTCCGTTTTCTCCTCTTCAGTGTCCCCTTCGGCTTTATTAATCATGTGTCTTTTTTTTTTTAGGGGGGGTGGAAACTAACGAAACTCATCCGCTTTTGTTTAAACTTCATATGTGGAAATCTGTGCATCAGTCTGATGGCTGCTTGTCTCTGTGGCTGGAGACCTAGGCCCGTGCTAGGGTGAGGGAGCTGGGCAAGAGGAAGAGGGGCCTACTTTTTGGGGCTCCAGGGAGCAGGGCTCTGCTGGAGAACCGGTTGGGGAACCTGGGCAGATGTCTCTGCTGTCTTCCTTCCCCTTTCCAGGGACAGTGGGGACGGTGGGTGTGTGGAGTCCCTGGAACTTGTGAGGACGTTGGCAGTGGGAGCGTCAGGAGTCCTAACTGGGCTCGAACCACCTCAGCCTTGCGTTTGGCCTGGCAGGAGCTCGTGAGTCCAAAACACCCCCTCATTCTTGACTCCGAGTTACTGAAAACACCTTACTCCTCCTTCTCCTGTGCCTTTGCCGTTCCAGGAAATCATCGAGTTCCCCATCCTGAAGCTAAACGGCCGGACCATGGAGATCGAGTCCACCTTTCACATGTATGTCCAGCCCGTAGTCCACCCACAGCTCACTCCCTTCTGCACAGAGGTAAGGGCCCGCGGGCTGGGCGGGCAGCAAGTGCTGCTGGGACAGGGGCTTGGGGATCGTTGCTGCTCTTAGGGAAAGCTCATGTCTTCTCAGGGCTTAGGGCAGGTACGCACTGGACCCAGCAGGTGGCATTCTGCAAAGCCTGCCACCCCCTTGGACCACACTGGTTCCTGGGGAAGCCAGGGAGCAGTGGCACAGTCCGTCCCAGCTTTCCCCAACTTGGCCTTCCTGGTCACCCCTGCCCTTCCTAGTGACAGGCACGTGGAGTGTAGGAGCAGGGTGGGTGCCTCTGGGGCTCAGCGCTCAGGTTCATTTCCCTTAGGATCCTCGGCCAGAGGTGGAGAGGACCAGCCTCTTGGAAGGAGAGCTTCTGTGCGCCTTTCTCAGCTTTCCGGTGGTGCCTTTCTGTCCTTGGGCGCAGCGGTCCTGTGGGAAGCACAGCCCTTCTGTCCCTGAGGAAAGGGAAGGCCAGTCCGGGAGGGGTGTGAGGACTGCTTGGCCGAGGCTCACGTGTCCTTAGCCTCATCCCAAGCCAGTTCCATATGTGGCCGCCTTGCCAGCAGGTGAGCGCTGGCTCCATTTCACAGATTCTGAAACTGGGACTGAGATCTCGGTCTTTGCTGGAGGCTCCAAAGAGTCATTGGTGGGAGGAAGCGCCCCTGGAGAGTTTGACCGTCAGGGCGGCATGGAGAGGCCTCCTGTGGCTGCTTTTCTCTGGGGTGCGTTGTGTCGCGTGCTGTGGTGGCCGCAGGCTGTGGTGGAATCAGGTTCAGGTGCAGGTGGCAGCAGAGGTGACGGGGAAACGTAAGTGTTTCTGGAATTGTAAGCATTGGGGTCATTTGGGGTCCATTGGAGACTTGGCACCTTCATTTAGACACCTGATTTCGCCTTGAGTGAAACAGGGAGAAAGACGTTCTTGAGTAATCCCGAAACGATGGCTTTGCCTTAGGGGGGCTGGGAAGGGCCTGTCTGCCCCTGCTGAGAGGGCTCTGTGGGCTCTGACTTAGCTCAGCTGTGAGGTCTGAGGGTCCCTCCTGGGCTTGTGACCCAGGTGGGCCTCTTGTTGGTAGGCATCCCGCTGCCCAGCCAGCGATGTTGAGGCTCTTAACTCCCTCTGGGGTCAACTGTTTTTCTTTTTCCCTCCCTTTCCCCTGGGAACTACCTCTACCACCAGGGGGCGCTAATCTGTCCTTTTTGCCCCTTTTGGGGAGGGGAAAAAAAACCAAACAAACCATTTTAATGATGATGAAAATCCCCTGGGGAGTTCCTGGTGTGGCTCAGTGGAAACGAGTGGCATCCATGAGGATGCAGGTTCGATCCTTGGCCTTGCTCAGTGGGTTAAGGATCCAGCGTTGCTGTGGCTCTGGCGTGGGCCGGCAGCTGTAGCTCCGATTGAACCCCTCGCCTGGGAACCTCCATATGCCTTGGGTGCAGCCCTAAAAAAACAATCAGAAAAGAGAGAGGAAGAAAATCCCTTTCCTTATGGGAAGGGTAGGGAAGACTTTCCTTAAACCAGTCAGATACCTGAGGCCTCCACTGGCCCCGAAGTAGAGTAGGCCCTCCTCCCTTCCTCCCTCCTCTCCTCCTCCCTCTGCCTCCCTCGGGGGCTCCAGCTCCAGCTGCCTGTCGTAGCTGTGGGGAGGGTTGCTGCTTGTTTTGGAGTGGAACAGAGCCCTGCTGGAGCTCAGCCCTGGGCAGCAAGGTGCTTGAGAATATTGGGGAAACGTTTTTTTTTTTCTCCTTCCCCCACAGCAGGGCTACTCCTGCTTCTCTTTTGAGGGAGGGGAAGGAGGGATTGTGAGACGCCGATGGAAGCTGTTTCTTTTTTTCCAGAAAGTTTCACCCAAGGGCATAGGTAATTTGGAGCGTCGTAGGCCCGGGGGTGGTGGGATCCTGGTCATGAAGCCTCTTCTGAAAGGGAGGACCCGGCTGGGCTGCAGACGTGACTCCGCCATTTTGTCTCAGGCTTCCAGAGCTCAGAGTGCGCCCTGACCTGGTCCCTGCCTTTGTGTCCAGCCTCATGTCTCCCTGCTGCCCTCACCCAGAGGTCGCCCTGTCACAGTCGGCCTCCGTGCGTGATCTCCTGCCTGTGTGCTGCCCCCCCTCCTCCTGGTCCTGCCCCGCTCCGCTCAGGGTCCCCTCTCCGGGAAGCCTTCCCTGAGTCCAGGCTGGTTGTGCTCACCCCAGCCTACAACCGTCATTGCATTATACTTCAGTGATTTCTCTATCTCCTTACTAGACTGTGCGTTCCTTGTGGGCAGAAACTAGATCTGATCCATCTTTGTCACATCGTTAGGGGCTGGCACCAAGTAAAAATACCTGTTTCTTGAATGGATATTGTCAGACTCCCTCTCCCCAGAGCGGCTGTACCGTTGACTTGCTCTTTTGAGTAAGAAAAATCTTCTTTCGAAAACCTCGGGTCATAAATATGGCCCCATTTCTGTACTGGGTGGAATTGTGATGCAGAGAGAGGCGTGGACACAGGATGGGGCTGTCGCCATTCTGAGCCCTCATCCAGGCCAGCAGCACGTGCCTGTGCGGGTAGGAAGGGCGGTCATTCCAGCCGGAAAGAGCCTTTCACTCGTAAGCGTGAGGAACAACCCTGGACCTGTTTTCCTGAGCAGCTCCTCTGGGAGGATTTTCTCTCTTGCACAAGAAGTTTTCAAGAACCCTGGCTGTGCGTGCTCATGTGCACACAGGAGCACATGCTGGTGTCGGGGGAGCTTGCTGGGCGGCAGGAAGAGGGCTTCTGCCTGGAGCGAGTCTGTGGCCCATCTGTAGACACACTGTGTAGTGACCGGGTCATGAGCCTTCTTGAGGCCCTTTCTTAGTTCCAGTTGACAGTCTGCCTGGACCCGTGGCTCTGCAGAGATAGGGTGGGCTGTGCTTCCCTCCTCCTCAGGCCCTTCCCCTGCCACCTCTAGAGTCTGGCCCAACTCAGACCTCTGTCTCTGGCAGCTGGGCTGCTGCACAGTCCCTGACCACATGCAGTCTTTTGTTGTTGTCATTATGAAAAAAAAAAAAAAGGAAAAATACTGATTTTGGTAAATGCCAGTAAAGGGCTTTGTCTTGCACCTGTACTTATAAAGGGTGAGATTTATTGGTCTCTTTGTCTGAGGAGAAAGAGTGGGTCTGATTATCAGATTGCCCACCAGAGACAAGAGCTCCTGTCATCAACAGACTGTCTTGGTGTCAGAATACGATCGCGCTGGAGATAAACTCTGAATGGAGGAAGCACTGGGTGCTGACATGCTGTTGGCACTGAGCGTCCCGGGCTGCTTCCCGGTTGGGCTGTTTCTGAGGAAGCCAGCTCGTTCCTGGATAAAGCCCTTGTGCGGTGGGGCACCTCAGTAGCCAGCCATGCTATCAGTCAGGGTCAAAAGCCCCTCGCCTGTGGTTTCCGAGTCTGGAGAAGCGGGAGTTAATCTGTAATCCCTCAGTGAAAGGAGCCACAGAGCCACAGAGCACACATTAATTCTTCCTCTCACCTCTCCTGCTTTAAGTGGTTGGGGTCTTTGAGCGCTGTTTAGCCTGTGAGCCCTGGTTCTCAGCTTAATAATACTTGGCTTTGCTCTAGTACCTTTCATTGTGAGGATGTGAAAGCTTTTTACAAACCTCTATATTAACCCAAATGCGAACGGACTTAAATAGCAGCATGAAAGGTTTAGGTTAGGCCTAAGGTAGAACTTCACAAAATATTTTTTGTTACAGTGTCTCCCTCATAGTTTCATTCCTTTTCTTTTCTCCCTTCATTTCTTTTTTTTTTTCCTTCTTTCCTTCCTTCTTTCTTGTCTTCTTTTTAGGGCCACACCTGCAGCTAGGTGTTCCCAGGCTAGGGGTCGAATCAGCTGCAGCTGCTGGCCTATGCCACAGCCACAGCAACATGGGATCCGAGCTGTGCCTATGACCTACACCACAGCTCATGGCAATGGCAGGTCCTTAACCCACTGAGAGAGGCCAGGGATTGAACCTGCATCCTCCTGGATACTAGTTGGATTCTTAACCAGCTGAGCTGTGACAGGAATGCCCAGTTTCTTTCGTTCTTTTTCTTTTTTTGGCCTCCCCGAGGCATATGGAGTTCTCAGGCCGGGGGTCGGATCCGAGCTGCAGTTGTGACCTATGCAGCTGTGGCAATACCAAATCCTTTAACCCACGGTGCCAGACCAAGGGTTGAACCTGTGTCCTGGCGTTGCAGAGATGATCCTGTTATGCCACAATGGGAACTCCTTCCTCACAGTTTCTGATATAAGTCGTACAGGTTGTCAGTATCAGGTTAAGGGACTAACTTTAGATTTCACCCCCTATTCCTCCAGTGCTGCTAAGATGTAGTCCATTGTTGGAGACATTAATGCAGAGGAGTGAGGCCTCCCCCTGAAAGGATGCTTCCGGTTAAACCAGTAGCTCAAGCACCTGTGTCTCTGGGGGTTGAGTTCAAGTCCTTTAGCTATAAGCTCTCTTGCTGGACCATAGGCGGTCTGGGAAGCGTGGAGAGGGAGGGAGCTGAGCTCACTAGGTTCCTCCTGGACTGATGATGCCAGGACTGCTGACCACTGGAGAGGGGTGTGAGAAAGCCCCGGGGCCACCCCCCACCCTCCTAGGGCAGGCAGAGGTGGGCCTAGTCTGTAGGGAGAGACCCCGCAGAGAAGGGCCCCGGTTTTCCTTTTTGGTGTAGAGCCTTTTCCTGGGGCCCAGGGCAGGTGCATGTGCACCTGTACAGAGGCTGACCCAAGTCCCATCTCCAAGGAGGGAGGGAGGGTTCTTGGCAGGGTTGCCAGTGGTTTCCTGTGCAAGCGAGACTTTCTGGAGGCCCTGTGGTGTGCATCTGAGTGAGCCAAGAGAAGTAGACCTAACTTGCTGCAGGGAACTCAGACTGGACACGAGAGAGCATGCAGACCCTGGAGCTCTCCAAGGAGCGTGGCTGTGGGCCCTCTTTTCCAGGATAGTCCTGCCCCCAAGCCCCAGCTCTAGGCTTAGGGATGTGACTGCCCTGGAAGAACTGAGCAGGAGAGAAGCTAGGCGAGACAGGGCAGTGGCGGGTGCATGGTGCCAGCCAGTCATCTGGCTCTTGGACCTGGCGTTGGCACCAGGCCTCCTCTGGACTCTGGCCCCTGCTTGAGACAAAACGCAGATCCCAGGCTGCTCAGTGTCTGGCTGTGGGTGGCCGACGGGCTTGGGTGCTGGCTGAGCTGGGACAGGATGGGACTCCCAAGAAAACACAGATTCCATGAGGGCAGCGTCCGTGCTCCTCTTGGCTGCTGAACCCTTGCATCCCGAATGGCCCAGACACGGCTGGGCTGGTCTCGGGAGTAGCTGTTGACTAAACGAAAGGCAGAGCCAGCCCTCCAAGGTGAAAGCCGCCTTCGCCAGCTCTGCCCGCCCCCGCCTTGGCCTCGGGGGACCACCTTTTCTTCTCTTTGGCTCAGGCCCTCCCTCTGCTGGGCAGTTCTTTGGTCTCCCAAGCAAGGAAGGGGTGTGGAGGTGCCAGCCGGGCGGGCATGCTGTGGGTTAAAGCCTCGCGAAACAACAGTGTAGTTAATCTTTCTAATTTATTTTCCTTTTAGACCATGGGAAGTCTGTAGGCAGCAGCTGTTACCCAATTAAAATACAGATTAATATAAAAACAGTTTCTGGAATATAAAATAGAGTTGCTGTATCCTTACACTTCCTTAAAATACCACCTAATAATGACTTGATGAACTACAGAAACCCACCTAGAGGAACCCAGCGTTCTTAAAATGAAAATTTCTTCCCTAAAAGGTGTGTATTACCATTCCGTGTAAGTCGCTGTGAGAAAATAACCTTCCCTCTTAGAGCCAGCAGGTTCTGTGAGTTGGGTATTTGGTATTCATTAAATGTAATTATAGTTTAATTGGAGTCTAATCCCCACCCCCAACACTTTAAAAAAAAAAAAAGGAAGTTTCCAAGCAGGCTTGAGATGCTCTTCTGTCTAGAAGTGGCCAGGGGCACACTGGCCCTGGTGATTTCAAGCTGAGTCACGTCTGTGCCGGGGGCCTCCTGCCACAGTCCCTCCAGGCAGCCTGTCTAGTCTGCAATTGGGGGATATTTTCACTTCAAAACAAAGACAAAGCAAAGCAACAAGCTTGTTTGAACCTCAGCCTGACCTAGGTGGAGCTGAGGGCCTTGAGTTCTAGAAATTCTCTAGATTAGGTTTGTGGGCATTTTTGTCTGCTAAAGGTTCCTGTTTCCTGCCTGGCTGGCTGGTACTGAGGGCCCAGGCATGCAGGGTGAAGGGTGGATGCCTGGGGGCTCCCCCAGCCCTGCACCGCTGTTGGGGAGAGGTGCCGGACATCGGGGCTGAGAGAGGAGGTGGACTCGGAAGCCAGGGCCCTGGCTGTGTGAGCACTCCCCAAGTTCTGCAGCAACTTCCGTGAAGCTTGGAGGTGAACTGACTTCAGACTGTAATTTGCGGGGCCTTACTGAGCTTCTTGAATACGAAAGACACACACAAAATCAAGTTTTCTACAAAACGAAAGCTGAAACAGTGGTCAGTGTGTAGCTGTGCGTGTCCGTCTCCGGGCAGGACCTCGGGGGCGAGTTCACCCTGTGTCCTGGGACTCGGTTCCCAAGGCTCCTGTCAGATTCGGAGCCTGCAGCTGTGCAGTTCGGACTCTTTCAAAACAGAAGGAGAGGGACGGAAAGGAGAGGCTCCCGTCCAGCTCTGAGTGGCTGCGCCCGGGTTTTCCACCCATTGGCTCTTTCTTCTTCCTTTCAGCTCACCGGCATTATTCAAGCCATGGTGGATGGTCAGCCAAGCCTGCAGCAAGTGCTGGAGGTAGGTTGAGTGACCTTTAATTCCTGACCTCTGACCCCCTTCCTGCTGCCTCCCCCCTCCCCTCCTGAGAATGTAGCCGTGTAATTTGACTATGATTATGGCTTGATTAGAATAACATTTGCTGTCACATCCGTGACATGCTGTTGAGAGTATTGAACCATTGATCTGTCATCTCCAGCTGTTCCCGTCAGGGCTACTGACAAGATGTCCCAGCGCCGCCGGGAGTCGGCGGAGCCCCCGCCCGCCCCGGCCCGTGGCCTGTGCCGCCGGCTCGGGCGCCTGTGCCGGGCGGGCTGGGAGTGGGGGAGCCGAGCCCGGGGACCGGCGGTGTTTTTGTTTAGCTTGAGTGTCGGCTTCTTGTGGCATGTGAGCACTTGATTAACTCGCCCAGAACTCCCCGTCGATGGCTTTTGTTTGCTGTCAGCTCCTCCAGGAGGCGCGGCTGGGCCCGCCTGCCCCACTGCCGCTTGCCGCTGGACGCAGTGTGCCTGTCAGGGGTGCAGAGGCTGCCCTGGGTAATGATTCCTAATCAGAATAATTACAACAATTGCCTATGTGAGGAACATCAAATTAAAGGCTGTAGAACCCTTGGCAGAGACCACACTTCTGGGATGTTCTCCTCGGGGAGCTGGAAAAGGTTAAGATGCTGCTTTTTGTGCTCCAGCCTGAGGGAGTAAGGAAGCAGCGCCTGGCCTCAGCCTGTCTCCCACCCCCGTCTGGCCTGGGATTTTCAGAGAGGGGGAAGGTCCCGTTCCGTCCCTTCTCTCTGGGGGGAGGGGAGAAGAGAAAAAGCCTGTGGATCCCAGTCGGTGCCGTATTTATCCTTAAGAGCCACAAGCCCAACGCTCGGCCCCTGTGGCCGGAGAGGGCAGGCGTGTGGACGAGAGCGGGGTGCCTCTGCGTTGGAGGCACAGCCTAGAGGAAGTGGGGAGGCGGCAGGAGAGGAGGGAAGAGCTCTTCCTGGAGCCCAGAGGGTCCGTCCCGGGGGAGGGAAATGAGGACTGGATTCCCTGGGCTCCTCGGGATGGAACCAGGGCCAGGGAGATGGCTGTAGGCTCGCCCGGTGGCCGGGCGTGTTCCCTGTCCCCTGGGAGTGTGCAGGCCCAGGCTCCGCGAGCGGTCAGGCTCCCGTGGGCCTGGGAGAAGATGACCCCTGAGGTGCCTCCCAGCCCCACTGATCCTCTTTTCAGGGGAAGAGATTTGCCCTTATAAGTAAGGGGGCGCCTCAGCCTGGACTGCTCCCTCTAAGACCAGGCTCAAGGAGAAAGAAGGGACCCGTCCGTCCCTGTCTCTCAGCCAGCACCTTAGAACAAGGCGGGGGGACAGGCAGCTTTTTTGTGGTGTGTCTCGGGGAGGGGGGGGGTGCTGGGAGGACGATGCATACTCTGGGCTCGCACCAAACCAGGGCTGTTGAGGTGATGGAGGCTCCCTCAGTAGCGCTGGTGGGAGGGGAGATTGGTCTTTAGGTGTCTTCTTCCTGCTGACCCCGGGCCAGCCCTGGAGCAGGGTGCTCGGGGGATGCCCAGGCTCACCCAAGCTACTTTCTGCTACTTGCTCCGATTTTGTGGGTGAAGAGGGAAGATTCCCGGCATGGGCCCAGGTAGGGGGTCTCAGGTAGGATGAGGGGACCAGACTGAGCTCTGCTTTGTCCCGTTAGCTCTGAGTCGGTTGTAGAGCTAAAGAGCTAGTCCCTTCCTAACCCAGGCCCCGAGCAGATGGCCAGCTGGATGTTTGCCTGACACTTTTGTTCTAAGTAGGGCTCAGGCGGGGCTCCTCAGACCTCCAGGAGCTGGGAGGGCTGGCCTGCCTGACTGGGGGGTGTCTTGGTGGTCCCACCGATCCTTTATCCATTCAGAGAAGGGAAGGCCTGACTCCAGATGTATCACGTCCTGGGACAGGCTCAGAGCAGAAGCTGCTCGTTAAATGTCTGCTGCATGAGTGAAGGGCCTCGCTCCTGAGCTTCCAAGGACCCCAGGGAGCAGTAAGCGCTTCTCATGGGGAAGGCCTGGTCTTGCTGGGCATTGCCTCCTGACAGTCCTGTCCTGTCCTGCTCTCTTTTCCAGGACCCCCTGTGCAGGAGTTGGGGCGTTGGGGAGCCCCCTAGCAGGTGGGGCACTTACCTTGGGGATTTAAGGCCAGTGAACCGGAGCGAGATTAGCTGATTTAGGGAGCTCCAGGTTTGCCTTACCTCTTTTCTTATATAAAGTCTGTCTTATTTTCTTTAGGTGACTCTCGGGAAGGGAGGTGGTGTGTGTGTGTGTGTCTGTGTCTGTGTGTGTGTGCAAGGGGTGGGGCCAAAATGGCTGGGAGACAAACTGTTCAGCAGTGCAAAGCCCGGAAGTTAGCTGCTGGGGCGACCCTTGAGTTGAGGAGGATTCTGTGGTGGACACGCTGTGAAGAGGTTGTGCAGAGTCTGGCATTGGGGAGCAGCCCTCATGTCCCAGGAGGCAGGGCTGTTGTAGCCGCGGAGCTCGATGGGGTCCTTGGCCCTGCTCAAGGACCGCTTCGGCATGGGCCACGGCCTCCAGGATTTCGGGGATATCCAGGGAGCCCAGGATTCCCGTGGGCACACGAGGCCCTTCACAGGCTGGCCTCACCTGCTCCCCCAGCCTCTGTGCCTGCTTCTCCTTCCGGTTACTGCCGACTCAGCCACGCTGCTCTCTACTCATACTTCAGTGAATCAGCAAATAGCTATCGAGACGCCACTGTGCTGGGTGCGGGATTAAGACAGTGGAAGAACACAGATGCGCGTCCCTGCCTTCAGGAGGCCGATGGTCTGGTGGGGAAGGCAGACGGTACACAGTTGCTTCTCAGATGCCAAATGTCTGCGTTGCCTTTGCCTCCGCCTGGAGCATCCTTTCCTGGGCTCCACCCTGTCGAGCATGCTCCGCCACCAGGCTTGGCGTCTCACCTCCTCTTTAGGAAACCCTTCTCACTCCTTTCCCCGTGAAAGGTAGGGCTGGCCTCTGCCTCCGCTTGGTCCAATAGTGTCCTGGGTGCCTCCCCGCTGCTGCCTCTGTTACGGCATATTACGATGATGTGTCTGTCTCCCCTCCCGGCCTGCCGTCTATTTTTAGGTAGGCACTTAATGCATTATCACATATGATTCTCAAAACAACCCAGTAAGGTTAGTCATCCTACCTCATTTTATAGATGAAGGCAACTGAAGTTCAGAGGGGTTAAATGACTTTTAAATGACTTCCCATCACGACGCAGCTGGGATATGGAAGCGCCAAGGTTAGAACCCAGATGCGTCTGACTTTTCCAAGGGTCTAACGACTACGTGCTGCAGCCTTTAAAACTAATCCTCCCGCGTGAGTGGAGTAGTGGTGTGATCTGCTGCACTCGTGCCCCATGCCCGGGATCTTCTGAACAATCGGCAACGATTCATGAATTCTTTCTGATAATTCTCTTGTTATGTACTGAGTTTAGTGTTTGTACTTCCAGTGTGAGTGCAAATAATAAAACCGATCAAAGGGGTGAAGGGAAAGAAAGACTTAAAGTGTGTTTGGGAGCAGTTTCTTTCCCTGTCTAGGCATTGAGCTCAGCTTTCAAAAGATTCTGCTGCATTTGAATCCCCATCCAGGAGAGAGGAAGTACAAAGTCTGGGGCCAGTTTATGACTTTCTAGCACCTGGCGCAGGCAGTGCTCTCCCAGTTGTCAGGATGGGGCTCCCGCCCGGCAGAGGAGTCTCTTCTGTTGACTCACGGTGAAAATTAACTTGCCCTTCCTTTGGTGAATACCCAAGTTCATAAATTTGGGTAGTGGACACCGCGTAGGAGGGTGGAATGAACAATGACTGAACGCACCTATGAATTGGAGTTCCCTGCTTGAGGCCTCCTTCCAGCCTGTTCTCCTGGCCCAGGATAGCCTGCGTCGTGCTAGGCTGGGCTTTCGTTTGAGGACTAAAGGTATTGGATGCACCTACTGGGATCTGTCCGTATCCCATCCAGGGTGGGCTCCCAGGAAGTGGGGGAGTGGAGGGACTCCCTGCCCACACCCCCCCCCCCGCCCCCCCCCTCGGGCTTGTGGGATCTGCCCGCAGGGATAGCCCTGCGGGCGCCCCCATAGTGCTGAGCCAAGACTGAGAGCCCAGAGTGGAGCTGTGGCGGGTGAAGATTACAGTTTTCTCCTGCTCTGATTACAAGCAGCTTATCTGCGTCTCACTGTTGTGGCTCTTCACAGACTCAGGGAAAAAAAAAAGGCAAATCTCATCTGTTCTTGTGTACTTTTCAGAGGGTCGATGAGTGGATGGCGAAGGAAGGCCTCTTAGATCCAAACGTCAAGTCGATTTTTGTCACCTGCGGAGACTGGGACTTAAAAGTCATGTGAGTATGAGCAGGACTCCTGTGCCGGCAGGGCTCGGAAGCTGCGGGACCAGGTTTTGCCTTTCACAGGCTCCAGGGTCCAATCCCACAGAGCAGCGGGGTCAGGGAGTCCCTGGATCCTGGGGGCCAGCAGGTGAGACAGGGCTGGGAGCCCTGCCTTCTGCCCCTGGAGCTGCGAGTGGACAAGCCGAGGGCCCGCCCAGCGCTGCTGTTGCCTTCTGGCCTTTGCCAGGACAGGCCTTCCTGTGGTGGGGCTACATGTTATTGCCCAGAAAGGAGGAAGTTAAAAGGGGGTCTTTAATTTCTTTTTAAACCAAATACATAGTATTTACTGTTCTAAACGCTCTAGAAATAGTAACTCATTTACTAACCCTAGCTCCTCTTGTGATTCCTATTTTATAGATGAGGAAATTAAGGCCCAGAAGGTTAAGTAACTTGCCCAAGAACACACAAAGCCAGGATTCAAACCCGGGCACCCTGGCTCCAGGGTTCATTCTCTTAACCCTTCTGCTAGGCTCGGCTGTCATCTGGTACATGAGGCCTGATGACCCCACCGAGAGCCTAGTGGTGGGGATGAGAGAGGAAGCCGCCCAAGTCCCCAGCCTCCTCTTTCCTCCTTTGTCCTCCCTGCTTGTTCTCCTTTGTCTCCTGATCCTGCCCTGGTTGTGGAAGACAGAACTGGTTCCTTCGCGGGGTTGACGCTCCTGCCTCTCGTCTGTCCTCATGGATACCTGGCTTCAGACAGCCCCCAGGGAACGAAAGCGGGCTGGAGGTGGTGGGGGCACTGTTTGCTGAGGATTGATAGAATCGATACCTCTGTGTTCTTTGTGACTGAAGGCGGCAGCAAGCATTGTGTGTATGTGTGTGTGTGTGTGTGTGAGCGAGCTTTTGAACATAGGGTGGGGTACTGGTGGGGGTAGGGAGTCGTGGCTCTGGAGTGACATTTCCTACCAATTCAGGCATTGTTTTCTTACCAAGGTCCTTTTTATGTGCCTTTTGGATGCTGGGCGAAGTTCTGTACCCAGGTGGCTGCCCAGCCTGCTGTTGGACCCAACCCTCGAGGTGAGGCGGGAGGAAGAGTAAGGCCAAGTCCCATGACCACCCGCTCGCCTCATCTCCCCGGTCCCTAAAGTTGTGCGGGCCTGCTCGCTGCTGACTGCACACCGCACAGCCCCCAAAGCTCCTGGATAACATTCACTGTCAGGGAGATTTTAGGGCCAGGGCCTGGAGGCAGAGCCGAATGCAGGGTGGAGGAGGGGTCCTGTGGAGAAGGGGAGGAAGGGGAGGAAGGCCGGTGCTCTCCTTGAGGGTATCCTGGGCAGCTCTGAGTGCTTGAAGCAGGGAAGGGACTTGGCGTGGAGCTCCGGCACAGGAGAAGCCATCCGGGGTGGGGCGGGTTCAGGCTGACATCCAGAGTGCTGGCGTTTGGGCTCTGGCGGCCCAGGCCAGAGGCCCAGTTTCTCCAGTTTGCCTTCGGAGATGCCCCCACTTCCAGGGGTGTTTTCTTTTTCGCGTGTTCATGGCCCAGGCCTGATTTCAGCCCCTTCTGTGAGAGCTGTGAAGGGTGTGATGCCTGCAGGCAGAGGAAAGCTTCCCTGTGCATGACGTTGGGGCCTGTCTGGCTGGGCCTCCTAGGCCTGGAGTGGGTTTCTCCATGAGAAGGAGAGGAATTTCAGAGGCTGCTGTCTTCTTTGGGTCTGGCCCTGCAGCGCCAGTTCAGGCCTGGGCAGATCCGGGGGGCTCCGGAGGCTGCTGTCCTCCTCACGGGCACTGATGTCGTCAAGAAGAGGCTTAGGGTTGGGGAATCAAAGAACACGTAAAAGGAAATCAGATTTTAATGAGCAGGCTCCACAGCTCACCCAGTCCTCCTGACTGCCTTCTTGGGTAGGAGGTGCTATCTCCCTTTTGTAGATGAAACAGCCAAAACAAAGCAAAATTCAACACTGACACTCCAATTGGTAGGCTCAGAGCTAGGCAGGAGTGAATTCTTCAGGCCACATAGCTTCCAAAAGAGGTGGCTCAGGCAGACTCTGGTGGCCGGTTTGGGTCTGGGTCTGGAAGTCCAGTGAAGCTCTGAAAACCAGTGTGCAGGGAGGAGGCAGGAGGCAGGTGGCAGAGTCGGGGGAGGAGAGAGTGTGGCTGCCTCTTAGGCGCTGGACTCCCCCAACTGCTGGGAAGGCTCTTAATTAAATGTGTAACAAAGTAAAGCAGCCAGAGAGGAGTCTAAGCTGTGCTGCGTGACAGCGCACAGCTTCTCCGTGGTCCTGGAGCCTCTCATCGGATGGCTCTCATCAGAACCATCACCTTCCCAGGCGCTCAGCAAAGCCTGCGGATGAGCCTGACAAGGGTGCTGGGGAATTGACACCCACAACTTGTTAGGATGTGGCTCGCTTCCTATTTTGACATCACTTTCAGATTTAACTAAGCATCGGGCATTCAGCACATATTTTCATTTCCCACCCCGGTTTCCCAGAGCCACGGTTGCTCCCCGTTGCTGCCCGCACCCCCCCCCCCCCCGCCCCAGCCAGTTTCACGTCACCTTCGTTGGAAAGGGTCTGATTAGAGAGGCACCGAGAAACGGGACTGAAGTGGCAGCAGAGATCCCACTGGAGAAAAGACATCTGCCTCCACCCTGACAGAATCATTTTGTGTCCGTCTCTTGTCGGCCTGGATGGGCTGAGACGCAGCTTTACGTGGGCTTTGATGCTGCTGTCACAGATCTGGCCAAGGTGGGTTTTAATTTCGTGGATGCAGATTTGACTCTCCTTCGAAACTTGTCTAAGAAACGACACTTTGGGAGTTCCTGTTGTGGCGCCGTGGAAACAAATCCAACCAGGAACCATGGGGTTGTGGGTTCAATCCCTGGCCTCGCTCCTTGGGTTAAGGATCTAGCGTTGCTGTGAGCTGTGGGATAGGTCACAGATGTGGCTCGGATCTGGCGCTACTGTGGCTGTGACGTAGGCCAGCAGCTGGAGCTCCGATTAGACCCCTAGCCCGGGAACCTCCATATGCCGTGGGTGTGGCCCTAAAAAGACAAAAAAAAAAAAAAAGGCAAACGACACTTTTGGTTTTGGCTCAGTCGGCTTGCCTTCCCTACTTGACCTCCCTTTCCTTTGCCTTCCTGGGGGTTTCTTGAAGCTTCCCTAGAGTTTAGCCTTCTTTCACCAACTTCCTCTCCTCTCCGCTTGCCTGGGCTCTCGGTTCTCTCGGTGAAGGGCTTCCATCTCGGGCCTGGTGGGAGCGCAGGGCGGAGGCAGCAACACCAGCGCAGGTGCTGCCTCTGAGGAGCTCAGCTTTTCGCCAGTAGCTTGAAGACCTGGGTTTACCAGCTGAGCACACAGGTAGCCAAGAAGCTAGACCAGAGGCTTTGCCAGGGGCCTGGGAGGCGGCGAAGAGGGGCAGGCTGGGGAGACGGGTGGGGCGCGCTGGCGAGGGGTCGGGAAGAGCCGATGGGAGCGTGGACGTGGTCGGCAGCGCTGTCTGGGAAGAGGCCCTTCGGAGAGGGTCCCGATGGTCAGACACTGCTGTGGGCGCCAGGGGCCAGGGGCCTGCTCAGGGCTGACTGAGAGGACCCGCGTCCGGCTCAGCGTCGGCTGGGGAACGGGAGGGTGGCCTCCATCGGAGGGACGTCGGAGGGCCAGGCCGGCGTTCCGCCTGGGCGTCTTCCCTGCCTTCCTGGTGAGGCGCGCGCCGCACCCCTGTTGACGCTGTGCTGACGTGGACCAGGACGTCTGGAGAGGGGGCGATGCTTGCTCATCGTGTAGCATAACTTTGTGGACGCCCGTCCGGACTAATTTTGCAGCCCAGGGTAGAAAACTATCTGAAAAAAGAAGTAACTGTCATTTGTAAGAGTGCCAGTGGGGGAAAGCGCTTGGTGCTGTGCCGGCTGGCCAAAGAAAGTGAGACCTGCTCCTGTCACTTCAGTACTCTGACCTGACGCCGCTTGTGCCCTGTTGTTCTTAATTCCTCGTGAAGCAGGCCCAGTTAGCAGGCAGGTGGGAGCATCTGTGTGAACGTCACACCCGAGGTCACTCTCTTTTTTCTTTTTTTAAGGTGACTCTTCCTTTTCCAGACGACATAAGCCTCGCTTCTTGTTTCAAGTACAAATAAGCGTGATTTAACAAAGCAAAAAAAGCCCCCAGATGCTTGCTCAGTTCCCCTGCTCCCTGTTTGATATGGGGCCATGTACTCAGCAGGGATTACAGAGGGTCATGCAGCCAAGACTGCTGAGAAGCAGAGACTGCTGCTGCCTGGAGGGGAGTCCCCTGGCGATGGGACCTCAGGCCTGGGAGAGCACGGTCGGGCAGGGCCGGGCCCGTGTCGGGGGAGGTAGGTGAAGGCTGAGAGGGTAGCCAGTGACATGCTCGCCGGGCCAGGCTGGGCCCTCTTGGCATCGTCCAGCAGAGTTGACCACTTGAAGCATCCTTCAGCTCTCCTTATGTCTCCTGATTCTCTGACTTTGCCGCCACATTCCTCTTTGCAGAGCCGTCTTTCCTTTTCTCCTTAAATTTAGGGTTTCTTAAATATTGGTGTTTCTTTGGCCTCTCTCCTAGCCGTCTTGTCTTTTTATGCTACACACTCACGCTTCCCAGGGTGATCTTACCTATTGCCCCGGCTTCCCCTCTTCTCTGCGTGCTGTCTTCTCATCTTTTTCTCCATCTGAGAAATGGGAACTGACCTGCAGCAGTGATGCCGCTGGAGAAAAGGAATCTGCTCAGTCTGCCGTCTGACCTCCAGGCCTTCGTTCCTAGCTCCTATTCTCTGTCTCACCTAGACACCCACGTGCGCCTTAGAGCTCAGGTGGTGGCTTTCTCCCGGCACCTTGTCCTCCATCCTTCTCTCGAGCAGTGACTGGTACCATCTACTCAGTAGTTGTGTCAGAAACCTGGGCGTCATCCTTGGTTCTTCCTCTGCCCGTAACCAGTTAATCGCCAGGTCCTGCTGACCTTTTCTCCCAGAGGGGTCTCACAGTCGGTGCCTTCCTTCTAAACCCACTACCACTGTCCTAGCTCAGGTCCCCATACTCTCCTTGGGTTCCTACGAAAGTCTTCTAGCTGATCTGACTGTCTTGTTTTTTCTATTCTGCCCTCCTAATTGTGGCAGATTACATCACACCCCTTTCACACCCTTCACGGCTGCCCGTTGCCCTGGAGGCAAAGTCACACTGCTTATTGACGCTTTCAGAGCTCTTGTTTATTTCTCCAGCCTCATCTCTTGATGCTCTCTATGTATTCAGCCCCACCCCAGCCAGACGCTCCTGGCCGGTTCCTAACGGTCCCTCCTAACCCCTTTCTCTCGGTGCCTTCTTATGTGTTCCGGGAGCATGTGCACTTATTCATACAGGAAATTGTATCATAGCTGCCTTGACCTGTCTCTTTCCTTAGGTTGCAGGCACCGTTATAACCCTAGACAACGCTAGACTTGTGACAGCTGTTCCCTAGGTATCTGTTGAATAGATGACAACCAAGCCATGGAGTGCGCCTGTGGACTCTCTGCTCAGGAAGACGGCAGAGGGTCCTGGTGGGTAGATTCAGGGAGAAGGGAATGGGGGAAGGACTCTCCTGTACCAGCCTGAGAGTGGAGGGGCTAGGGAACTGGACTGTTAGTGCCAGGAAGCCCCCGAGTTTCCCGCTGGCAGCTCTGGGTGTTGGGCCCTCCACACGGTGGGCACTGGGTGAGATGGCACATGGGCCTGGGCGAGGGAGGAGGAGTTTGGTGCTAGGCACCATGGGAAGGGCTTTCTCTGAGAGATTGGTGCTTCTAGGATGGAGGGCTGGGACTGCTGTGGAAAAGTTTACGTCAGGAAATAAGGATAGCCAGCATTTACTGAGCACTTTCTATATATACCAGGGGCCCTGCTGTGCTTTTTTTTTCTTTCAAGGTCTACACCTGCGGCATATGGACGTTCCCAGGCTAGGGGTCAAATTGGAGCTGCAGCTGCTGGCTTACGCTATAGCCACAGCATCACGGGATCTGAGCCGCATCTGGGATCTACACCACAGCTCACGGCAACACCAGATCCTTAATCCACTGAGTGAGGCCAGGGATCAAATGCGCCCCCTTATGGATACTGGTTGGGTTTGTAACCCGTTGAACCACAATGGGGACTCCCTGCTGTGCACTTTATACCTGAGACATGATCTCGTTTAATCCTTATTACAGTCCTGTGAAATAAATCATCTCTATAACCATCCCCCCCCACCAACAAATGAAGAAACTGGGGCCCGGAGAGGTAAGTAATTTGCCAAGGGCACACAACCAGTTTGTGGCAGGGATTTAAACCTGGGCATCCTGACTCTAGAAGCTGTGTGTTTAACCAGTCCGCTGCCCGACCGACGCTTCGTCTTCCTTCGGGCCGTGTGGTGGGAATGCCCTCCCTCCGTAGAGGGAGAAGCCTCAGGTGCTCTCTGACGCGTTCTGCTTCCGGTACCTGGTCTGGTGTTGGCGGGGGTCTGGGCTGTTAGGTTCTCTTTGATGTGTGGGTGCGGTTGCCCAGGAGGGGTGGCGGGGGACGCTTTGGGGCTGGCCGAGAGCCTCCTTGCTGAGTGACAGATGAATGACTCCTTGGGCTTGAAGGAGACCACTGCCAGGATCACTTTGGTCCCCTCTATCCTGCAGTTTGTTTGGAAGCACACGGGGCATCTCCTCGTGTCACTAAGCTCATGAGAACCTTGTCCATGGCTTTGCCAGTGGGTGCCAGCCCTGAGCTGTATCACTTTTGATTAGCAGCCTGCCGGGGGAAGGGGCTGGAGTAACAACTCCCTGGCAGTCCCGACTTGTCTCATTTCCTGATACTTTTATCTGTCACTGCAAGCGCTTGGGCTCCCCTCCTGAACTAATTAAGTTTGCATGTGTTTAGACACATTGCCAAATAGGGCTCAGCAAAGCGGAACTGAGCTACCTCTCTTTCTGAGTAGGGGAGGAGGGTCTATGAATGCTCCACCACGAGGGCCAGGAGAAGCCTGGGTGACACGGAGTGGGCGCCTACAGATGATAGGCATTCTGCCCTGGACTCCTTGGGACACAGCAGCCTGCCAGGCAGCCTTCTGATTGGCTGGCAGCAGCAGGTGAGGGCCCACCCCCCAGCTCTCAGAGAACCGGGCATTCTGAGTGAGAGGGCTGAGGATGGAACGAGGGCAGGCGCTGAAGTGGGCTTGCTTTCCCAAGCACAAGCGACACCTGAGTGTTCAGTGGGATTTGCAGAGGGAGTTCGCAGGCCTGTGTGCCGTGTGCTGCCAGCCTGAACCCGCCCAGCTCCTGGGCCTAAAACCACCTGTGTGGCTGGCGGAGGGCAGGCTGGCCTTTTTGCCAGGTCTGTGAGAAGTGCTTTGGAAACGGGGCCCCTGAAGGCCACGTTTGCCTTTTGGCCTAGGAGACCCCAGTCCACGGTGCTCAGTGTCATGATCCTGTGAGGGGCGCCAGGAGGAGGGAGGGGGCGCAGTGCTGCTCAGGATCTCCCGCCCTGGAGGGGGTTCAGCCTAGTGGACCACCACAGCGAGGTGCTGGCTGCCAGCGTGTTTCCGTGTCAGACTGATGCCTGCCTTTTCCCTAGCGCGGGCGGCCTGGGCTCTGAGATGCCCTGTGGCAGAACACACTTGGGTCTTGCCCACACCCCAGACATGGGCATGACCACGTTGTGGACGTCTCCTCTAAGGTGGGGAGTGAGGGCGTTCCCTACACAAAGCAGGGAGCCAGCTGACGGCGGCGGACAAGGCGGCAGTCCTGTCGCTTGAGGCCAGTGAGTCAGCTTCCTGGCCGCGAGGAGGCTTTGGATAAGGCAAGATCAGCTCAGAGCCGGGCCAGGCTCCCAGGGCACACAGTTTGTGTGGGGAGCGGGGAGGGGGTTCTGGAGGTTGTATAGGAATTCTGGGCCTTCGAGCTGCAGCCTAAGCCCAGAGAGAACAAGCACCAGACCTTCTGCCCTCCCTTCAGCTTCCCTAGAGCCCTCTCGTCAGCAGAGGTGTGTCGGGTTCGCCCCAGGAAGGCAGCTTGTGTTGATGGGGTCATGTTTCAGCTGCAGCTAATCCAAGTCACTCGATATAAATCTCTCCCTGCTGCCGCTCCCCTCCCTCCCATCCCCAACCACAGACAGGGAAATGAATCCTGGCCCTCGCCCTGAATACATCATGGCAGGCCTGCCTCTAATGAGAGAGGGCCATTCATTGTGGGGTGAAGCTCCCTGCAGAGCCTGGGATGCCATTAATTAAAGAAGAGCCACCTGAAGCCAGTCGTGCGGTGCAGCCTGCCACGCTCAGATGGAGTGGTGGTGGGGTAGCCTCGTTAGCCTGACAGCTCCTTGGGCCGAGAGTTCCTGGGGGCGGAGGAGCGAGGGGTGCCCGCCTACACCTGCGCGCTCACAGGCCCCTGGGGCCAGTCTTCTCACAGACGCACGAGAGCCCCTCCTGCACCTGTCCTGGGGCCGAGACCTGGCAGGTAAAGGGCTCTTGAAGGTGGGCTGGGCTGCGGAGCATCCGTCTCCCACATGCAGATCCTTGGGCAGGAGCAGGTTTCTCTCTGCCCACTCTTCGCCGCATGGTTCCCGAATGGCAGGTCAGCGGGAGCGCAGCCTGCCTCCTTCCCCCAGAGCCTAAGTGTGGGGGTGCTGGCCGGCTGGCCCTGGGGGGGACTGTGGGCCTGGACGGTCACTAGGGGAGAAGCTCTGTCATCAGGCCCATGGGCACGCCCGCCTGCTTCCCTCTGCCGCGGAAGACGGAGCCACTGGTATCCCACTTTCCGGGCTGAAGGGTGGGATTCCAGTGGCAGCCTCATGTCTTCACCCCCGGGAAGGTGTCAGAGGGTCTGAGGCATTTTCGTGGCCGTAGGAATCCCTGGAGCGGAAGTTTTGCTCAGCGAAAACCCTGGTAAGAGGTAGAGATGTTCACGTAGCAGCTGAAGGCGCTTTGAGATGTTCGTGGTGGTGGGAGCGGCTGTTTTGGCCTCTGGGCGGAGCTGCTGACTAGGTGGCTCTCACTGCTTCGTTGGTCCTGAGACGAGTGATGCCGCCTCGTTTCTGGTCCCCACTCTGATGCATGGAGTGCCCCTCGACCCTCCATGAGGCTCTTGCCACGTCTCTTTGCTGGCAGGAGGGGCTGTAGGCACTCAGACCTTGACCACTGCCCAGAGTTGGGATAGCTCCGCCAGTCTCTGCTGAGCTTGTCAGGAAAACAAATTAGTTCTCTCTCTGGGCTCTTCCAGGCAGTCCTGTGGACGCCCGGTCTGTGCCCAGTGGGAGAATTTGACAGGCTGCTTCGGAGGGTGCCAGGACCAGCGGCGCACAGCTTGGCCGTGTGTGCCAGCTCTACTTCCTTGGAGCTCACGTGGGCTGGAGGAGGGGCTGCACGCAACCTCCCGCCAGGTCACCACCTCCCTGGCCTGAGACTCAGGCTGCTTTCCTTTGTGTTTGGAACGGTTTTGGACTTTCCCAGGCCTTGGCCGTTTGTTTGGGCCCTCTGTCCTCTTGCAAATAGCGAGTGAAGGCTGGAGGGCTTGTGTCCTGAACTCCAGGGAGAAAGAGCCACCATTCATCCTGAAAAAGATTCTCCATTGGGGGAGGTATTTCTGTGTTTTTTTAAATACTCATTATGTGACTCTTGAGACCCAACTTTTTTTTTTTCCATTTTTTTTTTTTTTAAGAAAGGGAGGTTTGAAATAGGTACAGTAGGGTGTGTACAGTGTGCAGATGTGAAATGGGCAGCTGGGTGTATTTTTGTATAAGTATATTCCTGTGTAATCAGCCCCCAGATCAAGAAGGAGAACCCTTTCCACCAATCCAGGAGCTTCCCTGGCGCCCCTTCCCATGTCCTTCCCCCGTCAGGAAACCACTGCTCTTCTGTTTTACTTTTGGTTCCTCTGCCTGTCCTTGACTTCTGCATAAATGGAATCACACAAGGTGTACTCTTCAGAGTCTGATTTCCTTTGCTCAGCATAACGTAGGAGCGATTCCTCCGTGTCGTTGTAGGTATGTGTTGGTAGTTCAGCCTTTTTATTGCCAGGTTGGACGCCGTTGTGTTACTCCACTGCAGTTTATCTCTGCGCCTTTTGTTGGACTGCCTTCCTTCTTTAGCCCTTCAGTACACGTGTGTCCCATGACTCTGTGAATATCCAGTCTGGTATAAGCAGCTTCCTAGGCCTGTCAGCTTGTCCCAATCTCCCCCATCCTTTCCAACCGAATTGTGATCTGCCCTGTCTCTCGCGGCATCTGCACTGGCCGCCTTCTTCTCTTAACTCCTGTGGTAGAGAGAGAGGGGCTGGCTCTAGGCCTGTGGAAGTGGCCTTTGAGCCCTCGTGGCCCACTGCTTTATTCTGTCAGAAAATGTCTGTTGAACACCCATTTCACGTCTTACACTGCTCTAGGCGTCGAGGATTTAGCAGTGAACAAAGAGATAAAACTTCCAAAACGTCCTGCCTTCATGGGGTTTACATTTCAGTGCAGGCAGCCAGCACTGCCCTCTGCCTTTTGGGCCCAGATGCCAGGAGAATCCTGGTCTTGTCCACGCTCCTCTGTCCCGTGGGATTCTGTGGCGGGGCGGGGGGGAGCTGGGCGGCGGTGGTCCTTGGCACCTTGGCAGGGCCTCTCTAGGGCTTCTGTGGGCTTTCATCTCCCTCTTCTGCTGCTGCTCGGCAGTGAAAGGGTTTTTCAAGATTGGTGCTTCCGTCCGCTATCCAGGAGTCTGATTCCCTCTGTGAGAGGAGAGAATTAATCCCCAACTTCCCCGGCCTGTAAGGTGAGTGACCTCTGTTTTGTCAGTGCTTGCCAATCTGTCCTCTAATTCCCAGCCAGGGTAATGGAGACATTACTTTGTGCTAAAGCAAACCACCAGGTCTCTCCTGGATTCTGTCCCGCTCTGGGAAGCTCAATGAGGATCTCCTTCCAGGCGCTCAGGCACCTGGGGGTGACAGGGGAGTCGGCACCTGAGCAGCTTTGGTCCTGGACAGTGGCTGGCAGATTCACAGCTGCCACCCAGGCCAGCAGGTGCTGCTTCTGAAATAGGTTTCTATCATCAGGCTCCCAAGAGCACGTGCGAGGCTGTGAGCACCCGAGGGAGGAAGAAGAGTCAGGAAGCAGGGGTCCTGGAAGGTGAAGGCCCGGGAACTCGAGGCCTGTGCCTGAGTGATCTGTGGACTCTGGGGCTTAGCTCTGTCGGACTTTGAGAAGGGTGCCTGCGAGTGGGTGGGATAAATTCTGTGTCCCTGGCAAAAGGGTGACACAGCTCAGACTTGATAGTTCTGTAAAACTGTTTCTTCCAAAGCCTGCAAGGATGTTGGTTTGGGGAAGAAAGCCAGCCAGCCCAGAGAATCCCGGGAGCCTGACAGGCCTTTTTCTCTGCGATTCTTTCTTGCAGGCAGCCTGAGGCAGCCTGTCTCTTTGTTAACAGAGTGACAGCAATGTGACACCATGGAAATAATTACTAACAAATCACGGTGCTGACTGCAAACAGCTCTCTGTCTTCAGAGGCATGTCAGGGTGCATTAGAGCAGGACTGGAGGAGCGGCACGTGGGGCTGAGGCACAGCCCGCGTTCCGACGCTCTCTTCTTCCCCCACCCTGACCCCTTTCCGCTCGCTCTGACTTTCCTGCTCATGGCCTTTTCCCGCTAGGCCAGCTAGGGGACCCGCTGGGTAAGTGGCATGTCGCCAGTCCTGTTTCCTCTGGCCAGGTGGCTAGGACGCCCGTCTTTGCCCAGGAACACCTGGTTAGCCATGAGATCCAGGAGTTTCTCCACGGTGGGGCCCCGAAAGGTGGAAGGATGCTCCTTTTTTGATTTACTCTCTGCCGTTTGGGACCAGCTTTCCCTGCTGGTGTTTTGGGGTGATGGAGAGTACGTGCACCAGCCGGGCCCAGAATGCGGGGGAAGCCTTGCGTCTCAGGGTTGGAGCAGCTCCCTTCCCCCACAGCCCTGGATTCTTCTTCGATTGCCATAGTCAATTTTTGGTAAGTCGACTTTGTCCATTCCCTCTTGGTTAGCAGAGTGATTGCGCTGACTGTCAGGGCTGTAAATAATGTTCTTGGCGTGTGTGGCTGGAGGCAGCCGTGTGGGGCGGGAAAGGAGTGGAAGGAGGAGCCGCGCTGCGCCGGCTCCCTCGCTCGGCCCCCTCCCCGCTCATACAATATTTATCCAGGGATGGGAGTCAGATGCAGCGACCTCAGGGTCACCCAGTTAAATAGCTTCTGAACCTCCCTGCATTCTAATTGCTGCAGTTGTCCTTTGCTCTGGAGACTTCTCCTCCCCATTGTCTGCTCTGGCACACACTAATGGCTCTCCTCCCTGGCCCTGCTGGGAGGCATGTGTGGGGTGGGGGGGGGTGGAGGGAGGGAGAAGGCGCATTGCTACTTTCTCTCCATCCCCCTCCCCATAAAAGGATCTAGGACTTAATAACAAGTGGCTTTGACTAGGGGGAGCACAATCCCCTCTCCCCTTCCCGCCTCCCCAAAGCTGGCTGGACCAGGAGGCCTGGGTGGCTGATGGGCCAAGGGGCTTCGCCCATTTCCAGCGCAATAAACAAAACTGTGGGCTAGTGACTCCACTACGAGGGAGCAGACCCTTGAGTACGTGACTGGGGAGCATCGTCCTGTATCCCCATGGTCAGCGTTCATGCTTTGGAAACTTCTAAGAGTGACCATTCCTGTTGGTGTAGACTGCATTTTGCCCAAAGACTGGACCGATGCAAAAGTCTCCTTGGTCCCCCGGAGGCTGACACAGATGATTGGTGATGGTGGCTAGTGTGCCCCACTTGGTGATTTAAGAGTGGCATGTGCCATGTGTCTTGACGAGGACGTTCCTATAAACATCCGTCACTGTCTGCCGCAGCTCGTCTCTTGCAAGGAATCCTGTCGGAAACTGCCGTCGAAGGCGCTCCCCACTGGGTGTCCTGGGAGGACAGTCCATCAGGACCCTGAAGTAAGCCCCTGCTGAGAGTTGCTCTGGGCGCAGCAAGCACTGTGCTGAGGGCCGTAGGGACCACCAGGTGATCAGGACAGAAGGAGCGGCACGTGCGGCGCCAGCTGCAGGCCGAATGGTCAGTGTGGCAGAGCATGAGGACACCGCAAGGACGATACAAGCCAGATGCCATGAGAACCACAAGCAGCACAGTAGGAAGACCGAATGGGTAGGATTTTTTTTAGCAGGAAACTTTTTAGAAATAAAATGCATAAGCCCACTATTATAAAACGTAGAAAAGTTGAGCTGTTCTGATTGAAGCTGGGGCAGGGCCCTGCCCATTCTTCCTCCTCTTGCCCCAGTCCGCAGAGTAGCCCGATGTCCCTGCTAGAAGCCCAGAGCTGCACGGAGCATGGTTTAAAATACCCACCAGAAGTGTGGCGCTGTAGGCCAAGGGTTATGCATCCTGCAGGAGTCAGGGAGCTGGGGTCAGGGCAGAGGTCAGCGGGGTAAGGGGAACAGCCGTGTCCTTGAAGCAGAGGTCAAACTGCATCCCACATCCTGAATGCTTGCGGGATGCTCTCCACAGAGCCTCCAGAGGGCATCATAGGCCACACAAAGGCAGCCCAGGCAAAGGGTCAGGATGGCCATAGGCCACGTGGAGACTCTCGTGGGCAATGAGTGCGGCATCTTGGAGACCACGCGAACCGCTTGGGAGCTCCCGAGCCAAGCTGAGAAGAGCTCCCCAGCTGAGACAAGGACCCGCATCCCCTGGGAACCTGTCACCTGCTCATCGTCCTCCCCGGGCCCACTCCCTGCTGCCCGCTGGGGAAAGAGCGCCGACCAGGTCCTGCTGGTGGCTCCAAGCACTCGCCCAGCCATAGCCGATGGGGGCACTGTGCCCTTTCCCTGGAAGAATTCCCAAGGGAGGGACTCTGGAGAGGCGCTGGTCTTGCTGTTTCAGTAGAGAGAGGGGCTGGGGAGACAGAGCCTTTGATTTGGGGAGGTGTTCGTGGCACTGGGGACGTGCGTCTTATGCTGTTCCACAGGGTGCTTGTGGCTCTTGTGTCCTTCCCGTGGTCATTTATATGGACTCTGGGAGAAATGGGAGTAGTGAGAGTTGGCAAGTGGACCGTAAAGCAGCGGAGCAGGGACGCGCTCTAAACACGTACAGTGCCTTTTGGGAGGCTTCGGGCAACTGCCTGCCAGTGGGAATTTGAAGCTGGTTTTCTCTGGGAGGCCAGGCGGCTTGGTCTTCGGGGCATCCCTCCGCACCCGCCTGTGTTCTGGTTTGTTTGGGAACTCTCCAGAGCAGCATGTCTGGGAACACTTCCAGCTGTGCTGCCAGACCCAGACGCAGGTGACGGCCTTTCGTCTGTACCGTAGGGAGACCAGGAGGAAATTAAATGTCATTTGCCCCCTGCACAGCAGGTCGCTGCCAGATCAGACACTGCTGATCAGAGCTGTGCCCAGGGCACCCGAGGGAAGGCGTGTGCCTGCAGCCATGCCCTCTGAGCTGTGGAGACTCCCAGGTGACGGCCTGGCTCATGCCCAGGGCTTTCTCTGCCAGCCTGGGTTCACCCTGGCCTGGAGCCCAGCCCTGTGCTGCATGGCAGCTGTGGCCATGCCAGGCCAGAGGTGCACGTGTGTTCTGGTGGGAGGGAGTGGAGGGGCAGGGCAGGGACACACAGGAGACAGGGTGGTGGCCCGCCCCTCCTCAGAGAAGCTGTGTGCCGTTGTGGAAAGAGCAGGACCCTGAGGGTTACGAGAGACCTGGGTTTCAGTCCTGGCTCCACCACCTCCCAGCTGCAGGATCTTGGGCAGGTCGCCTTCCCACCCTCGACCTCTGTTTCCTCATTTGTCAAGTGGGCAATATAAGCAGCTGTGGCCCCTGACGTCTGTGGGGGAAGTAGCTTCCTGTTGGGACTTGTGCCAGAGGCCCCCCCCCGCCCACATCTGGAAGGATGGCCCGGAGCCCCTTTCTGCACATGAAGGGTGTTGGCTGAGGTCGATGGGTTGGAGGCCAGGGAGCGTGCGGCCGGGTGGCACCCTCTCCCTGCGAGAGGCCTTTCCTTCTTGTCCTGTCCTCTCAACCAAGCAGCCCAAGGCCTTTATGAGAATGATGGGGGTGATGCTGGTCCCCCTTCTAACTGGGGGGTTCAGCTGGCTCCTTCCAGCCTCCCACTTGCCCTCCCCTTCCTATCTGCGGGCGCCTCGGGGCTTGCCTGGAAGCCCTAGTGGCGGTGTAGTTCTCAGCTCCACAGTGACATTTATCAGCAGGGCTTTGGGAAAAGATGTTTCAATCCTGTGCGAGTTCTCCTAGAAAACTCCCCCCCTACCCCCCCCCCCCAATCTGAAGCATGGCTGCTGGTGGTGAAATTCATTAGTGTTCCCTGACAGGCAGTGGCGACAGAGGCGCTCGCTGTCTGCTTCCCGCTCCCTCGCTTTCGTGCTCCTGCTTCACGCACACTGATATTTAAAGCTGATGGGCTGCTTATAGACTTCTTGTACCATGACAAGTTTGGGGAGGGGGGTGGGGGAGGAAGAGGCAGACAAGGAGCCAGCTGTCACACTGGTATTTCAAACAATACTCTCTCCTGACCCTTTGCAGCCTCCAGCAAGTGTATCGTCTTTCTGAAGCCTGTGGCTGGAATCGTAACCTGCAGCTGTCCCAGAGGATGGGGGCAAGTGTGGGGGCAAAGTGGGCTGAGGAGTTGGCAGTGCACTCTCCCCGGGCTGTGGGCGGGCAGAGAAGACTGGAGGGACTCTGTGTGTGTGTGTGTGTGTGTGTGTGTGTGTGAGCAAAGGGGATTGAAGCTGAGTCTTTGTATGTGTCCCCAGCATCGCCCTCCCATTCCCAGAAGTGAGACAGCCCTTCTGCAGTAGTCACAGACTTTCACGCTGTGGTTATCTTCTAGGTGGTTCCCAGTGCTCCCTGAGTATAGGAGTCAGGTTTGATTGGCCTCTACCCCCTGAGGGTCCTGGGACTCAGTGATACCCATAAACACGTGCTGGCACTTGAGGCAGGAAGTGCTCCTGTTTTGTGTCTGGACTGGGGCCTGGACTTTCGTTCCCTCCTCTTTACGTGCTGATTTCTCGGATTGGAGGCTGCCTACCTTCTCCGTCCGCAGCCCCTCCCCTTGCCCACAGGCTACTTGGAATTCATTTGGGCAGCTGTTGAATGGTTCTGGGACTTCCCCGACTCTGTCATCCCCAGGAAGCGTCTCCTGTATCCTTTTTTCAGACTCAGGCACTGCCTTCTCAATGCGGGTGGCCTGGAAGCATCTCCAGAGGCGGTGACAGGTTTGGTCTCAGCTGACCTCCTTATAGCCAGAATCGCTTCTGTGAGCGTGCTTGTTTATGAAATATGTTTTCCTTGCCTGCTCCTTTGACCTTCCCAGAGCAGGGTGTGGAGGTGATGTCACTTATCCAAGGACTCATGGTCACCTGACCAAGTTGCCTCTCAGTGACAGAGCCATGTCCCGGGTTGGGGGTGTGCTGGTTCTCCCTCCCCCGGGGCCCCCATCAGGGGCCCTTCTAGCTGCCATGGAAGAGGTGATTGGGAAACAGACCTGACTCCCCCACTCTCTGCCCTTCGAGCCTTGCAGGTGCCATGAGGGTTCCTGTCGGCTTCCTCAGTTTCAGCACAGCTGTGTGTGTGTGTCGGTGGGACAGGGAGGGGTCCCTGGTAAAAACACCCTGGACGTCTCCGGGTGGAGGGTGGAGCCAGAGTGCCTTTTCTCTCTGTAGACTCAAGGGTGTTCTCGTACTGGCCAGGACCCTCTGTGATGTGCTCACCCCCGTAAACCCTGTTGCCCCCATCCTTCCCCATGTCCGACACACTATCCTGTGGGCTTCTCGGAGGGGTCGCTGGCATGGGGTGCTTGGTACCTTCTCTCCCTCCCTGTCCTTGCTGGTCCTGAGCTGGCTGAAAGCGCGGCGTGCTCGGCCCACCAGGGGCACCGGGCTTCCGCCACGGTGCGTCTCACAGGTGAGATGGGAACGGACCGGCTTTGATAAGTACGAGGCTTGAGCATTAATTTTTCATACATCAGCCTCAGCCAAGTGAGTGAATTCAATTATGAGTCTGCTTTCTCTCTGCCCTCCTCCCCACAATGTGGTGGTTCAGAGCAGGCACTACGGAACCTGTTGAAATGAAAAACCCCTATTTCCTGGTTTGACCCCCTCACTAATTCGGGTTAAACTGCTACGCGATTGCAGTGGTGACACATTGTGCCTGCCTCTGTTTGTATAAGAGGGTGCAGTGGGGGCGGAAGGACCAATTTGTGCAGAGATAAAAGGTGTCACGGGCAGATAACTAACGTCCCAGCCCCGTGCCTGCTCTCATTGTAGCTCAATTGGCTCCGTGTAGAAGCCCAGCCTTCCCCTCTTTCTTCCTTCCCTCCCCTTGCTCATATTTTACCTCGATGCCACAGCGTAATGATGCCCTGCGTGGTGGGGGAGGAGATAGGCACCTCTGGCTGACAGCCCTTCCTGATAACCAAATTCCAGCCCATCCATCACCAGCTCCTCTCCTCAACTTGAGGAAAAGTGATCGTGAAAGGCTGGCCGTTTATCACCCGGGGTCTGTTTATCTCCTCTGGGTGGGGTTGGAAACGGGAGAGACAAAGAGCTGCGTCCCCAGCTTCGTGCCGCCTCGGCCGGGGTAGCCTGCCCGGGCTGGCTGCGGACTCGGCCACACTACCTGGGGAGGCTCTGCCTGGTAGGACGTCCAGACTGGGACCTGGGGGACGGGCCCTTCCCGAGGCTCAGCCCTGGCACTTGGAGACGAGCCTAGGAAGTGTCCTATTCTGAGATCGGGACCGCCAGCGACAGCATTCTGCAGGAAGGTTGTACCCGAATGGGCAAGCGTGGGGACCCTCGTGGACGACCCCTCGGCCGAAGCGCCCACCCAGCGCCTTGGCTGGGTCTGCCGCCTCTGCCTTCCCCAGGCCGGACCTTTTGTGCCTCCGCGCTCTGACAGGTCTCCTTTGAAGAGGACAGGTCCTTTCTCCTTGATCTTCAGCTCTGCACCTCAGCACACCCCTTTTCTTGCATGTCCAGAGGGACCAAGTGGTTGGCCCTTGCAGGTGAGCAGTAGGTGCTTTTGGGTACCAGGACGGCAGCTTACATCACTCTGAGATCCAGGTCCCACAGCCGTCTTGGAGAGACAGAAAGGGGTCAGATAGGGCCTCAGATGTGGCTGGCTTCCTCCTCTTTAAGGGCTTCTCCCTGATTTAGGGTTGTCCCTAAGACTTGCGGAGGGAGAAGCACGGAAGACTGTCCGTGAGCCTTGCTGGCACGGGTGCCTGCTGTGTTGCTGGCGCGGGTGCCTGCTGTGTTGCTGGTGCGGGTGCTTGGCGTCTGCCGGTCTGTTTGTCAGAGCTCCGTGGAGGCTGCTGGCCTCCTCAGCTCAAGCCTAGCAGTTCTAGGGGAGACCCTCAGCTCTGCTTTGCCCAGGCTTCAAAGCTGAGCTCTTGCTAACAATGGCTTCATCCCACCCATACCCATTAGCGAGGGTGGCGTTCCCTTAACGAGTTGGTCCCCTGCCTTGGCTGGCGCAGAGCTGGTCACACCTGTTTGCCATCAGGGCTGTCTGGGCCTAGCCCGAGAGCTGGGCTGCAGGTGGTGGGGCTGGACGAGGGGCTCTTTTGCTTTGTGCTGTGTGCTTCTTGAGTGGGGGTGGGGTGCTGTTTCTTACGCCCCTGTCCCTCCCATGCACTTGTCTTCTTTTTCAGCAGGAGAGGCTTGCTCTGCCTTCTTTTTCTAGTGGAGCAGGAGTAGTCAGGGAACTCGAGGAGTCTCCCATCTTTTCTAACTCCCCCCGGTTAGAGCCAGCCAGGCATCGGAGGGTAGGGCTTCATGGTCTCTGCTGATGACCTTATGGGGTCAGTGTGATAAGAGCAGGGCCCCATGGTAAATGCCAAAGGCGGGGCCCTTCTTTGGCCTTGGGCCCAATAGTATTTGGAAAGCGATCGCATCCCTTGGTTTAGAGCCCACAGGCAGGACTGGGGCGGTGGGGGTGGGGGGAGGGCTTTCTTAAAAGGGGCCCCCTTGCAGTCATGAAGCAGAAGAAAGTTTTGACTTGGTTGAAAAAAAATCCCATTCGTTTTTATGGCCTGGACATAATTGGCTCTTTTCGATTGGCCGTCCGTGATGTCATCCCGACCCTCATAAAGAAGGGGAAGTCACACCTGTGGACTTGGTGCATAAAATTTCATTGGGCAACAGTAATAAGCATGGCCAGATGATGTTTGGGCAGTTGAGCAGCTCTGTGCCCAGTGATTCCAGCTGCACGGAGACCTGGGCACCATAAACCTGCCTGCACGTTCATGCCCGCAGGCTAGTCCAGGGCCCACTGCCAGTGGCTCCTTTCCTGGGATCAGTATCTGGTGGGAACGCACAGCATTCGGGCCCTTTGTGCCGGAGGAACTTTTGCCCCTTTCTTTTCCAGATTGATGAAACCCCGTGTAACCGTGGCCTTGGACTCCTAGGAACCTTGGGCCAGATGTGTCCTTGAGCAGTGACCGCCATGCTACCCGCCCCTCTAAAGCCCCAGACCTTGCCTTCCCAGGGCCTGGAAAGAGCTCTGAGTGCATCTACGTGATCGATGTCTTGTGTGGCCAGAAGACTGGGATCCAGAGTTCCCGTCGTGGCGCAGTGGTTAACGAATCCGACTAGGAACCATGAGGTTGCGGGTTCGGTCCCTGCCCTTGCTCAGTGGGTTAACGATCCGGCGTTGCTGTGAGCTGTGGTGTAGGTTGCAGACGCGGCTCGGATCCCGCGTTGCTGTGGCTCTGGCGTAGGCCGGTGGCTGCAGCTCCGATTCGACCCCTAGCCTGGGAGCCTCCATATGCTGCAGGAGCGGCCCAAAGAAATAGCAAAAAGACAAAAAAAAAAAAAAAAGAAGAAGAAGAAGAAGACTGGGATCCCATTTCTCGGTTCGGCCCTTGGCTCGTTGTCCTTTTTCTTCTCTGGACATTAGCGTCCTCTTTTATGAGGGGCTGACGGCTGTCCTGACCTCCCTTCCTCACAGGGTTCCCCTTGGTGCCTTCGAAGCTGGGCGAGGGCTCTGTCATCCAAGTGTCCAGCTGTCTCCCCACGAGGCACCTGGGAGTTCAGGTTCTGGCATTTGGCTCTGGGTCTTGTAGGAAGATGGGCCTGGACCCTGCTGCCTCTGTTCTGCTCGTGCCTGCATGTCACAGCTCTGGGACCACCCACTGAGTAGAGGACTCGGCAACCTTAATGCCCCTGAGTCTGCAAATGGGATGTGTACCTGCAAGTGCCTAGAGCCCTGGGGGAGAAGTACGGCCCCATCTCCCTCTGCTTCCGTCAGCCTCGGGGCACAGGCAGCCCTCTGGGTTGCTGCTGAGCTATAGCTGAAGTCACGTCTCCAGCCTGCAGTCTGCCTAGTCTCTCGTCAGTGTGGCCCCTCTGGTATCGGTTCTCCTCCAAGAGCGTCAGGCAGGATCCTGCTGAGCTAGACCCTTCCTGCGTGGGTAGAAATGGTTGTACCAGCGGCTACCTTTGAATTCCTGCTGAAGGCGGAGCCCCGCCCGCTCCCAGGGCTAGCCACAGCCAACTGGACTCCTGGCCTCTGCCGACTGGAAGAGTCCGGGATGCTAGACTTGGCGAAGGGAGAGTAGGGTGGGTCACCCGGGAAGCCCCTGCCTTTTGCTGGCCATCCCCTGGCTCGTCCTTCGCAGCTTCTGCTGCTTCTGGCGGTTCCTTTGCCCTCACAGACCTTGATGTGGTGGACCCGAGCACGCGTGGTCGCAGACCCCAAGGATGAGGCACAGGAAAGGAAAACTGAAGGGCAGACAAAGTACCAGACGTTACAGTTCTGCTCTAGGCAACTGCAGTGTAGTTCCTAAAGCTGCCTTTCGTCTTTTAAAATCTTGCCTGATTTCCTTACGTTCTTGGTCCCACACGGGACATCCTGCTTGGATACTTCGGCATCTTGGCTTCAGCCGGTTTCCCTTCCAGGAAACTGACCTGTGCTGCCTGGGGGTTGAGAGGAACCTTCTTGGCAGGAGATCTCAGGTCTTAAAAGAGTGAGTCTTTACTGCCCGAAGTAAGGGCATCAGCTACCCAATAGTATCTGTCAGATAACTGAAAATTGAGGAAGGGGAGGCTGACTGCCCTGAAACTTTCTAGCATAGAAACAGTCATTTCAACTGTATTCTTGTTACCCAACTTCTTAAAAAAGGAGTCCTCATGGTGGCTCGGCAGTTAACGAATCCAACTAGGAACCATGAGGTTGCAGGTTCGATCCCTGGCCTTGCTCAGTGGGTTAAGGATTCAGGCCTTGCTGTGAGCTGTGGTGTAGGTCGCAGATGTAGCTCGGATCCCGCGTGGCTGTGGCTGTGGTGTAGGCCAGTGGCTGCAGCTCCGATTGGACCCCTAGCCTGGGAACTCCATATGCTACAGGTGCCGCCCTAAAAAGACCCCCCCCCAAAAAAGGAGTTTGTGATCTTCACTTTCTTATCTCTTCTCACTCTTCAGCGTTGCCTGCTGCCTTCTGTCCCCACGAGCCTACTGAAGTCAAATTCATTGGGTTTTCTCAGCTCCATCTCACTGTACCACTCGACGGCATTTGACGCTCATGACCTGCTTTTTAAGCTCAAAAGTCAGTCATAAATATTCCAGAAAGAGTAAGCTTGCCTTCGTCATCATTCACAGTTGACGTGAAGTGGGGTCCAGAGAGCATGTGGGGTCTTGGCTGTCTGATGACCCTGAAGCGGGTCTGGGAGCCCCATCCTCTGGGGGCGGAGTGGGCTTGGGGGGTACATCATCTCCTTCAGAATTCTCAACGATGCCGAGGATTTGTGATCCGGAAAAGGCTGCTCTGAGGGAAGCTTGGTGGGCTCTCAGATCTTAGGCGGGCTCTGCCAGGCAGAGCTGGGAGTCTCCTTGTCTGTAGTTTCTAAAGACACACCTCAGACGCATAGGCGAAAATTACAAGGCATAGATTTTAGTTGAGCATCACGGAAGAGTGTTCTAGGAATCGAAGGAGTCCAGAGTTCGAGCTGACTGCTGTGTCAAGTGGTGAGTTCTGGTCCGTGCTGGCCGTCTCCTGGGGTGGCCTGGTTTCCTTTTAGCTCAGCACCATGAGATGTTACCCTCTGCTCGCCTCCTTCCGCACGCTCCCCGGTGATCTTTTCCGCTCCCATGGCTTTAGTGTCACTTCTGTGACATTAATGACCAGGCAGTGTGTATCTCCAGGCCAGAGCTCTCTTCGGAACTGGATATCCATCTGCCTCTTGCACGTTGTCCCCCTGCCAGGTGCCTCCCGGGCACCTCGAACTCAACAGATACTGAGTGCTTAGCACGTGTCTGGCATGTACATAAAGCTGCCTTGGCAAACTCATGGCTCCTTCTGGGGCGGCGTCGGGGTGAGGCAGTGGGAGCAGTCCACCCCGGTTTAGGGAGACAGCGCTTGCAGGGGATTTGAAAACAGTGACGAAATTGACTAAACGCTGCTCCGCCTTGTCTGTCAAATTGCTGTCTGTGCCCTTGCCTCCCGCCTCTGCCTCTGTCTCAGTGGGTAGCACGAAGCTCGCCAGGCCTCACGCCTCTGAACGGGGCCTGCCGCTTTCTCTCAGGGCCCCGCATCGCATTTGGTTGCATCCCTTTTTCTTCTGTTGCTCGCTCGCTGTCTCCACGGCGCCTGTCTAGTCTCCTGGCTTCTCCTCGGCTTTTCTGCTGTGTTGTTTTGTTGTCCCTTTGTAAATCACAGCTCTTCACAGGCTCTCTGTTGCCTGTGGCCAAGCTCCTCTTAGCAAGAAAACTCTATGATCTTCCCAGCTGATATTTCTAGTACCTTCCTCCATCCTCCCGTGTACCCCAATGCTCCAACTTAAGGCGTTTTATCTGTTCCTTTCATCACCCATTCTGTTGAACAAACTGTGAGCTCCTTATGGGAGGAAGTTAAGTCTTACTTTTTGAGTCCTAAGTGCCTGACTCTTATTAGACATCAGTAAGCGTTTGGTTGAATGGATTTGTGGGGGCAAAACGGCGTTGTCAGCCAGAAGAGGACACGGTGTGTACATTATAATTTAAGGAAAAATCAAGAACAGACTCTCGGTGTAGATTCTGACCTCCCTTTATCCCTCTGCGTGGTCTCTTCTCTACCACAGAAGGCCTCTTGCGAGAGCTGAAGCCCCTGCCCAGACACCTCTAGATCATGTGCTCTTCCTCTCTGTCCTCCTGTCTCACCCCTGCCTCTTTGTGTCACACGACAACGACAGCCGCCTGGTGCGGTGGCAAGAACATAGGCCTTGGAGTGGGGCAGATTCGAGTTCAGTTCTTGGCACTCGCGTGCTTGAGCTGCGGGGTCTCGGGTACCCCTCAGAATCTCCTTTTCCCGGCTGTCAGATGCACACGTCTCCCTGGCTTACAGCATCACTCCGAGTTGAGGTGAAACTGTAAGGAAGGCACGGGGCGTGTCGCCGGCCGTCAGGAAGCAGCAGCAGCCGATGTTATCTTGATGAGTCTCTAGGTTGTCTGGGACCCAGTGTCCAGTGTGCTGGAGATGGGGTGCCTTGCTTGGGTGGGGCAGGACCTGGAGTGGGTTAGCCTCTTGCAGTCTCTTTGTCTCTAACAGACGCGGCGTTCCCTGTTTTAAGACTCTGTGCCTGGGACACGGGTCACTCAACTTGTTCTTTCCTCCCTTTCTTCAGGCTCCCAGGCCAGTGCCAGTACTTGGGCCTGCCCGTGGCAGACTACTTCAAGCAGTGGATTAACCTGAAAAAGGTACTGTGTCCGAGCTCCACCCGGGGGCCTCCTCCTGTCCTCCTGTGCCTCGGGTCCCCGCCCCACCCCGCCCTGCTTTCGTTTCTCGTTTGTTCTCGTCTGTTCTCATCTTTTCTCCTTTCTCTTTGTTCTTCTCTTTCCTTACTACCCCTCCTGCCTCCTCCCTAGCTACCGTGCACTGGCAGGGTGTGGTTATCTCTGGGAGTGGGGAGCTGCGGGGGGACCAGGCTGCTGGGGGCAGTTTGACACCGTCCTCCTCGGTGTCCCCCAGGAGTGCCGAGAGGTCCCCACGAAGGGGATTCTCCAGGCTCTCGCTCAGAGCTCCCCCTCGGCACTGAGCTGCACTGCCTCCGGGAGAGGTGTGCTGCTAGCTGAGTCCCGGAAAAGTATCCTGAGCGATCGTTAAGGTGACCTCTGACCCTCCGGGCTGGCCCTGGTGTCTACTTCTGGTTGGGAGGTGGAGACGGTTCGGGCCAGCTGTGGTCCTGTCTGGCCTGGCAGTACCTTGCTTGTGTGGCAAGAGGGCTGTGGAGCCTAGAGCCCACCTCCCTTTGAGCGTGGGCAGGAGGCCGGCACTAAGGTAGCACCAAGCACCTGGGCGGTGGCTGCTGAGGCTGTGGGCCGGGAGGGAAAGCGGGTCTTGGCAGAGGATGAGTCCCCCAGAAAACTGTCCCTTCCTAGTGTGCGCTGACCGCCCCAGGTGAGCAGAAGAAAGGAGGTGTGGGTGCAGACTCCCCAGACCCCCGGCTCGGGTAGGATCCTTGTTCCACGAGGCCCAGGCCTCCAGGGAGACGGACTCCTCGAAATCCCTCTGATGTTCGGGCCTCAGACCTGGGGCCGCCTCAGGCACCCCGCGCTGCTGGTCCGCTCAGTGACTCCTGGAACCATCAGAGAAAAGAGAGGTCATTGGAAGGTCAGGCTAGGGGTCGTGCGGGTTTGGGTCTTGAACTGGGCATTTGAGGGGGGTGGCACGTGGATCTGAGGAGGAGCGACGACACCCAGGCGGGGGAGAAGCAGGCTTTTGGTGTGCGGGCCGGAAGCGAAGCGGGCCCTGGGAGGAGCGGTGGGAGACAGTGACCTTGGACTTGGTCCGCAGGTCTCCGGGCAGGCACTTGGTGGTGGCGTCTGTGAACGCCTTTGCTTTCGCGGGTGCACGGGTCCTTTGCCCTCCGGCTTGTCTGTGTTCTGCCACTCCGCACTCTCCCGCTGACCGCCCCTGCAGCTGCGCAGCGGCTGTTCACTGTCTCCCACCTTTGGCCGAGGAGGCTGGGCCCTGTCCTGCCTTCGGGCCTTGGCCTGTGGCCTTCCCTGCATCTGAAGCGCCTGTAGTCGTCTTCACGGGGCACACACCCTGTCCTTGATGATTCAGCGCTGCTCTCACCTCCGCTGGGGAGTCAGCAGTCGGGTCTCTTGCCTCAAGGCTCCTTGACACTCTGGGTAGCAGTGATCTTAGAGTGCTGAAACCGAGGCCGTAGGTTTCCTTGCAGACCTGTCCATGCGGAGCACGGAGGCTGAGTCCTGGTGGCCAGATCAAAGCTGGGTGCGGAGGACGCGCTCAGTGAGCCGTTGCCGGCTGCCTGACTGACCTTCGAGAGCTGGCTCCAGTGAGGCCCTCTCACGCAGACCTTGGCAGGGCTGCTCGTGCGGGCGTGGCCAGGCCTGCGCTCCTGGAAGACGGCGTGCCAGCTGTCAGAGTGCATCTGAGGCTGCTCGTTGGTCTCGGCAAATGCATTGTGAAGGCCCGGCCAGGCGAGGAGGTCACTGACCACGCGCGATTGCTCTGTGAAGTTCACTAGACTTTTTGGTGTGTGGATAGCTCCCTACCTCTGGGTTCCTTGGCGGAGAGGCAGGGAAGCAGCCGACCCGTGTGATGACATTGCCGCCCGGGACCACCTCGGCGCTGCCGGCGGTGGAGGCGGCCGTGCCGAGCCTCTTCAGCTTGGCTCTCTGCCAGAGCGTGCGGAGACGTAGAGAAGGGCTGGGTCCACGGGCGAACCGAGGCGTCTGTGCCTGCCTCTCGGGAGGTGACAGAAGAGCCAGGGGTCTCACCCCTTCCTCTCTGCCCTCCAGCCGCGTCCTGTTCCAGCTGTGCTTGAGGGCCCAGCAGCAAAGACACCCGACTCCAGACGTTAGCCTGGTCCTCGCCAGCAGCCACTCGAGACAGGAAGGCTGCAGGGCCTGGAGGTCCAGTCCCATGGTGCCCTTTCCGACGCTTACCCAGTGTGGCTTAGCGCAGGTTGCACAGATGCCTGCGTTCTCAAAAAGAGTCACGATGAAAGCTAAGCCAGTGAGGCCACTGCCAAGGTTGTGGGAGTACCCTGTAAGAGCCTTGCTCATGCCTCCTCTCCTCGTGCGCGACCCAGGCCCCGGCTGTGTACAGGCTCCTCTCTTGTCCTCGCTCTTCCTCCTCCTCTCCCCTCAACCCCCAGCAGGGCTTTGCCCCTGAAAAGAGCGGGAAGGTTCCGGTCTGCTGGCCCGCCTAGACCAGCTGCGGGAGTGGGCCCCTGGGGCTGAGCTCACCCTCAGCACCGCAAAGGCCTCCGGCCCGAGCGGAGGCAGCGGGTCATCTTTCAGCCACCCTCTCCTGTCCAGAGGCGGCGGAGGCTGCATCGGGGCAAGCAGCTTTTCTCTGGCCAGGTTTCCGCATCTCCCGCCTCCACCTGCTTTCCCTGTAGCAAAGAGGAGCAAGCTAGTGTTTGCTGACATTTGGAATGTCATTGAAGGATCTATAATCTTATTGAACTGTCAGCTTAGAGAGGACTTGGGGGCCTGCTTCCAACGGCCTCCAGGAGGTCAGAGCTGTCACAGAGGGGCCAGAAGAGTGTACGTGCACGCACACACACACTCACTCACACACACAGACTCATGTGAATGAAGGCGCTCAAGCAAACATACCCCAAATCATACGCACTTATCCGTCCTTGCGTACATGCGTGGACGCTCACTCGCCTGCAGAAATGCAGGAAACTGTATGCAGACGCAGTTTTGTTTATATATACGTATTCATAAAATGTAAAGGCACTTGCACATACGTAAACGCACACATCTTCGTCAGTCAGCAGAATACCATTGGGTGCCTCCTGTGGCCCAGAGACCGCGCTAAGCCCTGGGGGTGTCATGGAAAAGCTGGGTGTTAAACCGTTTCAGGCGTGTCGTAACACTAAGTCAGGGGGTCATATCCCAAGGGGCCCTGACTTCGTGGGCTGGGGTCAGCGAATGGCTCCCTGAGGAAGGGTGTCTGCGCTGAGACCTGGGGGATGAGCAGGAAGCAGCGAAGCCGAGGAGACACAGTGTGGCAAGGCCTTGGGTGAAGAGCGGCCTGGCAGCATCACGGAGCTAGAATGTGCGTTCCGTGAGGGCCGAGGCCTTTTGCCTCTGGTCACTGTTTCGTCCTCATCACTGTGGATAGTTGGGGGCACACAGTGGACGTTTCATCAGTACTTGTTGAGGGAACGGCTGCCCGAAGTTCGGTGAGTGTGGAGAGGGAGAAGCTTGATGGAGAGGAAGCTGCAGGGAGGCAGGAACGTGTGGAGCACACGTTAGATGGTGAGCTGTATCTGTAGGGCGAGGGGAGGCTTTCGAAGGCGCCAGCCACAGCAGAGGCATCGTCTGATTTGCACTCTGAAAAAGCTCTTTCTGGCAGCACCCAGTGGAGAGCGCGGACGAGACATGGGGACCAGGGCTGATTTGTCTTCGTGGGGTGGGCGGCATGCTGGGGGTGGGGGGGGGGGGCAAATCATTGTGGGGGTAACGTCCCTGGACGTGCAGCAGCCCCACCCTTGTTCACTGAATGCCAGTAGTGCCCTCTCCAAGCCACCGCGACAACTAAAAAGGCCCGCTCGGGCCCCTGACAGACACACACACTTCCAGGGGCCTGGACCGGGTGGGAGTGGGGAGCGTCTGTCGCCGGTTGAGAATCCAGAAGGAGGCCGTTGCCAGCCGTCCAAGGGAAAGATGGCGGTTGCTGGGATTCAGCTGACAGCGCTGGACACGCAGAGACGTGGGCTGAGTCTGGAGCGTTCAGTGGACCGTCAGGGCTGCAGTGAGGCAGCAAATACCTGCCCCCAAGTTCCCATGCCATGGAAAGCTGTGCAGTAAAAATGAGACACAGCACTCAGAAACTTCATGAGAGGCACATGAGAAAAGACGGGACTCTAGTAAAAAATCTAATAAAGTAAAATTTATGACTAGTGTGATTTTACACACGTTAAATGGTTAAGAAATACATAAATACTATGATGAATACGGCACTTTACCTTGAAAAAGCTTGGAGTTTGCTTCTGGAAATGGACGGGAGAAGGGCCGTAGCTCGTGAGTTCTTACGCAGAGCTGGCGGGAGAGCTCTCTGAGAGCAGACGTTGTCACCAGACGGGCGTGGCTTGCAGCACAGGCCGTGATCCAGGGAGCTGGAACGCGTTCGAGGTGTGTGCATGTGTGTACTTCGTATGTTCCTACGCAGCTCTGTTCCACTGGCTTAGTTTCCTGTGTTTATCTCGTCTTGCTTATGGACAGACGTCTCACACAGAAATGCAACATGTTTGTTCTGCTAAATGGATCCCTCATACTTCAGTTGCACCGAAACACATTGGCTCTTTCAAAACGAGTGTTACCGCAGAGCCGACTCCACAGCAGACAGGAAGTGACGGCTGATCCGCCGTGAGGCTCGAGGCGGCAGAGGAAACCCTGGTGACTCCAGGGCTGTGCTTCGAGCAGCGGGGCGAAGGGGGACGAATTTACTGAGATAAGGGAAGAAGGAGCTGTCTGGGGGATTGCCAGAGGAGGTGAATTCAGCTTGGAGCGTGTTGAGTTGATGCTTTTGAGACTTTCTTACGAAGCTCCTGAGGAAGCCTATGAATTTGTAGGTAAGGTTTAGGGACAGGGTCTGGAGACGAGATTCAGAGCTGGGGGAGTCACTGGTGTGTGAGTGATAAGGGAAGTCCTGGAAGCGGAGTGTGTGAGGTGAGGAGAAAAGAGAGGCCAGGATGGAACACTGGGAAGTGTTTGTTACGTGGGGAGGAAGAGTCACCTGGAGAAGGAGGCGGAGCAGTTGCTCAGAGTAGTAATAATATTTCTTATTTAGCGATTGCATTTTGAGTCTTGTCCAGTATAATTGCCACTAGCCACCTGTGGCAATAGAGGGCCTGAAATGTAGCTGATGTGACTAAGGAACAAATTTCAAATGTTACTTAATTTTAATTAATTTAAATGTAAATAAAACATTTTCTCGAAGAGCTCTTTAAGAACACACGGGGTGGGGGAATCAGCATTTTCAACTGTGAAGTGTTTAAAATCTAAACACAGATCAAGTATTTCTGATGAAGAGGTAGCATCTGAACTGAGGTGTGTTGTAGGTGCAAATTGATATACAGTGTAAAAATACAAAGTACGTCTTCAGTGGTTTTTTGTGTTGATTACGGGTTGATAATCTCTGGATGTACTAATTAAATAAAACCAGTTTCATCCGCTTCTTTCTGCTTGCGCTGGGCCTTCAGTTCGTAGGTTACTCATGTGGCTTGCCTTGGCTTTGCCTTGGGCGGTGCTGTGCCACACTGGACGCCCACGTACCTCCATCGGCAAACCCTCGCAACCCTGTGCAGGAGTTACTGCTGTCTGTTACATTTTAAGGTTGAGAAAACGGAGGCACAGAGTGGTGACGAAACTTGCTCCACGTGTCACTTTGGTACATGGCAAACTGAAGCTTTTCCTGACTCTGCTGAAGAGTCAAAAGAGTAAAAAAGAGCAAAGGCATGGTAGAAGAAGAGGGGGACCTGAGGCCGCGATGTCCCGGAAACCCAGGAAGGAAGGTGTGTGCAGGAGAAAGGAGCCGCCGGAGGTCAAGACTCGCGTCGGAGGGGCAGACCCGGGCTCAGGGATCTGGGTGGCCCTGGTGTGAACTCCCGACGGCACGATAGGGACAGGAGCCGGAATCGAGAAGTCAGTGAGGAGAGAGAGAGGCTTCACCTCCTGCAGGAATGCGGCTTCGAGGGGGAGAGAAAGGACACGGGCCGGGGCGGGGCAGGTGTGGAGTTGAGGCGGCCGAGGTGCTTTTAGGTGGGAGACGCCTGTGCTTGTCGTGGGCCCTCTCGGAGAAGGGAACGTTGCAAACAGAGGAGTGAGAGAGGTCTCTGCGAAGCGGCAGGAGAGGGGATGGAAACGTAGGGTTTTTTGTTTTTGTTTTTGTTTTTTGTCTTTTTGCCATTTCTCGGGCTGCTCTCGCGGCATATGGAGGTTCCCAGGCTAGGGGTCCAATCGGAGCTGTAGCCACTGGCCTACGCCAGAGGCACAGCAACGCGGGATCCGAGCCACGTCTGCGACCTACACCACAGCTCACGGCAAGGCCGGATCCTTAACCCACTGAGCAAGGGCAGGGACCGAACCCGCAACCTCATGGTTCCCAGTCGGATTCGTTAACCATTGCGCCACGACGGGAACTCCGGAAACGTAGGGTTTTAAATTGTCCCTTCAAGAGGAAAGTCCCTGTCCCGTCATGATGGGAAGGAGAAAGGGTGCAGAGCGATGCAGGCGAGCGTGTGGATTGGGTGGTGACAAGAAGTAGTTCCCGAACGGGGGCGCAGGAAGTAGTCATTGGCTGGCGACCGGTGGAGGAGGCCGGGAGCTTTGCGGAAGGTGGAAGAGGAGTGCTGCGGTTTCGGTTCAGAGTGGCGGCGGGGTGACCCGGGAGGCGGGGTAGGACTTCTAGGCGGTGCTGGGGGTCCAGCTGAGGTCGATGACGTGAACGCACAGCAGCACCTCCCTCGGCTGCATGGCCTCCTTTAGCAGCGCTGAGCTGCCTGGCCGTGGGCATGCCGAAGGCAGACATTTCCACTCCCCCTCGGCGGCGATTTTCCCAAGAGCTGTGTGAAAGGAGGAAGGGAGTTGAAGGTATCGCCAAGGCCGTGGTTGTCAAGGTGGATGTGGAGGGAAGGAGAAGGCAGCAGGGCACCTGGCAGCTGTGGACAAGTAGATGGTTCCCAGTGAGATGAGGAGCAGCTGTACCAGGTCTGGTTGAGGAGCCGCACGGAAGCGTAGGAGAGAGAAGGGGGCTCTCTGAACGAGTGATTTCAGAGGCGGGGCAGTCGTAGGTATTGGCAGGTTCCAAGGCGTGCCCATGGAGGTGGGTAGCTAAGGTCGGGTGGAGGAGAGTGTTACTGTAAATAAGAGGTCAAGAAAGGGACAGTTCCTGTGAGACCTCCAGAAGGATGTGTGTGGATGTGCACATTTTCTTCACACACTCATACACACTCGCAGCATATGCAGGACACATAGGTATAAATATATGGATAAATGCATGCCTACACATGTACAGTTTCTGCACAGTCAGACCGAGCCATGCACATGCGGGCACGTACACTCACAAATGGTCTGGAGTTCCCTCTGGTGCTTGGGCCTGTTTGGATGGGCTCTTGAGGAAGCAGGCAGGCAGCCTTAGGAGGATTCCGACTCAGTCCTGGCAGACAGGCTCAGCTGGTCATGCTCAGAAGTTGTGGGGTTGGAAGTCACCTAGAATTTGACAGGCCCTGCATGAACCGGGCCACTCCACTTTGCCCCTGCCATCTGTGCCATGTGCCCTGCTACAATTTCTGGGTGTCCTGAAGGGGATGGGTTGGAGCAGCCATGAAAGAGGGGGAGGAGACCTTCCTGGGTCCCTCCGAGAAGCCTTTCTCTCCCCCCTCCCTCGGGAGCAGACACCAGGAGAAACTGCTAAAGGGCGGTTGGCGTCTAGGATTGAGTGTGACTTTTCCTGACCTTGGAGCCTTCAGAGTCCCAGTCAGCACAGTAGTACATTAAGGGCTTATGGAGGAATAAATTCTTGGCCTTAATGAAGTTCTTTGCTGGGGGCCACAGGCAGGTCAGCAGGTCGGCATGATGCAGGTTGGAGGCTCCAGCCAGTGGGCTGAGCTAGCTGGGGAGCCGTCAGGACGGAAGGGGTCTGACACTCTGCTGGTCAGGACACTCTTTGGGAACCGCGGGGATAGAGCTCTTCAAGTGACAGCCCGACAGAGGCTGGGACTCTGAATGGTGGCTACATGTGTGCCTGCTGCAAAGCCCCTTGATGGAGGCTATTTGGAAAAAACAAGAACAAAACAGAAATGAAAAGCAAGAGGGGTATGAAGATGTAGGGCCCTGCCAGGTGTTCGTTTTGTTTTATTTTGGAAGGGGAGGGCTTGCACCGAGACGGAAATCTCTGGGCCCCGTGGTGGGCTGTGGCCAGGTCTCTGACATCAGACAAGCACGGAGCGTTGTCCCCTAGGTAGTGGGCAGTGACAGGCTGCTGTCCTGGGGGCGGGGGGGGGGGGGAAGCAGCTCTGAGGCCAGGTGGATCAGAGCCTCTTGCTGTCTTTGGGAAGAGATAGGTGCACGGAGGACAGGGCACAGAGCGCCAGGTATAAACGTGGGACGGGTGGGGGCCCCGGCCCGGGACAAGGACAGACCGAGTAGGAGAGCAGCCCGGAGCGCTGGCTGCTGGATTTGATGCTAAAGCCCTGGGCGGGGCCACTTTGAGGCTTTGGATTGAAGAGCTGGAGCTGGAACTTGGTCCTCAAGCCTCAACATCGTTCTCCTTTCAGCCCATCCTCAGCCACATCTGCCCTTGGCAATGAGCTCTTGGGACGTAGTCCAGAGGTAGCAGAGGGACAGTGCCGTGTTTGGAGCCGGGGACAGCTGGAGCTAGGGAGAGCGCCTTCGTTCCACTCCGCTCCCTGCCCCCATGGTGTAGTGTTCTGTCCAGGCTTTTCCTTTAAATATGTCTCACAGCTGTCTGAACTCTGAAATTTCTTTCACTCCTTCCTTTGCCTTGTTAACATGTGTTGCCTTTGGGGTAATCAGGGAAAAAATATTATGTCCTTTTACAATTACCGGGTTTTGGAATATTAAAATGTCTCGCTGCATCGGCACTGTTATTTTGATTGGTATTCTAACCTTTGACTAGCCCATAAAGCGCGCCGCTCCTGAAGCCAATATTGCAGGACTGAAATTTAATTCCGAAATGATTCCAGATAATAGGGAGACAGATAATATATGCATGAAGGATATTATGTTTGGACTAACTGCAGCAGGGCCAGGGCTGGGGAGCTGAATAATAGCCCAGAGTGAGTTATAATCTGTGGGACAGAAATGCCTTACTGTCAGGGCCAGGAGAGGAACTCTTAAATCAAAGGCATGGGAATGGGTGCGATCACAGTGCGCCTGTTTTGACAGGAAGAGCACCGGAGCCAAGAGGGTAGGTAGGGGAGGCTGTGGCCCTGAGCACAGTACCCAAGGCCTGGATCATGTAGCTCGCTGCAACCGTCCTGGCTTCACATCTCTTGTCCCTCTAACATTCCGGCCATATCAAACTTCTTGCTGCTCTTCAAATAAAGAGGACACTTTCACTTCCCTTTGTGCATTCTGTTCCCTTTGCTCACCTTGCCTTTCCCTTTTTAGTGGGTTGGAAGAACTCCTGCTCATCCTTCAAAACCCTTTTCTATGAAGCCTTCTCTGATGTTTCCCTCCTTCTGATAGATACAGCTGATCACCTCCTCCTCTGTAGTTCTTCAGTACTTTAGAACGAGTCTATCACATGGTCTTGTGATCCTCTGCTTACACGCTTGCATTTCCTGTGAAGACTGTGAGCTCCTGAGGCCTTATTCCCACCCATCTCTGTATTTCCACTGCTTAGCACTGGGCCTGGCACACACTGGGCATCAAGAAGCATTCATTGAACCCGCATTGAATAAGGCTGCATTGAATGAGCTCCAGAGCTCAGATGCCTTCCTCTGCCAGATTTCCCAGACAAATAGAGAAATCAAGTGATTTGCCTGTAGGCACATAGCCAGGAAGAGGTAAAGCTAGGATTTGAACCCAAGTAGGAGTGTTCTTTTCCCCGGACCATGTGTCCTGGGCAGGTGGACAGGGCAGGAGTTAGAGGCCGGGATAGGAAAGACAGACTCACTTCCTTGACTCCTTCCTTCCTTCCTTCCCTCGCTTAGGACTTGGGTTCTCTTTGCCGGAGACTGCATTCCTTCTTAATGTTCCTGAGACCCAAGGCCCGGAAAGGATTGTGCCACCTTCCTTCTAATGACCTTTGGACAGTTATGCCACACAATAGATGCTTCTCGGTTGTGAGTTTGTAACTCAGGCTCAGGGAAAGGTGCTAAGTGTGTTTCGGAGAGCTCTTAGGGAGGCAGGGAGGCAGGCAGGCAGGGCGGTGTCAGAAAGCTTGAGACACTCCCTTCCCCTTGAGCACTTAGTGAACTTGCATCTTGGGTGTATGGTGATAAAGTACATAATGACAAAAGCTACAGTGTATCTGATTGGCTCTTAAATGAAACTGTATTTTGTTAATACAATACTAGCTGCATCCTCTAACTGGTATGGCTGTGTGACACTCACCCTTCACTTGTCTCCAGGTGATGCTTGATGGGTACACTGGCCCCTGGGAATGTGCCTCACAGGCTGGAGACCATTGGTGCAAGAGAAAGAGCTGTTGGAGCCAGAGGAATCTGGCTCAAATGTCTGATACCACTGTCAACTAGCTGTGTGATCTGGGGCAAGTTCCTTAACCTCTCTGAACCTGTAAAGATGACAGTATCTGACACACGGAACCTGTACTCTGACGTCTTGATTCCGCGCTTAACAGTTGTGAGGTTTTTAGAGAAGTCACTTTAACTTCTTTCAGCCTTCCTATTGTCCTCTGTAAAACAGGAAGAACAGTACCCACTCTGAGAGTTGTCCTGGGCCTGAAGTGGTAGCGCTGTGCCTGTGCGCCTTCCTCGTCCTCACACTCACTGCTAGAGACGAGATGACTGGGCTGCAAGGGGAAAGGAGACAGGAGCTCAAGGCAGACACATGAGCCCTTTTGGGTGGGAGCTAGGGAAAGGGGGTTCCTCCAGCAGAATTCAGGTGAGCCCCAGGGAGGAGGAGCCCACCACCACCCATGGACCAGCCGTCCTTCAGCTCACACTAAAGACCCGAGTCCATCATCTCACATCCTGGGTTCCAGCCGCCGTCAGCGTGCCTGGCTGTCCGGGGGCCGTGGTGCGTCCCACTCGGCTTCGGACGACTCCTGCCTTTGCCTTCCGCCTGTGTCATGACCTTAGACAAGCTCTTTACCTTCTCAGAATCTTGGGTTCCTCATTGGTAAAGAAGAGATAATTAATAATCCACAGGCGCGTCTCTAAATGCTTGTTGTAAAATTAACTCAGTCCTCAAGCAACTCCGTAAGTACTCTCATGAGTCATCTTACAGACGAGGAAACTGAGCCACCGCGATGTCGGGTGCCTTCTCCAAGGTTCGGCAGCGACAGAGTAGGAACTTGAATCTAGGCGGGAGCGTCCTTGCTCTGCAGCCTCCAGTGTGAGGCGGGAGGGGTCGGGGCTGGGCCGGGTGGAGCAGCAAAGTGTCACCAAGGAACTCTTGCCGTGGCCTTGACAGGTGAGCCAGTTTGCAGGAGTCAGGATGGAAAGGACCTTCCGGGCAGAGGGAGCCGTGTGCACAGAGGCCTGCGGGGGGAAGGTGCTGGCTGGATGGGGCATCTACAGACAGTCGTTTTCAGCTTGGGCAAGCTACTGATGTGGGCAGCTTGGGTATACTTGTTATCGGACAAAAAGCAGAGAAAGCGAAGGCAAGAGAGCGCAGTGAGGAACCATTGCCCGATGCCTAGGGTGGTGCCAGCCTCAGCTGCCTTCTGAGACCAGGGCAGTAGCTCCAGAAAACTGCCATGTTTATGTCCACGTGCAGGAACAAAGAACCCACGGGCCCGGGGTAGCTGGGAGGGAGAGAGGCTGCCATGCCTTGTGGCCTTAAGGGCGGCAGGCGGTCCGAGACTGCTTGGCGGGAAGCCCCCGGGACCCTTGGGATAACAGAGTGAAAGTTACCGAGTGGAGGAGCGGTTAGGTCACGTTTGTAAAGCTTTTAGAAGCGTGCTGGTGCTTGGTGTGTGGGTGGGCCTCTCCCTGGCTACTGCTCAGGGTCTGTGTCCTGTCAGGTGACGCAGCCTCTTTGTGCCAGTCCCCAGCTCTGTGGATTCAGAGGAGCCGCAGCTCTGGTCCTCTTGTGAGCCTCCTGTCTGTCTCCTGTGTCCTTGAGGAAGTGAATCCTTAGCTCGCTCTGGAGCAGGGGAGAGTGGAGAGCTGTCCTGGGTGTGTTTGGGGTCTGGATTTAAACCTCAAAGGCATCTGGACTTACAGAGCTCATCCTCTTACCTTCAGGCCCGGGGCCAGGGCGCAGAGTGGCCCAGGGTCTGTGCCTCTCGGTTTCTGGGTGTGGCCTGGTCTGCCCCTGGGTCGGACTATAAGCTGCTTGCGGAGAGGGACCGGGTCTGCTGCTTCTCTGCATCCACAGAGCTGGGCAAGTGGGGGGCCTCGGGAGGCTAGCGGAGACACAGACACTGTGCAAGAGCTGAGGGCAGTTTGCGGGAGAGGAGGGCTCCTCGGTGTTCAGTCCGCGTGCGTTACTCCGCCTTCTCCCAGGTTCTGTTAAAGATTGGTGTTGTTGCTACTTTGGACCTTGGAAAGTGGGAGGAGTTACAGAGAAGGAGAGAAAAGTCAGTGTCTCCCACATCGCCCTGCAGACCACTCCGGAAAGGCAGGTTCGAGCGTGTCTCTTGGCACCAGTGATGGAGCACCGCCGTGCTGAGCCCCAGCCGGTGCTGGCCTCTGTGCTGGGTGCTTTCCTTCTTGTCACTTGTCCCGTAGCACGTCCCACCTGAGGGCAGTTCCTCTGGTCTGGGCCGGTTTGAGCTGGAGGCCCGGGCAGACACACACTGGCCATTATTTGTTATGTGGGGAAGGACAGGGATTGGCCTCGTGTGCCAGTTCTCCTGGGAGTGACACCTCTTTAATGGGAATGTGTTTGTGTGTGCGCTTGCTCCCGTGTGCGCACACACGTCTCTATGTGTTTAAAGATGTGTATCTCTTATCTCTCCATGCGGGGAGGCTTGTGTCCATGTATACTCCTGTGTGCGTGCGTGTGTGAGTGTGCAGGTGTGGACTCTGGGGTCTGACGCCCCCTGAAGGTGTGCAGATGCGGGCCTTGTCTCTAGAGGACAGCGTGGTCCAATGCGGAGAACCCCAGACGGAACTCAAAGCTGGAAGATAAAGATGTGGGCTCTTGGAGCTGCCGTCTGGCGCAGCAGGTTAAGTATCTAGCATTGTCACTGCAGCAGGTTGCTGCCGTGGCCTGGGGTTGATCCCTGGCACAGGAACTTCCAGGTGCCAAGGGCACAGCCAAATAAAAAAGACGTGGACTGTTGGGTCGTTTGCTCTTCCCGAGGCCTCCGTTTCCTTCCTACCAGGAAGGAATCTGAATGAGGCGGTCTTTCGCATGGTCTCGCCTACCTTTGCCATTCTGAGGTCGTTCACGGGACCCGAGGTTTCCTCTTTCTCCTCCCAGCAAAAAATGTGACCATTGCAAGGAAGGGAGGAGAAGCCCCTCTTTGACCCTTATTTGCCTTGCTCTCCAGCCCTGGAGCGGCTCCTCTGTCCCGCTGGGAAAAGTTGAGAGTCCAAGGAAGGCCAGGCGTTGCCTGGCATCAGGTCAGGGGAGCTGGGGCCTCAGTGGAGAGGCCTTTGGACAGCTAGCATCTGTCACGGTTTGGGGTGACCTGGACTGGAGCTGAACGCCATGGAGGCTTTGGGCTTCTCTGTCGGCATATGGGGTGAGGAGAAGCGTGCCTCCCTGCTTCTCTAGGCGGTGGAGGGGGCGCCTCTCCGTACCCCGAGGCAGGGTACCGTCCAGGCCCTTCCTCTGGTTGGTATTCTCGGCAGACGTGGAGCGATGGCCAGATAAAGACCAGGAGAAGGAGCTGGAGTGCGTTCCCAGTCACAGGGGACTGTGCTGGGTCGACCCAAGGTCTTCGTGTGAGCTCTCCTGCCCGCTGTCAGCTTTCTCAGGGGGAGAGTGGTTTAGGCTCGGGGGCTTTAATTTTCCCCGGCAGACTCCGCGGAGCTGAGCTGGGTGGCTGCCAGAGATGGGATCCTTGTTCCAGTCTTCAGGTACCAGGATTTTGTCTATCCTGTCCAAGTAGTTAGCCATCAGTCCACTAAAATTCCTGAATTCGGCTGGGTCACTAGAGAGTAGATGGGTGTTGTGTGGACGCACAGTGCAGCTGCCGCAGTGCGTGTGAGGCTTTTCTCTCTCTTGGTGGGGCGCAGATCGCCTGGCACCGAGGCCGAAGGTAGCAAGTAACCGACGCTGGGCCTGGGCCAGCCCATCTGAGTAGCCGTCTCAACCCTAGTTCCTCAGCAAAGCCCCGCGCCTCAGGGCCCATTGTGGACGCGGAGATGAATCAGGTCTCCGCCTGTGTGGAGCTCCAGCTCTAGCAAGGAAGATGCCTGGGTCAAGGCAGATGGGCGGGAATACGGTAGAGGTCGTAAAGGCACTGATGAGAATACGTGTGTGAGTGTCTTTTTAAAAAATAATTTATTTCGAATTCAACTCTGTCCTGAGTCGGAATTTACAGGCGAAAGCGTCCATGTGAGCATATCTGTGCTCACCTGGCCCCTTGCCTGTGCAGCTCAGGAAGCTCAGAGCTACCGGGCCGAGCTAGCCCCTGGGCAGCCAGGCCCGTGACTTCTTCAAGGGCTTTAAAGCAGGGCCCTTGAGAGACCCCAGGCTACCCTGCTTGGAAGAGGGGAGTGGCCTTCCTGGGGAGATGAGGTTCAGGCTTGCTGCTCAAGACGTGCTTGTGTGTGAGTGTGCTTGTGAGTGTGCACAGTCATGCGTCCAAGTGTACATGGCAGCAGCCAGGGGTCTGACCTCAGCACCACAACTGGGTCTTGTGGTGCTAGGCCTGGGCTTGGCACCTACTTGGCCACAAGCAGGAGGGCAGGTTGCAGGCAGACCCCAGGGCAGCCCTGAGGCCTCCCCAGTGGTGTGTTTGCTGTGCCTAATTACCCGGCAGTTGTTTAACTATGCAAGCTGCATGCCTGCCTTTATTGCACTGTGATTGCCGAGCTGCCTATGGGGAGTGTCATAAAAAGATATAAAATGCCCATTATCTGTCTGACGCCCTCCTCCTGGACTGTGGGTGTTTGTGTTTTATTTTATTTTTATGGCTCGAGGGAAGCTCTGCAGGAAGGAGAGGGAGGGAAGAGACGGAGGGAGGGAAAGGCCCCGTAGGAATCCGGGGGCTGGGAGACTGATCACCCTCCCCCCGAGAGGGAAGATGCAGAAGTGGCAGCTCTCCAGGGGCAGAATAGGGATCTTCCCCTCCTCCTCCTCCACCTGCAAGTCCTGCAGCTTCCGTTTCCGCCCTACCTGTGCCAGGCTCCCTGTGTGGAGGCCTGCGGCCGAGAGGGCAGGACAGTCTGCAGAGGAGTCTGAGAAGGAGCTGTGGGAACAGTCTCGTTCCACTCAGCTCTGCCCTGGCCTGGGTGGCATGGATCGCCTCCCGGAGCACTGTGGCTTTGCTTTGGGACAAATACCGAGGGCACCACCCCCTGCTCCTGAAGCCGTCCGTCCTTACAGCTTCAGCTGCCCTTTTCTTAGCAGCCACAGAGGTGTAGTCAGGCCACCTCTCTCCACAATTCACTGGGTCTTAGGGACTCCTCCTAGACCATGGGAGGGAAGACACAGCACTCGAGCCGAACAGAAGCTGGGTGAGGCGCTGAGGCAGAGGTCAGCAGGGGCCTACGTACCAGCGTGCCAGCTTCATGGTAGGTGTTCAGTAAATGTTTGCCAAATGGGGCTGAGCTCAACATAGCCATTCATTCATTCATTTTCACTCGGTGAATGGCGAGTGAGCACCTCCTGGGTCAGGCACTCTGCCAAGCCCTGGGGATAGAATAGTGAGCAGAATAACAGGGTCCCAGCCCTTGCTGGTTGTCCACGCCCATTGGAAGAAGACTTGAAGGATGTTAAAGCCTGCATGTCTGACTCTAAAACCATGTCCTTTCCATTATGACGTGTTATTTCCCACGCCTGTACCATCAAACCCCGAGCTAGCCTGCGCTGATCATCATCCGACTTGCCTGCTTGAAAAATCCTGGTCTCCCCTGAATGACATGCAAGCTCTCTAGCCTGTCCTTTGAGACCCCAGAGGACCTCGCCAGCTGTATCAAGAGAGCCTGGCTGACTGTCCACCTGCAGGCAGTATTCACAGTGGTTCCATTTGCACGGAACGTCCTTTGCTTCATTCTTGCCTGGCGAGCTCTTGCTTATCCTTCCAGACCTAGCTCCTTCGTCTTTAGGGCTTCTCCCCTCTCCCACTGAGAACTTCCCGCCCCCATCCTGAGTGCCTGCCAAGCACCTGGGCACTGCGCTGGAGCTTTTCCCGGCTTTTGTTCACTGCTGGTGAGCCTGCGGTGGGTCCTTGCACTTTTTCTGTCACAGTGTATGTGTGAAACAGGCTTGAGATAAGACTCACATACCACATAATCCGCCCACTGGAAGTGTTTCAGTTCAGTGTTTCCTGGTATCGTCTTAGGGCTGGGCCACCGTCCTCACCTTCTAAACTGACATTTTCGTTACCCCTGAAAGGACCTCCAGGAGCAGTCGCTTCCCATTTACCCTAAAACCCCCAGCCCCAAGCAGCCGCTAGTCTACTTTCATCTCTATAAATTTCCCTATTCTTGCAATTCTGGGAATTTCTTGTATGTGGCCTTTTGTGTCTGGCTTCTTTCACTTAGCAAATTTTCAAGGTTCATCCGTGTTGTATCATGAATCAGCACTTCGTTTCTTTCTTTTCAAAAAAATTTTATTGAAGCATAGTTGATTTACAGTGTTGTGTTAATTTCTACTGTACTGCAGAGTGACTCAGTCATACATATACGTTCCTTTCCATATGGTTTACCCCTAGATATTGAATATAACTCGCTGTGCGATGCAGTGTCACTTCTTTTTACTGTGAATAACATTCCATTGTATGGATGCACCACCCTTTACATATCTGCTCATCAGCTGAGGGACATTTGCGTTGTTTCCACTTTATGACTGTTAAATAAGGCTGCTGTGAACATTCGTGTACAAGTTTACTTCATTGCTTTCGCTTCGCGCGCGCGTGTGCTTGCGTGCGTGCGTGCGTGCGTTTTATGCTTGTCTGTATTTCCTAGCAGATTGTGAGCTCCTGAGAGTAAGGGTCACCTGTACTGTTCCCTGTTGTATCCCTCACACTTAGCCCCTGGTTAGCCCTCCGTAAATGTCAGGACGTGTATACAGCCATGCGTTCTAATCCTTTTTCCCCCTTGGGATGTAGTGGCAAATTTGGAGACCTGTTAAAATCCCATGACCTACTTGGCCTGGGTATAACTGTATGCACATATGTGCCAGCCACTTGGAAGCATTCGTGTCCTCTTCGTTCCCCTGTTGGCCTTTCTGGTGTCCTCTGCCCAACAACAGGTGATGTGAGAACCCGAGCTGCCCCCGTGACGGCGGATAGAGCCTCGAGCTAACTTGACACTGAGGCAGAGACCTACTCCCCGGCCCTACCCTGTCCCTCTCCTCCTGAGGAGCCCTGGATTCTTTTACGCTCGAAGGGCCGAATCTGTGAGAGGACCCTAGAGGGAGCGTTGGGGCTGGGTGGCCTCCTGGCTCCAGGCCAGGCTGGCTTTGTGACAGCTGCCAGTGCCTAGACCTCTGAGGAGGAGGAGGCGAAGAGGCTGCACCATCCGTTCCAGCCCGTAGCTCATAGGAACCAAGTCTCTGGAAGAAAAGGAATTTCTAGAGCCGACAGCCTCTAAGAGATGAACAAAACCAATATTTCTCTTTTCTTTGCACTTACTCACCCTAATAGTTGGAGCCCATAATTAGAATTGGGCTTTATTAGGCTAATTAGGAGGTAGGAATGATGGCAGGAGGGCATGTGGAGATGCATCGGTGTGGTGGGCAGTAAATCTGGGGTTTAATAGGTCTGTTCCGTAGTCAGAGGTCTGAAAGGCTGACAGGGCGGCTGGGCCCCCTCCCTCCCTTCCTTCCACTCCCATCACTCCTTGAAGTGGCCTTCACACTTTGCCGTCCTTGTCCTCGATCCTGGCAGCGGCGCTGGGGTATGGGGGACTCGGGGGGGGGGGCGGGGAGAGACCCCACCCGGAGCTTCATTGCCTATGCACGCGCCGTCCAGCCTGGCGGCATGATTACCTTGCTGAGAAATCCGCCCAGGCGCAGGGCTGCTGATAGCAATCATTGATTAAGAGGGTAATTGTCCTGAAAATTCAGATTGATCAGAAGGCAGAAATGATAACTTGTGTAACTGTGTTTAAAGCCACGTCCTGTCAATAGAGGAGACTGAGATGCATCGCGCCAAGAGGGGGCAGGACGGATGGGTGTGTGCAGGCGGGCGGGCGCTGCCATCCTTCTCCCAGGGCTGAGCAGGATGTTTCTTGTCAGTAACCTGGACTATTGGAGATTCAATCACTTTTATCTCCCCCTCTCTCTCAGTCCAAATGCCTTTTCATATTAGGAAATTAGAATCGGCCCTGCTCATGCAAGATTTATTAGCTCTGCTAAGCAGTCGCACCGAAGAGTAAATGATTTTGCTTTGCTCGAGCTTTTTACACATTAAGGCCCAACTTCTTCCCTGCTCTGTGCCACCGGCTGCCTCGAGGAGTGGGCTCTAGAACCAGGTATTCAGGAAATGAGCTTTGGAAAGTCTGCTTTGGGGTGAAAGCATCACCTGGGTTTGGCTTCTCGACCTGCCAGTGACCCCCTTGTGTCTGGTTGCCTTTCTTCTCTCTGACCTCCGACAGGCCCCTTAGCAGGGTCTAGGCTGACTCTCTCTACTTCAGGGGCCAGGCACCCTTAGGGGATAAGGTTCACCCTGAGTCGGACGGCCTGGTGGAGGCATACCTTTGGGGAAGGCCCTGAGACTGTGTGTGGGGTAAAGGCAGAGGACAGAGGGGCTGCCACGACTTCTCTTCCTAGGGCCTGGAACTGTCCCATCAGAGGTGGGGCATCCTTCTGAGCCCCAGGGGAAGCTGTCTGGCGAGTGGCCTGGGGTTTGGAGTGTAGCAGCTGCTTAGAGCAAGTCTGGGGATGTGTGGGTCTGTTGGTCGCCTGCGTCTAGAAGGCTGCAGGCTTGGCTGGCTTAGGCTCTCTGATCTGCCAGCAGTGTGGGCTCTAAGGGAAGGAGGGGCCTGGGCTGGGCTCCATGCTTCTGGAACTCTGCTGTGGCCCTGGGCTGGGAGGCAGAGGAGGTCTGTGTGCCAGCTGGACCCCTCCCGCCCTGGAGCCCAGGATACAGGTGGGCCAGGTTGCTGGTGGGGGGACCACTCCCTTTCAGGGAGACTGTATCATTCTCCTTGTTGCCCTCCCCTTCAGCCCCTCCCCTCCTTGGGCCACTTGGACCCTTGGACAGATGTCAGCCACTGTCATCCTTCCGGCCTTCCCTGTCATGGTGTCTGCTCCTGGAGGCCCCGTGGAACCGGTGACAGTGTGCAGAGTCCTTCTGATACGGGGTTGAGGGAAGGGCACCAGAACTTCTGGGGGCTTTGGTGAGTGGGGTAGGATTCCCCTTGTCTCGGCATGGCCCTATGAAGCCTCTTTTTCTCTGAACTTTCCCCAGGCAGACATGGAACTGGGCAGACCCCTGAGAGTTGGGCCCGGAGGGGATGGGGTCCCCAGGAGTGAATGGGGAGTAGGTAGCAGCCATTTTGATCCAAAAGGAAGACTGTGTCTGGGGGCAGAGGGTCGAGGGAAGCGCTTTAGAGGAACGTATCTGGCAAGTGTCTGCAAGCTGTTCCCCCAGGAGGGACCTACCTCTTAACAGATCACAAGGCCACCAGCTTTCTGCTGAGGGTCTGCTTTGGCTCTTTGCTGTCTACCACTGGACTCTGCACTTGGAGAAGCCTCGACTTTCTTGGAAGTCTCCTTCTGCTCGGCTGGATCGGCTAGGGCAGGCCTTCCTTCTGCGTAGGTGCCACCCCTCCTCCCCGCACAAGGCTCTGCCGAAGGCAGGAAGGGTCCGGGGAGCTTGGTGCAGCCCCACCTGTGCCCGCTCTGGTGGACTGTGAGGGGCGTGGGTGCACGGGGCCAGGAGAGCCTCGCCATGTGGAGTGCCTCTGCCTCTGCCTCTGCCTCAGCCTCAGCTAGCTTGCCAGGCGCCCAGGAATAGTTTGTGTCCAGAGGGACGGAGGGAGTGTCGAGCCTTGTTTGGCTTCGTCTCCTGCTGGGGCTGGTTTGGGCACAATGAAGAAAGAATGGAAGTGCCGTGGGCAGCTTGGACCTGGGGGTAGGAACTCGGAAGACAGGCTCCGTGGAGTGAGGGAGACAGCTCTTCGCTCCAGGATAACGGGAGTGCTGTTGGCTTCCAGAGCCCAGAAGAGGGAGTGCCTGAATCCCCCCAGAGGAGCTCAGCCAGGCATCCAGTGTCTGCGAGGAGGATGGGGAGTGCGCCTGGAGATAGGTCGGGGCCAGCCCGGGGACAGAGAGAAGGAGTGGTATTACGGGTTAGTTGCCTTGGGGCAGGGCTGGGACCCAGTGGGGCGTATTGTCCCCAGCACGCTTCTCCGCTTCTCCGTCGTCGCTTGGAGGGACGGGCCACACCTTGGTTTCAACAGGCCCGAGGGGAGCCTGCTTTTCACCATCTAGCTGCGCTGCTGCTGGCTGGCAGCCTTGGATTGAACCAGCCAGAGCCTTAGGTTGGAAAGAGGGGCAGGGCAGAGCCTTTGGGAATGGGCCCCAAGCCCCCACTCCCCTCTGTTCCCTCTCCTGCTCAGCCTAAAGAGCAGGGAAGGGGCAGGGCGGCCGCTAAAGGGACAGCTCCCTCCGCCCCTTGCTAAGTCCCTGCCCAGCCCGGTCCTGCGCCCAGACCCAGCCCTGCCGCCAGGGGCCCGGATTGGTTCTCCGGGCCTGGTAGGGAGGCTGGGAGGAGACCAGGAGACTCATTTTCACTGGAATTTGACCTAAAGCAGGATTGGAAAGGAAGAAAAGAATTCGAACAAAAGTGCAGGCAGGAAGGAGCTGTTAACGAGCCTCTCTTTCTCTTTGGGACGGAGCGCGGCGCGTGGCGGGGCGCAGCCGCCGCCGTCCCCGCGGCTCCCGAGGCCGCTGCAGTCTCGGGCCGCGGCGGCTCTGCGCGCTCTCCTTTCTTCCCTCTGCTCTTTCTCGGCTCTCTCTATTATGGGGACTTGCTCCAGCTCTTTCTCTCTCTTCTGTCTCTCCTTTTGTTCTCTCTTTGTCTATTTATCACACTGTGAAGGTTGAAAGAGATGTTATTAATCTGGGGAGAATGAAGGCAGGATTAGTGGTATGAATCGGATTTTGAGAGGTGTAATGATAGAAAGACTCGCTCGGCTGGCGGCCTGCGTGAGCTTGATAAATGGGGAGCACTCCAGACTGACTCGCGCCTTCCTCCGCGCTGTGCGCCCTGCCCGCTGGGGCGTGCCGCGCTCTCAGATCTGCCAGCCGGCCCACCCCGCTCCTGCCTGAACCGGAGCAAAAAGCCAAGGGTAAAGCAGACGCGAGTGTCTCCCGTCGCACTTGGAGACATCATTGCTTTCAGCCCCCTTTTCAAGGGGAGGCCTGCCGGGCTCTCAGAGGACTGTGGGCGCAGGGAGCGGGGACCCAGACTGGGGTTTGCTTCCAGGGCCTGTGTGGGTGGCGCTTCCCTCCCGCCCCCGCAGTGGATGTCAGGGGCCAGGGAGTGATGAGACAGTGCCCAGGCCAGTCAAGTAAGAGTCCCAGACCATCTGTAATAGGTGACGAAGCAAAGTGCTGTTGGGAGGACTGTGGTGTGAGCTGTGCAGGTCAGGGTGGGACCTGGAGGAGAGAAGAGGAATTGGGGGGGGGGGGGGGGGGGGGGGGGGGGGGCTTCCCGAAGGTGGCGCCCTGCCAGACAGGATTTGGAGAGGGTGGAGGAAGACTGGGTGTTCTAGGAAAACAGCGCAAGTCTGTGGGGCCAGAAATAAGCCTGACTCTTGTGGGAGGCCGGAGAGCCTCAGAATTGGTAAATGCCCTTCCAGGAAGGGACCTAAGAGAAAAGGTCGTTAAGCCCGCCCCCCTTAAAAGTTGTTTATTGAAGTATAGCTGATTGACAGTGTCGAAAAGTGTCGATTATTACGGATAGTGAATTTAGTTCCCTGTGCTGTACGTGGCCTCTCTGTTTTGCATATAGTGTGTGTCTGTTCATCCCAAACTCCTACCCATCCCTCTCTCTTCACCCTCAGCCCCTCATTTTCCAAAGAGGAAACAAGCCTGGGGACTGGAGTTGCCATTTGCTGAAATGCTTTTCTAGTCAACAGTGTTGCTTGTTCTAAACGCGCCCCTTCCCTTGGTTGATTCGGTGAACTTTTCTCTCTTCTCTGCTCAGTGGCTTTGGTCACAGCCTTTCAAGAAAGCTCATCTTTGCACCTGGAAGATCGTGGCTCAGGTTGACGGCTGCTTGATCCCAGCCTTTTCTCAGGAGCCTTGGCTCGGCATCCTCCTCATACTCCTGCCTCCACGCAGTCTGCAGCCTGTGCGGGGAGTGCTGTCCCAGCCTGCGTCAGCTTGTGCGGCGAGCTGAGGGCCAGGGCAGCACACCCCGTGCCAGCCTCCAGATGCCTCGGGCCTGGGCACCGTCCTCTCTTCCGGCCCCGCTGCGGGTCTCGCCCATCACTCGCCATCGCAGTGACGTCAGGTCTGCTTTCCTGCAAAGGACTGTGAGTTCCATGCGGGCAGAATCTGCATGTGATTCAGCTGAGTTGCCAGGGTCCAGCAGGCCTTCAGTGACTGTGTGAATTAATGAGGGCCCTTGCTCATGCAGTTTCTTCCTTTCCTTCTAGATAAAAAATGGTCCCAGTTCCTAGGTCGTCCACCCTTGGGAATGGGGAGGGTAGGTGTGCAAAGGAACAAACTTGTGACCTTGGTGGGGCACCCAAGATTACCCAGCATGGCAGTGGTAGACACTTGGATGGCTTCCCGTCGTCTTGGGAAACAGCATAAAACCCTCATCGTGTCCTCTGAGGGTCCTGCCATCTCCTGCCTTCCTCCTTGGCCCCCTCTCCTGCTTGCCTTCTCTGCTCCAGGGACACTAGCCTTCACTTGGTTTCTTCCCAGTGCTGTGAGACAGTATGCCCAATGGCCTTAGCTTGCGTCATTCCCCCGGCCGCTCCCAGTCAGTGTCTGCTGACCTGTCCTCACAGTTGCCCATCTAGGAGGTCAGGCTCCCGCCTTCCGTCACAGGAACAGCCTGCTTTTCCTCTATGAGTCCTTGTCACAGCTACAACCTGCTGGTGACTTAAGTTGCCATTTATTTAACGTCTGCTTTCTCCAGTAGGCTGGAAGCTCTCTCTGGACAGTACTGTGTCTGCATTGCGACCTGTGCACACGTGATCTGGCATATGACAAGCTGTCCTTAAAGTTTGTCGTGACTCGGTGGCTGTTTTACCTAAAGTCTGTCCCATTTCACAGTGTCACATCTGGGTGAGGCGAAGGGGGCGGCAAAGGGAGGGACGGAGGCCAGGAGGCTGGGCACGCTCGGAGAGAAGTCTCTTTGGGCCTTAGCTCTGGAGGCTGTCGTTGGCAGCCTTCCCACCCCTCAGCCTTCCTGGTTTCCATCCGAACACCAGAGACGAGGAGGCCTCGTCAACCCGAAAGGGTGGTGTTCTCTCCGTGGGTGAGCTCACCACTCCTGCGGTTCCAGGGGCCACCGTGTGCTCTCCTAGGGCTGTCTTGCCTCAGCTCAGCCCTCTGACCCGAGCTCCCGGCCTGCATGTCCAGCTTCCGCAGACGCCCACCTGGGACGGGACGTTCCAGGGAAGGCCGTCCTGAGCCTTCTCAGCCGTTTCCCTCCGGGCCTGGTTTCTCCGCCGGAGCTCTTCTATAGGATCTCTGCCCCCACCGTTTGCGTTTATGTCTCTCCTTCGAGCTTGGAGGCTCCTTGAAGGCCGCGGCTTGGTCTGCTTGATCTCCAGCGCCGGGCACAGAGTTGGGCTCCTCGAGTGTGTGCTGTAGGAGCAGGCCAGCACAGCAGGAGGGGGTCTGGGATGAAGGGTTGAACACCCTTTTCATGTTCCTAGGGAGCAGGAAGGCAAGGTGTGTGTGCGCTGTGTGCCAGCATACACATAGCTTCGTGTGGGAGGGCCGGGGGGCCTTGGTGGTGGTGTCATGTGCCCCATAAAGGATTATATTTTAATTTGGAAAGCACTTTAGAAACTTAAAGTGCTTTGCCTAAGTGCTGACTGCTATTAGTGTCTCCTTTTTATTAGGAAAAAGGACATGATTTTTCCCTTTCATCTTCAGGCCTGTCCAACTTCTGAGAGTCAAACTTAGCAAAATGCCTGCCCCTCACTGAGGACTAGTTACATGCCAAGTTCAAAGCTTTGGACTTGAAACACAAAATTCCGCTTTGCAGACTGGTTCTGACACCCCTGAGGGGATTAGCTCTGACAGCTCAGTATCAGGAAGGGGGCGGCAGAGACAGGGTCATTTGACATGGTTCACGCTGCCGTCCCGAGCTCCACCCCTCTCCGCGTAGGCCTGGGTGGGAGGACATGAGAACTCGGACCATTTGGGGGGCTGTTGGAAGGACCTCAGTGGTTATCAGAAACCCACTTGTCCTGCGATACTCAGGACCAGACTTCAGAGCGCGAACTGGGGAGGAGCGGCCCCAGGAGGAATTGGGTCTGTTCTGCTGGGGGGTGATAGGATCAAGAGGCAGAGGCAGCACAGCTGCTAGACTTGGTGATGTGAAGAGCTGCCAACACAAAGGGCGAGGTCAGAGGGAGGGAGGATGTAGCGCTAGCAGGAGGAATCTGGTCCAGGAAGCCGGGAGGCAGGGACGCGCCTCGTGCCCTGCAGGCACCTTGAGGGCCTCGCTGGCCTCAGGGAAGGGTAGCACCCCTCCCCGTGGAGAAGGTTTGGTGCTGCAAGGGCAGGAGGTCTAGAAGGCCCCGCTGCACCTCGCCACTGGGTCTCCCTGTGTGGCCTCTGCCCTAGGCTCTTTCCTGAGCAGCCATGAGACACACAAGTACCCTGCTCTCAGTCTGGCCTGTGTCTGCCAGCCCTGGCTGCTGAAGGCCCTGCCCGTGGCCGAGGAACCGGGAGCTGGGAGCAGTCCCCGTCTCCTAACCGGGTCCTAATCTGGGGGAGCTAGGGTCGGGATAGGGCGGGGGTGGGGGTACCCTGAGCCTCTGCCCTAACTGGATTTCCGTACCTCCTGTTGTTAATTATAGAGATGTAATAATGCAATTGGTGCGCGATTAAAAAAAATCCCTGATATGATTACCATGGATTTAATATCACATGATACATCATTATATCGTCATGCAGTGACAGGTGTAATTGAAATACACTTATTGGAGCCGGGGGTGGTGTTTCATTCAATCCCCAGCACCCCGGGGAGGAAAGGGCCGGTTCAAAAGAAGCAATGGGAGAGGAAATTGTAATGAAAACAAAGAAAACCCACAATGTAGCTCTCACCCTGGGCAGCTGGCTCCTACCGACCCGCTGCCTTTGACTCTGTAACAGGACACGTGGAGCCCCCAGACAGGCCACCCTCTTCTATGGGGGCTCAGGCAGCATGGCTCGGGATCCTGCTCCTTGTCTGATGATCCTTTCCCTAGGAGCCTCGGTGTCCCCAGGTCCCCTCTGACTTAGCAGTGGGGCAAGGGCTCTGAGAACATGAGAGAGGTTATACCACCTGAAAAGAGACTCAGGACCCTCAAGGGGTCAAACTAAGCTGGCCACCCTCTTCCAGATGTTGTGGATCCTGGACCTGTAGCACAGCCCCTGCCTTTGCCGTGGCGGTGGTGGGGTCCACTGCACCAGAGGCAGCCGTCCTGTTGAGGGCACGAGCAGGAAGGTTAAGTACACGGAGAAGATAATTATCCCACTCAAGTTCTGCCGATGGACAGAGGCGGCGGCAGCTCTGGCGCCCCGTAAGTATGTTGGTAGCCAGGGAACACTGCGGACCCACAGAACTGCCATCTGGGGGTAGAAAGGATGGGTTTGTGTCACCTGATGGGAGTGCCCATCCTTTTGCTGCTGTGTCTGTACTGACCAGGGCTCTGCTGGCCTGAGGAGTGGAGTCAAGGCCACCCAGAAGGCCAAAGAGTCCAGTAAAGGAGGGGACACGAACAGCTCCCCCTGCTTTCTTAACCCGGGCAGCTGAGCCCCTAGTTCCCAGGATGGCTGATGGCGAGAGGGGATTGCCGCTCTGCTGGGCAAGAACAGCAGTGGTTCCTAGAGGAGACTGGCTAGGATCTGCAGGAGCAGCAGCTCTGAAAACCAGACCTTTTGGTCTGGTGGAATTACACCCAGAGAGGCCTTTCTTTCCCTGCTCTTGGTGGAGACCGTTCAGAGAGAGCAGATACAGCCCCGACGTAGGAGTCACCCCGCATCATGGGGTGACCGGTTTGTAAACAAATCTAACATTACAGGGGCTGCTCAAAGGGTTTAAGGAAAGGACGAGTCAGGAAAGACGTGGTCAAGGAAGGTACTTTTGAGTTGAGTGTCGAAAACAGAATGCGTGCTCCGTAGGAGAAAACGCGGGAGAAGACAGAGGGTGTTCTAGGTGGGCTGAAGGCATTGCCCAAGTAGAGCACAGGAAACAGCAATCCCAGGACTTGGTAGGCGGTGGAGAAGGAGAAGGAAGCAGGGTAGACCCCTGCGTCTCTGGTAGACCAGGTAGATGGTAAGGGCCTTCGCTGGGCCTTGGGGTCCAGGAGGAGGAGCACCTTGGAGGGGAGAGGTTGACATGGGTTTTAAACATAGCGAGAGTGAAGAGCCTGAGTGAAATCCAGGTGGAAGTGCCAGGTAGGCAGTAGAATATATATGTGTGACATTCAAGTGGTGGCAAGAAATATCACTGTGGAAGTTGCAGAGGTCGTGGACCGAGGAGTTGAAGGAACCACCCAGGAAGAGTGGCAGAGCCCAGACAGAACCGGGAAGGGAGAGGGCACGGGCCCGCCCACGCCTGACCAGATGAGCCCCTTAGGAGGCCGTGAGGAAGACGTCAGAGGGGGGGCCTCAAAGAGGAGGATGTTGAGAAGCCTCAAAGGGAATGGGTTTCAAAGATGCCGCAGGCTGCAGAGCGGCAGAGGCAGCAAGGGCCCGAGACGGTCCCTGGGCATGGGCAGCGTGGGGAGGGCCGTGGGCCTTCTCAGGAGCTCAGTGGCACTTGGTGAGGCTGGTTGCCAGGCTGCGGGGTGAAGGAGTGTTGGGGACGGAGAGTGAAGGAGAAAGCAGACAGCCTGGAGAGGTTTGGTCGTTCGCAGGCGCACGGGCAGCCGTTGGATCAGGACGTGGGGTGAAGGGACGACTGTGGACGCGAGGATCTGACACACGCGTCGCTTTCACAGGCCGGGCGTCGTCGAAGCGCTGCGCACGCGGTAGCGCTTCATCCTCCCTCAACTCTGTGGGGCAGGAACTGTTAGGACCCGCGTTTTACAGAGGAAACCGAGACACAAAAAGTTGCAGAAGCCTGTGCTCGAATGCTAAAGGAAAGGAGCCAGCAGAGACGGGGAGCTCAGAGGTTTCGAAAGGGGCTCCTGGGTGGACCAGGAACTGAGGAGGCAGAAAGGAGGGAGACGTACCCTCACAAACGTGAGCTCGGCGTCAGACTGGAAGTGGGGTGTCTCTGCTGTCAGAGCAGCCTTGGTGAAGGAGCAGGTGGGGAAGGGTACAGATGCATGTGTGTAAGGGGAGGGGGGCGTTCCTTCGAAAGGGTTCTGCCCAGCAGTTTTTGTTATCTTTGAGAAAGTAGGAGGGAGTGGGATGGTTGGATGCTATCGAGGGTTGTTGAGTTCGTGATCTTGGATCTGTAGTGGCCGCTTTCTGTACGTAACAGTGACTTTTTTCCCCCAGAATCACTTAGCTCATGGCAGGTGTGGACAAGCAGTCACATGGGGTTTCTCGGGGGAGGGGCACTAGATAAGTGGGCAGGGGAGTTGAAGATTGGGGTGGTCAAAGGGAAAAATTCAGGGCATCCAGGCTTGGTAGAAAAGGACCAGAAGGGGAAGAACAGACTGGGGGCGGGGGGGGGGAGCAAGAATAGAAGGAGAGAGGGTACAAAAGCCGGAACGATAGGAGGCTGGGGTCAGAGTGGAACCTGTCATTGTATGATTTCAGAGGGGCAGCAGTTCTGGGTGATAACAAGGCCCCGGGTGTGGCCGTAAGGACAGATGGCTGACTGGTGGAGGAGAAGGTCATTAGAGCACAGGGAGCTGAGAAATCGAGAGGCAAGATGCATGGGTGGGTGGACTTATCCCATGGATTCTGAAGTTACCCAGAGTGATGATGATTTGAAACGAGATCCTAGAGGGAGAGGAAGAATTGTCCAGAAGCAGCAAGAAAGAATTTGATGGTATTGACGGAGTATATCTAGAAGTGAGTCGATAATAGTTTTCCAGAACTGCTGCATAACTAATCACTCCAAAACTTAGTGACTTAAAATAGTAGCTGTTTTATCATCCCTCAGGGTTTCTGTGTCAGGAACTCAGCAGAGGCTCCGTTACTTAGTTCTGGCTCAGGATTTAGCATGTGTGTGTGGTTAGTGATGGGAGCTGGCCCCGTGTGTGGTTGGGGCAGCGGGAGGCTGGCGGGGTATCTCTTCACCTAGACGTGTGGCTTTTGCATGTGGTCTCTCCGTGGGCTGGTTTGGGCTTCCTTCCATCATGGCTGTCTTGGAGGAGGCTGACCTCTTAGAAGCAGCGCAAGCCTCAGGTCGCATAGCATTACCTCTGCATTACTCTGAACAAGAGCTCGCGCTATTTCAAAGGGCAGGGATGCGGACTCCCCGCTGATGGCAGGTGTATCAGCGTCATCTTGTAGGAAGGGCATATGAGGTGGGAAGTAATGTCACGCAAGCACTGGAAGACACAGGCTGCAATAACTGGCTTTGAGCTGAACTTGGGAAAGGAGGAGGAAACAGCATTTGCAAAGTCAAGGTGCATTTTGGGTGCTGACCCCAAGCATATTTGGGGGTGGCAGTGGCAGTGGGTGTTCCTGAGTGAGCTCAAGAAGTGGTCTCCTGGGAGAAAGAACTATCCAGCATATACAACAGGGGATGGAGGCTCAAGAGGTTCAATAACGCATCCAAAGTTCTGGTGCCGACAACTGGTAGAATGGGGAACCCTATCCAAGTGTGACTCCTGAGCCACCACCTTTCCATGAGATTTGGGCTGCTGGGTACCCCCTCACGTGCGGCTTCTGTACGTGGCTCGTTAAATAGAAGGTTAGGTAGTAGTTAGGTCTGTCAGGCTCTCCTGCAGCCTCCTGAGTATCACCTTTTTGCCTTTGTCTTTTGGGTGTTGGTGGGAATGGAAGGTGATCTGCTTCCTCATCTTGGGAACTAGCCCTTCAGCCTTAGGCCCCAGAGTGACCTCCTGGGGAGGCTGGAGAGGTCAGATGTGCTGCTGCTGGCTTGCAGGCTCCAGGTCTCCTGCAAGTCGCAGAGCGGTTCGTGCTTTGCTTTGCGATCTGAGCTGGGTTCTAGCCCCAGCCCCTGCCCTGCCCACTCTGGTCCACCCACCTCTCAGGGCCCTGGTAGGTAGCGAGTGGGTGGGCAGAGATACCCCAGCAGCTGTCCATGCCTCTTCTCTCCTCGTTGAAGGATCCGATGCTGCTGCCGATGAGGGCTACTTCATCTATTAAACCCAATACACTTGTCGCAGCTGCTAAGCCCCCGTAAGCCGCCGGGCGCCGTGTTTGTGATGGGACTGACAGTGCATGGAGGAGGCTGATTATACACGATTCCATTTCGCGGGCCCAGCAATGTAATTTCACAGGGCGATCAGCGTTTGCATGTAATAGCAGGCTGTGCTGAGGTGTCAGAATATTAAAGGCGCTAATGGCAAAGCTCCCTGTTACACAGGGGGCCACCCGCCGCGCCTACAGCAGGGCTGCGCGGCAGGCCCGTCGCAGATGGCTGGCCACTAAGCTAATGGGGCAGCAGCCAAGGCGGGCAGAGCCACGAGAGGGGAGAGCCAGCCGGGAACAGCTCGGCACCTGCTTCCCTGCGCATGGAAATTACAGCAGCCCAGGGGAAGGGAAGTGTGCGTGCCTGCCTGGCACAGGGCTGGCGTGGGTGGTTTGGGAGGCCCAGCATCTTTCACCCCAACTCTCCCTGCCCCGGATAGGACTCCGCAGTCATCGTCCACCTGCCCCACCCTCTGGCCAGGAACCCCCAGCCGGGCAGGTGGGCCCTGGGAGCTGGGAGAGGTGCAGCTGGAGAAGCGGCACCTGGAGAATGGGGAACCAGCGTGGGAAAGGGGTTCAGGTACAGGCTCTTGGCTCTTAAACTCCTGCCCAGCCCTGATCAGGGTCAGAAAGCTTTTGGGTCCCTTACCCCTCCCCAGCAGCGGCTGGCAGGAGAATGGGACGAGTGGGGACAGGAAGCAGGTGGGAGAAAGGGTGGGGACACCAATTAGGGCACTCAGATGGAGGCCAGTGTCGCAAGGAGCTGGAGGCAGTACCGCAAGACACGGCTCCTTCCGTCCACACTGGCCGCCCCAGCCCTTGCCTGTTCTCGTGGAGCTTGCTCCTGTCACTCTCCTGTGCCCCGTGCTGTGTCTTCTCTCTGGTACCCTCCAGTGCCACCTGCTCCGGGAAGCTGTCCTGCCATCTGCAGCCCCTCATGAGTCTCATTGTCTCCATTGTCCTTGTGGGCAGCTCCCAGGGGACAGCCTCCCTGATCCTCTGGCTCTCGTGGCTCTCATGGGTCCCAGTCTTCTCAGCCAGAATCTCTGAGGCGTAGCCCGCGTTGCCCTGCCCCGAGCTGGACTCGTGGGAGGGCTCTGCTAAGATTCATAGACGGATGCCTCTCTCGGGAATGCATCTGGAGGGGGTAGGGATGGAGGGATGGGCTGAGTCACCTAAGGGGGAGCTTGGTGCCTGCGTGGGTCTGCGTACTGTGCTTGATGGTGTATATATGGGGGGGGGGTGTAGGAGAGGGACTTTGGAAGTGAGTGCTGGGGGTGGGGGCCGTGTGGCGTACCGGCCCAGGGGCAGCAGGTGCAAGGATCCAGACCACACTTGCTAGGAGCACAGATTGCGGAAGGACCCTGTGCTGTCTGGGTGCCCCTGTAGCTGGGTGCAGGAAGGGTACCCAAGATAGCAGGCACTGGGGGGAGTTGTGGTGCTGTGCCCAGGTATTGTGTCGGGGGTGGGGGGTCACGTCCAAAGGCTCTGTTCTGCAGAGGTGCGTGGCAGTACCTGGAGGAGACATGCCAGGGTTCTCACCAGGGGCAGCAGTGGGAGAGCCCAGGCTGAAGGAGAGCAGTTTTAATTAACCGTTTTTAATATCATTTTGGACTTTGGCTGGTATGTGAAAGCCCCGCTGGAAGCAGCATTTGTAAAAATTAAATCCCTCTTATTAGGAGCTTGGCAGACCCATGTGCACGCGCCATCCCCCCCGCACGCCTCCCCCCCGCCCGCGCCCCCCGAGGAAGTGCCGGATGAGGCCGTGTCACGGCAGCAATTGGTTATCACGCCTTATCTGGGAATATGAAACTGTGCGGCATGACACCCGCGGCCGCAGCGGAGACGCCAATTCATCTTGGCCTCGCTCTGACAAGCTAGACTGCCCTTCCTGAAAGGCATCCGTCAGGCGGGACCGGGCTGCCGCCTTGCCTGGTACCCCTGCTTTCCCGCCGTGGGTTCCGGCGTACCATGGACTCGCCGGACCCAGTCTGGCCCTCCTGGGCTCTGGTGCCCTCCACCCCGCTTCCGCACGTCCCCGTCTGGGGAAGATCCTGGGGAGTCGTGATTCGAAGAATCATCTAACCCTGGTGACGCGGCGGGGCCAGCGCCTCGTGTTATCTGAAGTGGTCCTCCCGCTTAGCCGCGATAAGACTCAGGGTGACGCGCAGATAACGTTGAGCTGCCCTGTCCCCGCGCCGCAAGCAGAGCAGAGGGGCCTCCGCAGCCCCGCCGCCCGCCCGCCCGCCGCTTTAAGCCGGGAAGCGGCAGCACCTGCTAATGCAAGTGTTTAATATTTGATGGGCTGGGATAAAGCAGGATCACCTTCGAATTGAATTGAGTGTCAGCCGAGAATCTATTACTGAAATTCGGGTGTGATTTGACAGCAAAGTAGACGATGTTATTCTTCACTAGTTACTGCAATCTTCTCCCCGACATCACTTAAATATTTTTTTCTTTGCTTGAGTAAACACACATTATCCTTCTTTTTTCCCCCTTCCTTCCTTTTTTCCTTTTTAAAGGGGAAAAAAACCCATCCAGCTCGCCTTCTCCAGGCTGATAGAGTAGATTGTTATTTCTTTATTTGTCCTATTAAATGGAATTTCTGATCGTTTAATCCGGCCTTTGTAAGTGATTTTAAAGTACTTGAAAGCCGGCCCGCCACTGCTCTCTGGCCCAGTGCGCTCCAGCCGTGGCCCTGACCACGCTCAGCGGCTCCTCCCGCTGTGCACCTCCCACTGGCTCCTCTCCCTGCTGCCCGCGTCCCCGGCTCTGCCCTGGCTTGAAGCCAGCGTCCTCGCCCCTGTCCTTGAGCCTCATGCTCAGTCCCGCATTTGTGGGTACAGCTGTGGCCTGGGAAAGGGCGGGAAGGTTGGCTGGGAAGTTGGGCTGTGGCTGGTACCTGTGGGGGCAAGGAAAGTGGCTTCGGAGGGGGCTGAGGTTGAAGTATGTTGGCTCCTAGCCTCCCAGTACCCAAGGGGCCGAGGCTTGGAGCCTGCATTTGGGAAGGAAGAGGACTAGCCCTCTGCCCGGCCCCTAGGTCCTGGCACAGCCTGTGTGTCCAGCCTCCTGTCTTCTGTTTCTGACCCTGCGCTGGGCAGGCTCCCCCTGTGAGGGAGTCTGTAGCGGGATGGGGACCTCCTGGGCACAGTGATGGGCAGGGGGCTCTGCAGTGTCTGCCTGACCTTGGCTAGCAGTCCCTTTAGCTCTGCCAGTGGCCTCACCGTCCGGCTTCTGAGACCTCACCCAGATTTCACTCCCATGGACCACTCTCCCACACGCTGTCGCCTTCCCACTACTAGGAGAAGGGCAGCCTGGTGTTTGGGACTTCGAAGGTGAGGAGGTGGGTCATGTTTAAAGGATCAGCTAGCTACGCAAGCCCGCTAGTAGAAGCCTAGGACTGGCTAGCAGGCCCAACAGGCATGAAATCCCTGTCGGGCCACTTAATAGCCTTCTAACCCTTGTTAAGGGTCGTCTTTCCGGGCCTCAGTTTCCTCATCTGCCATCAGGTTGCCATGCATATAAGGGATGGAAGAGGAGGTGCCAGCTCTGTCCTGATGTGTGCCCCCCGCCACGGGGGGCTGGTGGCGGCCAGGTGGCGGGAGCAGGGGACGGAGGGGGGGCCGTGGAGTGCTGGGGGCCTGAGCAGATCGATGCCCCCAGCACTTCCTTCCCCAACCCCAGGAAAACAATTAAGTACAGATCGATGGGTGGCCGCTTTGAATATGCATAAGTGAGCACTTGACCTTCAGCGAGATCTGCTCCCCCCAACACACACACACACACACACACACACACACACACACACACACACACACACACACACACACACTCTTCTTGTGCTGTCCTCACAGCGGCTTGAGTCAGCCAGGCCAGGTGACCTTACCCCCACCTCCGCTGAGCCCCATGTGGCACTCAGCTCCACCGTCTGGCCTGCCCCCTGGTCAAAGGCAGCTTGACTGCAGGCAGGTGTTTGGTCCCCTCCTCTCTCACCAGCTTTCCTGTCTCTGAGTGAAGCCTGGGTGTATCGGTCTCCACGGCCCTCCTGACACACTCTCTGTGGCCAGTAACACCGTGGGGAAGGGGCTGAGCAGAGGGCCGGGGATGCTGGACGAGGCGGGCTACGTGGCGAGGGAGGTGTCCTGACGAGGAGGAGCCCAGAAAACGGGGGCTCTAGGGAGGAGCCTGGTGAGGGGCACGTGGTGAGGGCTGAGGGCCTCTGATGGGGAGACGCCCGGCAGAAGGGGGCTCCGAAGGAGGAAGGGGTTTTCTGGAGGAGGCCCTGGGGGACGGGGACCCAGCAGGGGACTCAGATGAAGCGGCGTGGTGAGAGGAGGCCCTTGCCGGGAGGACTGGGGGCGGGGTGTTGGTGAGTCGTGGGGCTGGGTCCGGGCCTCTCTTAACCACTCTTGCCTCCTGTCTTCCAGGCTTACAGCTTCGCCATGGGCTGCTGGCCCAAGAATGGACTTCTAGACATGAACAAGGGCCTCAGCCTGCAACACATAGGCCGGCCCCACAGCGGCATTGGTCAGTCCCTCCACAATTCCCCCGGCAGCTCGGTCAGTCCCCTGCCCGCATGCCCCAGTCCCCGGGCACACAGAGGGGTTCTGTGGCTCACGTAGCACTCCAGCAGGGCGCTCTGCAGAGCTGGGGGGCGCGGGGGAGAGGGCGAAGTGCGGGAGAGTAGAGCCTGACCGTTGGAGAGGGTCTTTCTCAGCAGCCTTCAGGAGGAGGTTGGGATCTGGGCTTTGGGTGGGTCACAGGTGGCCTTGGGTTCAGGCCAAGGGATCCCGCCCTCAGCTGCATCTCTGGTGGCTGATGTTCTCAGAGGGGTGGGCACATGTCCGCTTACCCGCCCCCCATGGAGCTGGAGAAGGCTGTTTAATATTGTTTCAAGTCTGTGGCCACTAAACTGGGCGATCAATGGGAGTTAAGGAGATGAATTATTTAAACCTCACCAGCTTTTAATTAGTCGGGGTCCTTCTGACCGATGGCTCCGTCCACAGGGTATTGAACTCCCCCGCAGGAGCAGCAGCCTCCATTGAGCGGTGCCTTTGGAGGGGGGCACTTGGGGTACCAGATGGGGGTGCACCCCTGGGGGGATTCCTGTGTGGGAGGGGGCTGGAATGGCTATGGTTCTAGGCATTGGAGGCTCTGCTGGCCTCTTATCTATCAGCGTGGATGGGTGTCTGTGTCTGTGTGTAAGGGTATGTGTGTGTGAATGGCACCTTAAGCTGCGTGTCTCTGTGTGTGTGTCTGGGAGTGTGTATGTGTCCATGCGTGTGTACCTGCTTGAGGGATGCATGTATGCGTGTATGTGGAATAGCGTGTCTGTAGGCCTTTTCCTGAGGGCACCTGTCTCTGCACGGAAGCACCCATCAGCCTCTGTGTATACCCATCAGAAAGTGTGTGTGTTCACTTGTGTGAGCTTATTTTGTGAGGATGTGTGCACACATGTGCATGCAAGTGCTTTCAAGCCAGGTACTTGGCAGGCCCAGGCTTTGTTCTGAGTGGGGAGGAGCGGGGCTGTTCCTGTGGCTCTGTGACATTGTCGTAACCTGTGTGCCCGAGGGGTCTGGGGAGAGGACTGGCAGGCTGCGCGGAGAACATCCAGTCCTCTCCCCAGACCCCACTGTGCCTCGGGGCTGCTGGCCTCAGGGTGCTCGGGAGCAAGCGGGCTGAGCCGGGCGGCCTCCCCCCAGGGACCCCCGGCCCTGATGCAAACACTGGGCTGCCTCTCACAAGGGAGGTTCCCCTGTCCTCTGGGCCAAGTGGCTTCTACGCCTCCATTTACGCGTCACTGACTTTGGGGAGGCCCCACATCATTCTTACTGGGACCCCCCCAAGGCTCTTCTGTGGTCTCGGGACCTCCTCTTCTGGGGGGATGAGGAAGGGGTCAGCGGGGCTGGGGAATTGGGAGTGCCCTCCCAGGAGCTATTCCCTACAGCCTAGAGGAAACCCCAAACCCAGGAAGCCGATAGGCCTGGCAGGTCAGCAGGAAGTTTCCTGGAGAAGATGACCCTTGGGTCAGGGGACCCCTGAGGGGTGAGTAGGAGTTTGCTGGGCAGACAGATGGGGGAAGGGTTTTCTGCCTTGGGGAACCATGTGTCCAAAAGCCCAAGGGCATGGGGAAGCCTGGCATGCTGGGAGGACAATTTGGGACATCTGAAGTAGTTTCCTGTCACTGGAGTGGGCCATGTATGTGGGTTAGGGACTGGCTCGAAAATAAACAGGGAAATAAGCTAGCCTTGAAAGCCAGGTTAGAGAGTGTGGCTTTTCTGTGGGGTTTTGAGGAAAAGAGAAAGTTCTGAGTGAGCTTGGAGGCTCTGCCAGTGGCTTCTTATACCTCAGTGCGACAGGATCGGCGCTCCGATCCAGAACTCGCGAGGCCCTTGCTGCCGCATAGACTTGCTCTAAGTAGGTGCTCAGCAAACGCCCTGGTCGGTGGATGGCCAGTGAGTGAGGGTGGGTCGGCGTAGGAGATGGACAGGGTGGGGCCGGGGGACCAGGGCCCTGAGAGGACATGCACTGGCCGAGGGAGGAGGAGCCGCCAGGAATTGAGTCTGGCTGGCGGGGGCGCGGGGGGGACTGGGGCTAATGCAACCCAACAGCTTAGAGTTGGCTACCCCCCTGCTTCTGCGGCTCTGTCCCAGGGGTGCTTATGAGAGGAGGGAGTTCCTTCCTCCTGCTCTTTTGCTGCCTCCTGGGTCTCAGGGATGCCGTTCTTGCCTCTTGGCCCACGTTGACTCTGGGCTGGGCCCCCTGAAGCCTGTTCCCTCCTTCTTCAGAGATGTTTTTCCCATCTGGGTGGGCCCCAGGCGACAGCCCATGGTGATGGGTGACAATGCAGTCGGGGCTTTGGAGCCAGAAGCAGTTCTGGCCCTGGGACGTGAGGCGAGGGACGATGCTACCTGCCCCTTGGGGCCGCTGGGAAGGCTCAGAGAAGTCCCCTGCCTGAATGGCCTGTGCAGCCTGCACACACAGTGGGTGCTGGCGGAGCCCCATCCTCCGGGCTCTGCCCACAGCAGTGTCTCCCCAGGGTGCTGGGGGCTCCCGCACGTCTCTGTGAGTGAAGAGGGCTGCCCTGCCGGCTCCCGGCTGGCTCCGAGGTGTGGGTGAGGGTGCTTGGAAGGGAGGGAGGACGCAGGGCATTAATTGGGCTGGGAGAGGCGGGGAGGGAGGTGTGGGGTTTGAGCAGTGAGGTTAATGGCCCTCGCACCAAAGAGACAGCTTTAATGAGCTTCGGCTGGCGGTGCCCCGCGTCACTGTGCGCGCTAAAAGGGTCGTGCTGGAAGGGTTTGATGTGGACTCTTTCCCAGCCCTGGGGTCAGAGGTCAGCTCCTGTCACTGGCCACTCAGGCTGGTCCTCGTGACATGGTGCTAATTAACTGTGTGAGGAGCTGCCAGCCCGATGGGGAGTGGTAGGTATCTTGCTGGGGGTGAGGCGGCACTGGAGACGCTGGGTAAGGGTTCTGCTGATCCCACAGCTTAGCCATCCCCAGGAGTGTCTTGGTTCTCCCAAAATGCCATGGGGGCCAGGGGTGGGTGTGCAGATCACCCATGACCCTGGGCCCTGGAGGGATCTCCCGAGCCTCCTCCTAAGGTACGTGTGTCACGGGAAGCCTGTTGGGCCTGCCCGGCCGGGACCCCTGCCGCGCGTTGGGGTGGTGGAGGCGTGACAGTAAGGGCACAGGCGTGCTGGAGGTTTGGGCGGCCGGGCAGAGCAGGGGCGTAGGTTGCGTAAGGGAGGAGCCCGCTGGGATGGCTGCCTGTGGTCGAGCCCTTGGAGGGGGAGCCGTCGGGAGTTTGGGTGGGGGAGGGACCTGGTCAGAGTCTGGGCCCAGGCAGTGCCTTCTCAGAGTTCGTACAGGGAGGGCTCATGGGGAGAAATGGCGGAAAGGAGGCCCCAGGGGATGGGGACATGCAGGAAGGGATGCAGACGGTGGTCGTTCCTTCAGGGCTGGCAGTGGCCACAGGCGTGGGGGCGGTGAACCTTTACCTTGCACCTGCTGTGCGTGTCTGGAACGGTGGTAGGTGCTAAACACGCGTCAGTAAAACACAGGCACAGACACCAGGAGGGGTGAAGGCTTGGCCCCCGGGACTGAAGGAGAGGTGGGCTTCGGGGCGGGGCGGGGGGGCTGGCGGCATGGCCACGCAGTGCTTCCTCTGGGGGAGTGGGTAGGTCTTGGGGGCCTGGGGAGCGGGCTGGTGTGCAGCAGGCTGTGGGTGAGGAGGGCTGCACGTTTGTGGGAGTGCCGACTGGCTGTGCCAGCGGGCTTGTCAGCCTTCTCGGCTTCGGCAGCTTCCGAAGTGCCACGTGGGCCTTCTTTCCTTTCAGCCAGTGGTCGGTGGGCACGACGCTCGCGTTATTCGGGGGCACTTTGTATTCACTAAGTGTGTTTTCACAGAGTCCGACGAAGGCGGGCACCGTCAGGCCTGTTTCACAGATTGGAGGGTGAGGCTCCGTTGAGGGCCTTGCTTGGGGTCACGTTGGCCGCTGAACTGAGGCGCCCTGACTCAGACCCAGGTCCGTCTGAGCGCGAAGCCTGTGTTGTTAGCGCCGCCCTGGGCTAGGAGCACCTTTTTGGTGTTTGGCCTCATGCTGCCAGCAGATGGTGGGGAAGAAAGCAGGCTCACAGCCTGCATTTCCCTCAGGGTCGTGTGTAAAACGCGGCGGCCACAACCGAGGAAGAAAAAGGAGGGGGCATGGCCACCCTTCTCCCCTGCCAGCGTCGCCCTCGGAGCCAGGGCCCTGCCACGTGGCTTCTGGCCTCCTCCCGACCCTGACAGGCCTCCCCTGTGACTGCCATTTGCTCTCCATCCACCTCGTGCCCCGAGAGGGGCCGCCGCCGCCTCTGGGGGTCCTGCCTGCGTTCCCCGCCCCCCCCACCCGGCCCTGCGGTGTGAGCGCACAGAATAGCTCCCTGGGCCCCGGGTCTCGTCTCTTGGGAGAATGATCAGGCCTACGTCCTTGACCTCTCTGAGGGCAGGACCCAGGGCTCCTTCCCTTCTTTCTTTTTGGAAGTCTGCGCGGGAAATGTCAGTACCATCTCCCCTGTTGCTGAGACAAGGCGGCCCCACAGACCACTGGTGCCACAGGCAGGGAGAACAACCAGAACCTTCCCTGGTGCCCAGCTGGGGGGTCCTGCCCTGGATGCTTAGCCCCTCTGCTCAGGGACTGTGGGGGGGGGTCCCACGGGCGCAGACGAGGTGAGACGGGATGGCCAGACACCGGGTGGGCTCTCTCAGGAGCTTGCTGCTCAGCAGTTTGGCAAGAGAGCTGGGCTGGCGGGTGGCAGGGCGGGGCCTGGTCCCCGGGGGCAGTGCTGGCCTGTGGGCTCCCCTGAAGGAGTGGGGTGTCTATCAGAGTCCAGTCGGCGCGCATTAGCTTGGTGACATGGATCTCATTAGCGCCCGTGAGAGGTGTCACTGCAGGAGAATCACCGGTTCGGGGAGATGCTTGTGCCAAAAGGAAGAAAGGACAGTGACAGCCGTTTCTCTGCCACCGCGCTCCCTGGGCCGCCCGCCCTCCTCCTCGTGGGGGGGGTGGGGGTGCCGGCTAATGAGCTCGTCGGCAGTTCAGCCCTGTCTTCCCTCCTTGAAGTTCCTCAGTCCCTCTGAAGACCTCGGGCCCAGGATTAGCACACACCAAATGCCAGCCCCCCTCTTGCCCAGCAGGGAGTTCTTTCTGATCACCCTGCTCCTGCTATCCTGGGCGAGGGAGAGGTGGGGCCAGGACAGAGCCACGGGGTGGGGGGAGGGTCACCCTCGGAAGACTCTGCCCACCCCCACCACCCCCCCGCCTCCCTGGACAGACAGAGTCAGCATGACCACGTCCTCCCCAGAGCGCCCGTCCCCTGCTCCCCTCCTTTGCCCCCGTGACATCTCCTGCCCAGGCAGTGTCTCCATCCCTGTGGTAAACCCCCCTCCCAAGGCAGGGAAGAATGTGGGGGCCAAGGGTCCGGCAGGTAGGCTGTGGATCTGATCTGATCTGGAACTTTCGGGCTGAGATAGGTGCTTCGGAGTCAGCCAGAGCCCAGCCTGGCCTTTGGCTGAACCTGAGGGTGGTGAAGTATTGATACGAGGCCTCTGCAGACCCGAGAGCCCTGTGTCCCTGGCTGTTCCAGAGGGACGGAGGGTACCTCGCCCCCTCTGCCCTGCTTTGGCCATCTTCAGGGCTGGGAAGGGAGGCGTCAGCAGGGCCGCCTTGGGAAGAGGGAGCAGAGCGTGTTGGAGCGCGTGCTTCCCCAGCGCTGCCAACCCCCTGCCCCACCCCACTCCTGCCCGGTTCTTTCCAGGGTGTCCCAGAGAACGGGAGGAGCCAGGGGCTGGCTGATCACAAGAAGGGGTAACTCCAGGCATCAACAGTGTCTCCACTGGTGCCCAGGGCTGCTCCCTCCCCCTTCCTCGAGCTGGCACCCTGGAGCCCAGGGACATCTGAGGGACTGGTCCTTGCTGGATGCCAGGCTGTAGTCTTCAGCAGCAGCAGCCACAGATGGTAGAATGGATAGACAGCGGGACAGGTGGACGGACGGATACACGGAGGAGGTTCTGGTGGATGTCTGAATGTGTTCCGTGAGTGTGGTGCCCTGGGAAGTGCAATCTTTGTTTCCCTACCTTCCTAGCCCCAGGCCTGGCTTGGCCTCCCCTTGTCTCTCTCTGTATCTCCTGTCAAACCATCGCAGACGTAAATGACAAAGAAATCAGAAAGACAGATCAATGCCGGCCAAATTAGCACTTGCAGATAGACTGTGCGGGGATGTCAGCGCCCTGACCCCTGGTGATCTTGCAGCCTCCGCTGCTGATATTATGCAAATTGCATCCATCTGGCAGGACCTGCGTGCTGGCTGCTCCTACTCAGAGGAGTAATGGGCTGGGGGCGGGCGGGAGTGTTGGAGCAAGAGTCTGTGCAGTGAGTGTGTGCGTGTGTGCGCGCGTGTGTGAGCATGTGCTTGAGTGTGCGCGAGGGCGTGCGGTGCCCACCAAGCACTGGGCGGTGATGGAATGATTGACAGGGCAGATAAGGGCTGCATTGGATTCCTTTGGGCTGGGGGATTAGGCGCAGCCACAGATGGGAGATAACCGGACTTCATTTCAGTTTATTTCGCTCCTTATCCCTCTCCCCACCTTCACTCCCCGAAAACACCATCTCTGTAGTTTGCGTTTTCATCAATATTTGCAAGTCATTGCCACTGGTTTAAGGTGAGAGGCAATGTCAGGGCCCAGACCAGGCTAGTCCTTCCGCCAGTCCTGTACAGGTCTGGTACCCTGCCAGCCTTCACGCCAGGGGCGCTCACAGCATCCTTTCCTCCTGAGCCCACCGTGCCTTCGGGGACCATCCCTACCAACCTACCTCATCTGACCTGAGGCCGCCTGACAGTCCTTAAGCTGGGCCCCTGCCCCTCCCACCTGAAGCTGCCGGGAGACATCCCTGCCCCTCGGTTTTGGTTTCAGCATAGGTGCTTCAGCCCCTGCTATCAGCTGGGTCCCCTGGGAGCTGCTCTTTCTAGTGGCCTCTGGACCCTTCCTCACAGCTCCTCCTGACCCCGACAGTACTGGCCCAGCTGGGCAAAGTGAGGCCTGTGGCCTGTGGAGAAGCGGATTTGTTTGGTCTGGTCTGAATCCACCGCGCACACCAGCGTCCTTCCACAAGATTCGCTAAGTGCCCGATAGAGCACAGGCAGCTGTACATCTGTCGCTGACTTCCTAAGCCTCGTGAGGTTGGGCTGTCACCTCTCCTGTACCTAAGGAAGCCGGGGCTCAGGAAGGGGTCATGCGCCCAGGGCAGCAGGGCAAGGAAGCTGGGAGAGCTGGTGCTGAAACACGCGCCTCTCGACGTCCGCTCACCTGCCTCACTGCCCTGCCACCCTTGATACCCACATCACCACGCCTGGATCCGTTTAAGGGGCCCATCCGTGCACAGGAGGCAGACAGCTTCCTTCAGCTCCAGGCCTCCGAACACGGACCCTGACCCACACCGGACCCTCTGCCGCACTGAATCAGACCAAAGGGACAGGAGTCAGACGCATCTCGCCCTCACGAGCTGCGTGTCTGAGACAGTTGGGCTGTAGCAAGAAGGACACACAGAGGACAGGACGTATCCAGCGGCTGCGCCAGTCCAGGGATGTGCCACAGCACGTGGCATCCGAGACCCTGCAGCTCAGGGAGGGGCTGAGCCACTCGGGCCAGCCAGCAGGGGTGGCTGAGGGTGGAGCTGTCCCAGGGGCCCCTCCAAAATGTCCCCGCTGGGCCCTCCCACCAGGCAGAGTTGGGAGCTGGGAGTGCTGGGGACACGTCCGGGACGCGTGTGCAAGGGGAGCTTGTCCTAATGAGGAGAACATGGCTGCTAGTTAGGCGAGGGGCGGGCGGGGAGCCGCAGAGCTGATTGAAGGCAGGGGCAGGGGTCAGACAATTAGGCCCAGATCCGGCCGTTTGATGTGAGTTCTGAGGCCTCAAAGCCTCCCTTCAGCCGCTCCCTCCACTCCCTCCTCTCCCTCCTCTTTCCTTTCTTCTCCTGCCCAAAGGCAGGAAGGATGGAAACGCTTACTCTCACTGTTACTATTATTAAACTGCAGCAGGCCAGCCAGGCCCCAGGACTCCTGCCCACAGGGGGCACCCTAGGCCTCCAGGAGGCTCCTTGGGCCCCAGGAGGGCATCTGGCCCAAAGCCCAGGCCAGCCTGAGGAAAGCGACGAGCTGAGCCCTGGGGCAGGGTAGCCCTGCTACCTCTCCTGCTTCTGAGGGCGTGAATGAGGCCGCCCAGTGAGGATTTGATCCCGGGGCTGCCAGGGCCTCATCCCAGGCCCATTTAGACCATCGTCACCTGCAGCCGGATTCTTTTCTCTTCTGCCTGGGAGTTTGGGGGTCAGGCGTGGGTCGCTCATACCCCATCACACAAACGGTTGTCTGCAGCAGTCACAGCAAAACCTTCCCCCGCAAGATGAAGACACATAGAGCCACATGGTCCCGCAGTGCTGTCACACTCATGCACCAAAGCAGAAGCCTTCCCCCCCCCCCCCCCCGCCCTGTGCCCTGGCCACATGTACCATCACAGGTTCTTGCACAAAAGTACAGACTCTCTCAGGGGGCAGGGCCCTGGGAGCTAAGCCCCTCCGCTAGGGTGGCTGAGAACAGGAGTCCACCCATGTATCTAGGTGAGTGGGTATTGGGCCCGTCCAGCCCCCCATCCTAGGGAAGAAGCCTTGAGAGCTGGTGCTGGCCAGAGAGTGGGAGGAAGCCAGGTGGGGGGGGGGGGGGCAGTGGGGAGAGGGAGGGTGGGAGCAGAGATAAATGTTAGCTCATTTCTTCCGTAATTAGTTACTCCCTCATCCCCGCGTTGTAATTGTGAACAAGCTGTAATGTTTAATTAGTCTGTAAATGAAACCCCAATTTCATAATGGCCTGGCTGACAGGGCTAAGTGAGCAGGGGAGGCGGAGGGGAGGTAATCGGGAGGGCTTGGAGGGGAGGGGGCAGGCTTGTGGGATCACCGCCTCTCCTCTCCAGCCCCAGCCTGGCCTCTGTCCGGGGAGGCTCTGTCACTGAACCAGCCCTGGCACTGCTGCCTTTAACTCCACTGGCCCTTCTTCCCAGAGAAAGGAAAGGGACGCTCCTCGGCCTCCTCCTCTCTCCCTCCCTCCCTCCCTCCCCTTCACTTCTCCGGTTGGGATGCCACAGTCACAGCCCCCTGGAGCTCCAGGTGGGAGAAGCTGACGCGGGGCTGGGGCGGGGGCGGGGGGGTGGGGGGAAGCCCTGTGACCTCAGCAAGGGTGATAGCTCCAGCCTAGGTCCAGCCTTCCCCCTCCCCAAGTCATCCTACTGAGAGGCCCTTGGTCGGCACCTGGACCTCAGGATCTGGTCCTACCCCTAGAGGAGCCAGTGATTGGCAGAGGATAGGCTCCTCCCCCTGCCGTCCCGCGAGTAGACGGATACCCGCATCCCCTCTAGGCTGACACCCCGGCCAACTCTTTGATGGCTATCTCCGTAGACTGCGATGAACTGGAGCTGCCGCAGGGGGGAGCCCCCGGCCCCACCATTGCCTCGTCGGTCTCTCCCTGTCTCCCCCGCCGCATCCTCACCGCCTGCACACGCCCCCGCCCCCCTGCTGCAGCCATAAATCTCAATTTACGAGGGCGGCTCTGGTGGGGGAGGGAGGCAGCGCCGCTAATGACGGCGCCTCAGCCGGATTTTTCATGTTGCACAGTCATAAATTTTTAAGAACAGCATGGGCAGCACGTTAGCGAGTTATCGAGGCTGCCTCCATGCTGGCTGCCTAGCTCCAAGAGAACAGAGATCCGGTCGGTCGGGCAGAGGAGGCCTTTGGGAGCAGGGGTGGGGCCCGCCGTCGGACTAGACAGAAGGCCGGGGCTCGCCTGGGCCAAGCAGGTACGCGAGCCTGAGCCTTCTCACAGGGCGGGGTGGTGCTGCCAGAGCAAGGGCCAGCCGCAGACAGGCACATGGGTGGGTCAAGCGGGTGGGCACATAGACCATGGCATCAGGAGGTGCGGATGGACGCTCTTGCTGCAGGACTTGACACCATGATACACGGAGAGCCTGGAGACATAGGGGTTTTCAAAGCGACCGCATTGAGTAGAATTACCAATCCCTGCCTGTGTATGTGCCCGAGGAGGCCTCTGCCCATAAACAGGGTGCCTTTCAGGGTTGTTCTCGAGAACTAGAGTCCCCAGAGTCACCAAAGGAGATCCCTGCGGAAGTGCCCACAGAGGGGGCAGACCTGTGGATATGCTGGAGCCAGGCTGACCTCATTCTGGTTATTGTCGGTTACTTAAGGTTGCGTGGTCCTGGGCAAGTTGTCCACCGCCCGGGGCCTCCGCTTCTTCATCCTTGAAATGGAGTTGATGACGGCTCCTCTTTCTCAGGCTTACTCCGAAAGTACTCTGAAACCCTGAGCACAGGGTGGCTCGCTTGTCTATATCTAAGTCTTTGGAAAAGTTGGGAGGGAGTGGCTGGGGAAAGAGCTTTGTGGGAGATGGTGGGGCATTGGCTTTTGTGTGGTCACTCATTTGGAAGGTTTTTGCTGGGGTCGTCTGGGGGCCCCGCCCAGTGCTGGGTGTTCAGAGGTGAGGCAGGTTCCTTGCTGGGAGGAAGGAGTGGAGGCGGGGAAGGGGCCCAAGCCCCTGGCACATTGGGATCTGGGGAAGGACCGTGCCTGCTTTTCAGGGCCTGGGCCTGTCTGGGGTTCGGGTGGCAGATGTCAGGGCTGGAGTAGTCTCAACTCGTGGCCAGAGCCAGTCAGTGTCCCCAGCCCTGGCCTGCTGTGGGCACACCTAAGCCTCAGGGTGCCGGGAGCACCCCCCCCCGCCCCCGGCCCCTCAGAAACCTCCAGGCCAAGTGCTCACCTGGCCTCCTCATCTGTGCAGTTGAAGCTCCGTGATCCTGACGGTCTGTTGGGCACCAGAGGCACCAGGCCACGAAATCAGATGCCGCTCAAATCAGCAGGGGTATCAGGGCGTCCAGGATAATCCGCCTGTCTCTGTGCTCATCCGTGGGGACCAAAGCTGGTCATTTAGGGAGAGCAGGCTGGGCCTTGTTGGCATAGGGGCAGTCCCCTGCCCCTTTTCAGGCCATTCTCCTCGCATCCCCTGCACTGCAGCACAACGCCTCCCACATTTTCTGGAACCTGCCGTGCCTTCTGTCGCCTCAGGGCTCCCATGTGGCTTTATTTTCCGTGGGAGTCCCCCATTCCCGCCCCTTGGCCTAAGAACCTCCTGCTGGTCCTTCGGAGTGAAATTTCCCCCACTCCTAGCCTTGGGCAGGTCCCTCCCCTGTGCACTCCCCCTCTGGAGCATTCCACGCAGTCCTCATTAAGAAACAACTTGTTTGGTGCCTCCCTCCCCCACTAGATGGTAAGTTCCCTGAGGGCAGGAACTTATGTCCCAAAGCATAGTGTGGTGTCTGACTCCCGTAGGCAGGAAGCAAATAAAATGTGTTGTTTTGAATTGAGTTAAATTGAGTTGAGATGGCCCCGGCCCACCTCTAGGTGCCAGGGCAGGGGGAGGGGCTGGGGAAGTGCCCGGAGCTGAGGTGGTTCCCATTAGTCCTCATGATTAATTCACAGCCACGCTGCGATGGAATGGGCTTGTCCCCAGTCAGCGCCTCCGCTGGGGCCCACCTGTTAGCGACAAACAAACAAAGGGATAAATAATGCATTGGGAGCTGAGCCCAGCGAGGCGGCGGCGTTGAAATTAACAGGGACTAGCTGAGCAGCCTGAGGATGAAATATTTACCAGGTGGGACTGGGCTGGGGGAGGGTAGGCCCCCTCCCCGAGTGCCCAGGCACAGCCAGGCCCCTCTCCAGGGCACATCGTTGGCCGGGACTGCAGCGCCCCCACACCGCTACTTTCACCCCCAGAAGCCCTGGTCCGGGACAGGCCGGCCAGGCTGCCAAGAGCTCAGGTCCCAGCTGGTCTCGCAGTGCAGCAGGTCTTGGAGGAGTCGAGGTACCAGGAAGGACTGGAGGCGGGGAAGGGGCCGAAGCCCCCGGCACACTGGGACCTGGGGAAGGACCGTGCCTGCTTCCCAGGGCCTGCGTCCGTCTGGGTTCGTTCGGCTGGCAGATGTCAGGGCTGGAGTGGGCTCAACCTGTGATCTCTCCCCCTCCCGTCCCCCCGCCTCCTTTTCCTCCAGTCCTTTCCTTTCTGCCACTTAACCCATATTTCCCGAGGGCCTTTGGGAGCTAACGTGGAGGGGTCTGTGGTCGAGCTGGCGGATGACAGAGGCAGTCGCCAGATGGAACCCTGGGCACTGTGGGAACCCGTAGCAGGATTCCTAATGCCAGTGAGGGGTGCAGGTAGGGGCCTCAGGCAACTGTCGCAGGGCAGGTGCTCCAGCTGAGACGTGGGGGAGGAGCTTCCCAGGCAGGAGGAGGGGCCTGAACTCTGCGGTCCAGCTGGAGCTTGGGGCGGACGAGGCTGGGGAGGGCCACCTGGGCACATCCCTGGACCCTAAGGTGGGGGGTTTGGATGCTCTCCTGAGACAGTGAGGCACTTCTGGAGGTGGTGGTGGGGGGGGGGGGTCGTCTATTGTTTTAGTTATTATTAACTCTTAAACTTTTTCCTTGGAAGTAATTTCACATTTGCAGAAGAGGTTCTGCGTGTCTCTTACCCAGCTTTTCCTCATGGTAGCATCTTACCGGCCACAGCACAGCTGTCAGCACCGTTGCCACAGGTACTTCCTGTTAACTCAGGGCCTGAGTTCAGTTTCACCTGTGTTTTCGCTAGTGTCTTTTTTCTGTTCCAGGATCATTGAAGGGTTTTAAACAGGGAGTGAAAAGACCAGATTTGTGGCTTAGAAGGACACCATGGGGGCGATTGGCAGGGGCACGAATGTCTCCTGGATGAGAGCGGGTGGGACGCTGGATCAGGATGGTGCCGTCGGAAGACAGGTTTAGAAACTGTTGGAAAATACATGGTGAAATAGGGCTAAGGGGTGGGTACGTTTGCCGGGGCGGAATGCAGAGAGTGAAAGGGAAGAGGGCTAATGATGCTCTGAGCAACACCTACCTCTTAGGGGTCGTGGGGAGAGAAAGCAGGTACGTACAGAGAAGCTGGAGGAGAGCGCTGGGGAAGAGGTGGTGCTACTGAGACGGAGGAAGGAGGTTCAAGGCGGGAGTCGGTCCACTGGGTCGCTCTAAACCTGAAAGGCTTCCACTGGACTGCAGCCCCATGAGGCCATACAGATCGTTAGAGAAAACAGCCTGTAAGGCGCTGATGGGGGATCAGGTCACAGGGCGGGCAATGAGACCTGAGATGCTGACGACTCGGAAGTTTGACCGTGAAAGGGTCCTAGCCACACGGGAAGAGGAGTTAAAGGGAGCTTGTGTTTAAAGATGGGAGAGATTTGATATACTGACATGCTTTCGTGAAGGCAGCAGCACAGAAGCAGCAGTTGGAGCTGTATCTCAGAGAGAGGGGGTTACTCATAACATAAAGCCCCTGAAAAGAAGCCGGGGGAGGGGGAGGGGGATGGGCTTCAGAAGTGACCTTAGGGTGGGTCCTCTCTTGTGTCAGGATGAGGGGCCAGGACTGGCCCAGTGAAGTCGGAGACGGGGTTGTGTGGGTGAGGGGGTCCTGGGCGATAATGGGGGATCAGGTTGAGATTTGTGGAAAGTGGAGGAAATTTTAAACGATCAGTAGTCAGAAAGGGCAGGAGAGCATATGCACACTGATCCGGGAACATGGGAGACTGGGTGGTTGTAGACACCCAGCTGAGGTTGATGACTGATTCGATGAGTCACATGAATCTGTAAGGGGGCGATTTTTCCTCTCTGGTCACACTCAGCCTAGATGCAGACACAGAGAAGGAGAGTTTGGTTATTTCCAGGCAGGGGTGATGAGAGGAAAAGGGAGCGAGGGCGTTGAAACTCTTGGCAAGAAAGGCCCGAGATGGTGAGCCATGGATTCCAAGCTCCAGAGTGGGGTGTGCTGGTTATGTTGCTAGGACAGAAGCTGTTTGCTGTGTACCCAGTAGCCACTGACCTTCTCCACTGAACGGGGCCCCTGGATGAGTAGGGTACCAGGGTGTATCCAGTTAAAAGAGTTGAAAGACTGCTTTTTTTAGTTTCTTATACAGCTAAATATGGTTACGTCCCTGAGCTCTGGCTAATGAGATAAAAAGAAAAGTGTGCGAGACCTCCAGGAACAAGGGAAAAGGGCCGTGACTCAGCCAGAATGCACGTTAGTCTTGCTTTTTCCTTCTTCCTCTTTCCTAAAATGTGGATGTGATGATTGGCGCTCCAGCAGCCATGTTAGACCAGGAGATAACCTGGAAATTGGAAGCAACATACTAAGAAGAGCAAGGGAGAGAGGAGAAGCCTTGAGTCTCATGACTTTGTGTTGCTGTGGGACTTTTAAAAAGTCACCTTGCTTTGCACGTCACAGACATCAAAATCCCTTTTTAGTAAAGGTTGTATCTTCCTCCCTTTGTTTTCACCTGGGTTCCTGTGGCAACTTGACTCTTAGCCTTTTTCGTAAGGGGGCCCCGGGTCCTGAGATACAGCAGGAAACAAGGTGAGCAAATGTTTCTGAGAGCCTGGCCAGGGTTCCCAGCTTCCCAGCCCGAGAGAGTGTCCTTGTTGCCCTGTGCCCTCCCTCCGCTTGTTCTGTCCTGTTCTCTTTCCTGCCTCTACATTCTGGGTCAGTCAGTACGCTCTCGGCGATAAGAAAAAAACCGATGTGAATCTCAAATAAGAGGAGGATTTCTTACCTCGCAGAAGAGGCACGGTGATCCCAGGGCTGGTCGGTTCAGCCTCTCAGCAATGTCATCAAGGGCCCAGATTCTTCTCCGTTTTTCTTCTCTTTGACCTTCAGCATGTTCTTCACAGCCTAACTCCCCTCGAGGTCGGAAGATGGCTCCCGCGGTCCCAGCCGTTGTGGGCAGACGCGAAAACATCCAGCAGAATGTGAAAGACTCTTCCCCCCTCATGCTTCTCTTAAGACTGAAGAAATTTTCCTTGAAGGTCTTTCGGCAAACTTTACCCTCATATCCCAGGAGCCAGAGTGCTTGGCTGCTCCTAAACCCATGGCTGGCAAGGGGGTAGGATGTCCCCAGACAGCCCAGACCACAGAGGTGCCCCGTGGTCGGGGCGGGGGGGAAGCAGCGGCCTCTGCCAGGTCGGCAGAGAGGGAGTGGCCGTTGGGTGAGCAGTCAGAGTGGGCTGGGGAAAGGCAAAGACACGGAGAGACGAGGGGCACACATGGTTTCGAGGGTCTGGTGAGATGAAAGAAGAGGCCTGTTATTGTCAGGAACTAGGGATATTTGGATTTAATGCTTCAGAGGAAGCGCAGTGGAGGATGCTGACAAGGTGGAAGACGAGATACAAGGGAGACGGTCGTTGGGGCCTGGTGGCCGGGTTCTCAGAAGACAGGCTGTGGAGGCTGTGCCAGGCAGGGCTCTGGGGAAGGAGGCGGCCGTGGTCTGGAGCGACGGCACGTGTTCACAAGCGAGGCCTCGGGTAGGCTGCCGGCACAGGGGTGTGAGCCCAGGTCACGGGTGCCCGGGGTGCACAGACAAGTAGCCTAACCTCTGCATCGCAGTGTCCATCTGGAAAGAACCTGCCCCGATGGGTCAGGCCATTCTGGGACGGGGTGAAGCCTTGTCACCTTCCCACTGGAACCACTCAAGGACCCCACGAAGACAGTCCCTCGGGAGCCCCCTGGGCATGGGGTACGGCGGGAGCTTGGTTGGGGCAGAGGTGGCTGCCCTCAGTAGCCTCCCCTTCCCTCCCCGCTCCCAGGTCAGGTCCTCTTCACTTGGCCTTAGGTTATCTGGCTCTTCCAGCTGTGGTGTCCCAGGGCCAAGAGGAGGGCAGGGCTCCTCGGCCCTTCTACCTGGCTGAGGATGCGTGGGGGGGTGGCGGGCACCCGCTGTAACGGCCAGAGCAGCCGCCCTGTTCCTACGGCGTATTTCACTTTTAATTCTGACATATAATGTAATGATCTTTTTTAAGGCCCGATGATATTATCTGCCTGACTAGATTATTGAGTCTTCATCATCTCCAGATAAATTTATGGCCAGGACGAGGCTCAGGATTTATCATCAGTCAATAGAGCTCGATACTCTAACAAGGCGTGTAATAAGATATACATATTTAATGATCCAAGGGGAGGAGCGCTAATGGGAGCCCGAGTGAGTGGTCCTCGCCCGGGGCTCTGCCCCAGGGCTGCCATGGCTGGAGGGGCGTGGAGGCGGTCTTTGCCCTGTGGTCCCCAGCTCTGGCCTTTCTCTGGGCTGCCTCAGTCTCCTCCCTGTCGAGGCGCCCCCGGGGGAGGCGGACAGGCAGGGAGAGGCAGCCCTCTGGACGGCGTTAGAGCTGGGACCCGGAGGGAGTACACGCTCCCCCTGGCACTCTTCTCCCTGCTCCTGGGCCTTGGAGGGGTTGGGGTGCCCTTAGACCTGTGCGCCCGGGCCCCGAGCATGAGGGCGGGCCCGCAAGGGGAGGGAGTGCCGGGGCTTCGTGCCCAGCCCGCGCTGATGGTGACGGATGGTTTTTCATTACAGCCTCTCAGGTCCTGCCCGCGCCCTGTGTGGAAATTCTATTTATTCCCTAATTTGTAAAAATTCCCTCTTTATCTGATCCCAATCAGGGCGGGGTAATTGGCTCTCTGGGGCAGCGGCTGGGGTCCTTGATGAAGAGCTATGTGGATGTGCCCAGCCCGGCCCCCGCCCGGCCGCCACCAGGGCCCACAATTAATAATGATTTGCAAATGGCAGACAAGCAATAACACAGAAAGATGTGGCGTCCGCGCTGCCTCTTCATTTCCTCCCCTCGCAGATATAAATGGCCGCAGAACAAAAACCCAGCACTGTAAATTCTGGAATTAGTTATTCACCAGGATAAATGGGGCCTGGAGCCCCAGCCCCTGCCCCGCCACCCTTCTCACCCGCTCTCCCCAATCTGGGTCTGTCCCCAGGTGTGTTCCCAAGCCTGGCCCCCCAGCTCCGTCCCGCAGCTGCCTCCTAGGCCCTTCTCCACTGCGCTAGCTCCCCCTTCCTGTGCGGCCCAGAGTCGAGAGCGGACATCCGGGCCTGCATCCTCCTCAGCCACCGCCTCTTGTCACTGAGCTCCCTGGCCGCCCAGCCCGGCTCCTGTCCACACCTGCACTGGGGTGTGCGCAGAGCTGACGTGGCCCGCCCAGCCCGGGAGGCGGGAGCTGCGTGAGGCTCGGGTGCCGTCTTTGGCAGTTGGGACCCCTCTGGCCACTTGCCTGGCCAAGTCTGAGTTGGGCTCCTGGTGGCCACACGTCATGGAAATGAAGCGCTGCTTACTGGTCACGCTGTTGTGGGCTGTTGGCACAGGCATTTCCGGGCACTGTGCCCTCTCGGCCAGGCGCATCCTCTCCCCGCCCCCCAAGTGGCTGCGAGCTGGCGGGTAATGGGCGTGTAATGGCCTCATTTCCATGCCCGGCCTCCAGGAGCGGCGGTAAGTGTTTGATTGCCTTAATTTCCAAACACATCATTATCCCAGCTTTACCAGCGCTTAATAAACACTTTATGAGGATTTTTTTAAAAACATCTTCCGTCCGCATACTTCTCTGAAGTGATAAACTCTAATTAAGTCTAATATTTAAAAATATGGTAATGGTGAGTTGTTTGAATAAGTGGACTGCATTTCTGTAATTTCATTATTACGTAAAACACGCTAATTATTTGGAGCGCGCTTATTACGGAGAGAGAAATCGCCTGCTAATCAAGATGAAATTGCCTTTTCTCCTTATTGTGGAACCAGCGCCATCCTTCACCATCAGCCCTGTGGCACCTCCAGGCACCTCGGTGGGGTGGAGGAGGGCCGCGGGGAGGGGCTGGGAGAAGGGGTCCCTTTGGAGTTGAGGCTGTGAGGGCCCTGTCTGGGGCGGGGGAGGGAGCTGTGGGAGCCCAGTCGGTGGGGAGAAGAGTATCTGTGTCTGGCTGGGGGGGTCAGGCGATGGTGGGGGCCGTGCCTGAGACGAGGAACAGGGGATCGGGGGCGGTCAGGCTATTTCTGTGGGAATAAGTGTATTATTATATATCACCGGACTCACACCACCAACGCCATACTAATAACAACTCACCCAGCCACTGTTTTAAGCACTTAACAAATAAAAACTCATTTCATCTTTTTAACACCCCTTTGAGGGAAGTAGTTGCTCTAATTATCATTATTATTCCCATTTTAGAGAAGAAGAATCCAAAACACGGAGAGGTTAAGTAAAGGACAGCAGTTTGCTTGGTTCACACGGCTACTAAGCGATGGAGTTTGGATTCGAACCCGGAATCTGAGGCTATACCGGGCCCTCTGCTGGTTCAGTCCTAAGCTCTCTGCCGTGGCTCCCTGTCTCCTGGGTTCCCGTTTGTTGTGCCCTGAATGGCACCCAGTTGTCACTTGAGATGCTGGCCCCCAGCACAGAGTTGCAGATTTAGCGTCAGTTAAATTCGAATTTCAGATGAACAGCAAATACTCTTTTAGTGTAAGTACGTCCCACGTGGGGCTGGGACCATCCTTGGTCTGGCAGTCCCCGTGGCCCTCGGTACTCAGGCACGCTGCTGCCGCGATGTCCCGACAGACAGACAGACAGAGGTGGAGAGGAGAGGAGGCTCTAGAGAGTCGACACGCCCAGGTTCTGCTCGCTCTCTCCCTGCCGTGGCTCCCGGCTCTCGCGATGTCCTCTCTGCCCCCTTTGCGGTCCCCGTTCCGTGGTTCCTCACCAGCTCCCGGAGATCTCTGATTAGCCATGTTGACGTTTTAGGCAGGTTGCGTTTGAGTCTTCCTTTAGGCCACGCTGCCTCATAGCCTTAGAGGGTCAGCGGCTTGTCACCCTGCTGCTCCGATGTCCCCTGAGTCTGGTTTGCCTCTTTGACCATCTCATGTTCGGGCTCTTTCCTGGCTCCAGCAGATCCACATGTGGGAATTGCGTGTGTGACAGAGGCACCATTTCAGAAGTGTAGGGCAGGTATGGACAGTTCAGTCAGTGGGATAGGGCAGCTGGCCACCCAGTACGGGGAGAACGGTCAGATCTACTTCTCCCCACCTACAAATCACAAAAATAAATTCCAGACAGATTAAAACGCTAAATATGGGAGTTCCCACTGCGGCTCAGCAGTAACGAACCCAGCTAGTATCCATGAGGATGCGGGTTCGATCCCTGGCTCCACTCAGTGGGTTAAGGATCCGGCATTGCTGTGAGCTGTGGTGTAGGTCGCAGATATGGCTCAGATCTTGCGTGGCTGTGGCTGTGGCCGGCAGCCGCAGCTCCAGATTGACCCCTAGCCTGGGAACTTCCTTATGCCATGAGTGCGGCCCTGAGGGGGGAAAAAAAAAGTTAAATATAAAAATGAAGTATTAGGAGAAAATACATGATGGTTTTCTCACAATACTGGGACAGGGAAGGCCTGTTTAAGCCCAGAAGCTAGGAAGGAAACACCTGAAAAGTTTAGAGGTCCCGTGGGAATCCCCAGACAGCCCATCTGAAGCTAAGTTCACCACGGGCCCAAACCTGCACCTTCGCTGCTTTGCCTGCCCCAGTGAGTGCCACTGGGTCCTAAACTCATCCCTCCTCCGTCTCGCAATCCCCTCATTAAGTCCTGCTCATCCCATTTCCTAGAAGTCCCTTGCCTCATCCCCTTCTCCACATCATCAGTGTATCTCCACCTCCATCTCTGCGGCCACTGGCCTAGTTCTGGGCCAGCCCTGGCCCGGCTCTGCCTCCCGTCCTCCACTGTTCAGCTCCAGACCCGAGCAGCCAAGTGGAGCCTGTCAGCCTCGGGTGGCTGTCCTCTGTGAGTCCTCACCGGCTGTCCTAAGCGACCTGAGCCCCTCTCCCACTAGCAGCTGCTTTGCCAAGCAGATCTTTGACTACCCTTGGGCCCAGCCACCAAGCTCCTCCTCTGTCAGGTGCTGGCCCCACTCAGCTCTCTCGGGGGTTCACACGGCTGCCCCCATCCCGTCACAGGCTTGGCGGTGTAACAACGTCAGGAGTGAATGCCAACGTGCCGAATACGCTCTCGCTCTAAAAAGAGGAGGCTCATCTCGTCACGAGTGGATGACCCTGAGGGGACTTAAAACAGATGCGTCTCCTAGAACTCGGACGTGGGGAAGGCTGTGTTGTGGGCACAGGGCTGTGCTTCCTGCCCTCTCCCCCAGAACAGCCTCAGACTGGCATCGTTACCGTGAGGGGCCACACGGCGGGGCTGCTGACCCAGGCTTCAAGCAGAGGACTTTGTGCTCCCTCTGAACGTCTAGTCCACCAAGAGCCCAGATTCGTCTGTACTGATGAGCAGCTTGCACTGACTCGGGTTGGCTTCCAAGGCGGGAAGCCCAGAGCTGCCGTACACCTGACTTGCTGGGTGAGCTGGAACAAGTGACTTCCCCAGTCTGGGTTTCTCTTCATTGTAGTGGACCAGTTCCAACAAGTTAGACTGCAGAATCCCCCGTAGGCAGGGTCCGTGGTCAGTTTGTGACACGAGCGACAGGTGGTTTCCTCAAGTGTGCTGGCCCCTACGTCATCAATGCCGTGATTGCACGCATGCACTTTCTCGCCACTGGGTCGTGAGAAAACTAGCATCCTTGCCTCCCCTTCAGGAAGAGGAGAGGCATTCCAAACAGAACCTGTGCAGACATGTGAGTGTATCCCCCGTTCAGCCCTCCCAGTGACACCGAGGTAGCGTCCATTGTCACCCCCAGTGAAGCCGAAGCTCAGAGAAGCACAGCACTTGCTGCAGGGCACACAGCTAGTGGGCGAAGTTGAGCTTTCTGACTCCAAAACCTACACTGTCATTTGCAGAAGGCAGTGAGGGGTGCCTTGAGGTTGAAATCCGAGGGTGGGAGGTAGAGTGGCGGGGGCCAGACGCGAGATGGCGGGGTCTGTTTTTGCAGGGCCCTTACCCTGAAGTCCTACTAAAGAGCGTGCAGACTTGAAACTGAGGGCAGGGGAGCCGCGGAAGGGTTTACAGAGAAGCGAATGTGATCAGATCTGTGTGCGAAAGATCCCTTTGGCTCTAAGAGAGTGAATTAAAGGGAGAAGGAGGAGGACCAGCTTCTGTTACCAGAGAAGGAGGTGATGGGCTCTGGGCTGGGAGGTGGCTGCCAGAACGAAGGGAAGTAGACGATGAGGCAGAAGAAGACCTGCGGTTCATGCTTGATGGGAGTGGGGGAGCGGGCGGATGTCAAGCTTGAATCAGGTTTCTTTGGGGACATTTTTGGGGTGGAGAGCACAGGGGAGCGGAGAAGCTTAGGGGAGCAAAGGAGCTCGTTCCGGGACGTTTTGGGTTCATGTGGAAATCCAGGAAGCGGTGTCCCAGAGGCATTTGGACCTGCGGTCTCGGAGCTCAGGATGTGGGTGAAGCCATCAGGTGTGTGTGTGGGGGGAGATCCGGGCGAGACTGGGGCACGTGGACCAGGCACAGGGGGGAGCTCAGAGCCTTCGCGCTGGCTGGCTGGTGGCCTGGGGGGGAGGGGCAGGGCACAGTCACTTGGGCCAGGGAGGCAGATTGAGCGATTTGTCCAGCGATGAGGGAGGAGCCAGATGAAGTCAATAGAAAACTAATTTTCTTTTCTGCTGGAAGAAATGAGGTGTGTGGCCGCCGGGTAATTGCAGATAACGAGGGACTTATTCTTAATATGCACAGTGGCCGTGGTCCCCCGAGTGCCAGAGACGGGAGGGACGGGAGGTGCCCTGGCAAGGCCAGACTGACTTGGGAAGAAAATGAACCCTATCGTAGCCCTCTCAGCGGTGCCATCGCAGCCTCTGGACCCTGTCGTAAACCTTCCCCACGCGGGGGCCCTTCCTGGCCCACCCCCTCACCCACCCCTCCTGCAAACCATTCCCGCCCCCTTCCCCTCCCTGTCAACTGCCTAGTTCCTCCTGTCACAGCCCCTCCCTCCACCCGCTCCCCCCACAGCACAGGCATTCACACTAAGGGAGACAAATGACAGGGCCTCAGCTGAGCGGGGCGCGTGTCCGGCCCATAAACCACGGGGATGGGTCACGTCTGGAGTTGCCATGGCCGCCACGACCCACCCATCTGTCTTCCCACTCTTCTGCCTCGAACCAGCCCTCGTGGCTTCCCCAGTGCCTGGAGGAACAGGGCGTCCCTGGGTCCTGGGTCCCATCCCTGCCCACGTCCAGCATGGCCACACTCACACTGAGCTCTGAGGGACGGGCCCCTGTGTTTGCCCTGCGCAGGTCTGCAGAACTGGCACCTGGCTGGTGGTACAGGCCCTGGCCTGGCCAGACGCCTCCCACTCCCAGTCTTTTCCTGGCTCTGGTGGGTCCCCTTTCTTAGTCTAAGGTCCTGGCAAGGGCAGGCTGGGAGCTCAGCGGAAGGGGTTGGTGCTTGACAGGTGCAGGGGCCTCCTGACCCCACCTTTGACCTCCCTACCCCCCCACACCCGATGACGACTTTGACGTGCGACACCTCTGCAATCCCAGCAGCACCGACCCCATGAAGGCGGAGGCGGCGGAGGTCCTTGTTGCGGCCCGGGCGCATCTGTGGGCAGTGGGAGAGGGGCGAGGGAGGGGCGGGGGAAGGGCGTCCCGGCCCAGGACCAAGACGCCGAGGCCCCCGGGGTAGCCTGTTCCAGTGCCTCGCGTGTGGGACTCAGTAGGGGAGAAGCCGCTGTGACGGGGGCTGGCAGGCAGAGACGGGCAGAAGCCTGACCAGCACCCACGCTGGGCCTGTCCAGGTGGGAGAGGCCGGCCTGCAGCTGCGCTGCACCGGCGGGTCTGGTAGAAGGACGGCTGCTGGCCGGGGCCTCATGAGAGAGGACCACGGACCTGGCCCCCGTCCACTGACCTGGGCTGCACAGGGGCTGGGGCCCCGGCCCGGGCGTGCCGAGACCTGGGCCACGTCTCCCACACACACACACACACACACGCACGTGCAGGCAAAGTCACCCTGGCCGTGGGCGTGATGAATGGCCGCACAGTAATGAAATGGAGACATCAAGGCGGGTGGCGGGAAGACGGAGTGTGGCGGTCGGGCCGTCCCCACGCGGCGGCAGCAAGAAGGATCGCCCAGCGGCTGGGGGCCGTCAAGGGAGAAATTACACATTTACTCTGCCTTTTTCTTACTGCGACGGCGCCCATACATCACCGCCGGGGCCGGGGCGGGACACGCCGGCCAATTTCCAGCATGAGTTATGGGACTGCGGAGCACTGAGCCCAGGCTTCCTGCCGGCCCAGCCCGACCCGGCCCGACCCGAGGCTGGAGAGGCTGCCCCGCCCCCCCCCCCCCCCCCCCCCCCCCCGGGGCCGGGAGCCCCTGGGTTGGAGCCCGTGGCCCCCGACCCCGACCTGCCGCCTCCCCCACCCGCGGAGGAGCACCTGTGGGCCCGAGGGTGTGGGGCCCGGCTAAGTGTCGCCCTCCCCTCTCTGCAGATGACTGCAAGAACATCGCCAACATCATGAAGACGCTCGCCTACCGAGGCTTCATCTTCAAGCAGACGTCGAAGCCCTTCTGACTGGCCGAGGGCGGGATGGGGCAGGACAGGGTAGCTGCTTGGCCCAGCCCAAAACCCTCCTCTCCCTCACCAGAGGGGCAAAGGGAGTGGCACAGCTCTACGGCCAGAGTGTCCCCCAGCCTGCCCTGCGGGCTTGCGCCCTGGGTCCGGCCTGGCCACGCGGCCCCTCGGGAGCAGACACTTTGTGCCCCCCACCCCCACCCCTCAACCTCAGCCCAGAATTAGCGCCTCCCATTGTGGGCCTGGGCTGGGGGGGCCTCTTCCTCACCGCCTCCTCCCTGGTACACAGGCTTCTGCTGGGGCCGCCGAGCCCCCCTGTGCCCCCTCCCACCTGTAGTGCATGGTGTGTGGTGCCCCCAGGGCTCCAGGACAGATCAGGCCCTACCTTGTGTCTCCCCCCATCCCCGCTGTGAACGTGCCACTGAATAAAGTCGGGGAAACGAGGCCCTGGGTGTGCGTGGGTGTGTGCGCGCGGACCAGGCGGTGCTGTGCCCGATGCTGTCTGGCTGTGCCGGGGTGAGAGTGTGTGCCAGGCTGCTCTGTGCTCAGGGCCCGAGCGGGTGGGCACGGAAACACGTTTGGGACCCTCCCTGATCACACCCAGGGCCACGGGCACTGGGCACGAGGCTGTCGGAAGCAGCATCTGAGGTCCCCGCTGTGTGTGAACATCTCGCGGGCGGAACCACAGGTGTACCCAGACACGGGGGTTTGCACAGAAGCGGACGGTGGTTAAAGGGCTGCCAAGGGCCTCAATGCAGTCAAGCCCCCGTGCCGCCCCAACGGCCTGAGAACGGAGACGCCCTCCTGCCCACCCTCCCAGCCAGGGGCGTTGGGAGGGGAGGGAAGGAAAGGCAAGCAGCCCAGTCCGGCTCAGCAGCTCTATTTACACAGCAGCACCCCACCCGGTGTGGCCTCTCAGGGCTTCTTGGCTTTCTTCACAGAAGAGGAGCTGGAGGCCGACTCCCGTCGCTTCCTCTGCGGAGACAGAGGGCTGGGCTCAGTGGCCTCCGAGGCCAGGCTCAGGCCGGCTGCGTGTGCTGCACGGTCAGTGCGTTAGGTGATGGCCGCCCCCTCCCGTCTTTGCACCCCCCCCTCCCCCGTGCGGATTCCTGTTTCCGGGGCGGGGCGGGGGGACCTGCATGCACGGGGGCGGGCTCCCCAGCGGCCGGCTCGTGCTCTGCCGCTCTGTCCAGCCGCTTACCGAGTTGGGCGTGAGGGGCGCGCCCACCACATCGATGATGCTGTCCTTGCTGGGGTCGGGGCCGAGACCGGCTTCAGGCACCACTGGCTCGGCCGGGGTGGGGGTCGGGCCCGAGGCCGGCGTGGCAGGGCCCCCGAGCACGCCAGCCCGGGCCAGCGCCTCGTGCCGGTGCCGCAGCATCTGGAGCTCGTACTCGCAGTTGGCGCAGGCCTGCTTGAGCTCGTAGAGCAGCACCAGGTCGCTCCGCAGCTCGTTGAACATGTGCACCAGCTCCTCCGTGGGCGTCGGGCTCAGCTCTGCAGGTGGGCGGGAGGACGGCACAGGGCAGAGCTGGGGTCTGGGGACACGGACGGCGGGAACTGCCCGCCACCCCGCCTTCAGCCACATGCTAGGGTGGACCCCTCCCGTGGGGCCCAGCCCCCGCACTCACCCACGCCCAGCTCCAGCAGCATCTGTTCCAGGGCCTTGATCTTCTTCTGTCCCACAGAGCTTGGCAGCTTCATCTGCAATGACCCAAGCAGCTCAGCCCTCTCCCCCTCAGGCAGTTCAGAACGAAGGGGACCGCAGGGCCCCTTCAGCGGGAGGAGGGCGGAGCAGCTGACCCCTGGAGGCAGCTCTGGGTCACAGACGCCAAGAGCCAGTGAGCAGGACAGAGTGAAGGCTCTGAGCCCCGCCTGGCATCCCCCTGGGGTCCCTGTGCGCCAGCCCCACGGCCTGCAGAGCCCAGGGCCCACACCAGGGAAGGCGGCCACTCACGTACCCGCTGGCTCCGCAGGGTGACACCTGCAGACTTGAAGTCTGGAAACTTGATGCCTGCGGTCTCGGGAACGGCCTGGGGGAGAAGGTGTTATGGAGACCAGGCTGTCACAGCACGAGCCGCGTGGGTCCCAGCCCCCCGCCGGCCCCGCGTGCTCTCCAGCCCTCCGCCCTGAGCGGGGCTGACTTAGTGTCCACACCGGCTTCTCGGCCTCCTTTTTCTGGGGGAGCTTCTTCTTGGGGGCCTTGCGTTCCGTCCGCCGCTGCTCAGCAGTGGTGTCCGCTGCCGTAATCAGCTTCTGCAGGTCCTGGCTGCGCTTCTCCCGCTCCTTCTTCCGGGCCTCAATCTTGCGCAGCTCCTGCAGCAGGTACTCCTCCTCCGCCACCTGGGCCAGCGGGGGTGGACAGGGAGACGGGGGGCCATGGAGGGCAGGGAGGGGGGAAGGCACGGGCACGGAGGGGGAGGGGACCCGGGGGACGGGGCAGAGGGCGTGGAGGAGAGCGGCGGCTCACCTGCTCCGGGGTCCGATTATAGAGACGCTCCAGCTGTTCCTTCCGCCGTCGCTCGTGCCCAGCATCAAACACCGGTATCTTGAGGTCTGTGCCTGGCACGGCCCTCACGTTGGCGAGCTTGGCACAGATGTGGTAGTACCGCTCCTTCAGGTCCTCCACAGAGCGTTTCTGAGGGTAAAGACGTGGGCTGGGGGGATGAACGCTCAGAGGCGTGTGGCAAGGACAGCATGAAGGCGGTGGGCCCGCCGGGCCCGGGGGCTGGGCACACACCTTGAACTGCTGGTGGTCGTACCGGTCATGGATGACGACAAAGCGCAGGTCGAAGCGGCGGCTGAGGTCAAAGAGGTGGTCGGTTTCCGCCTTCGTCCAGGCGTCGTCGTGAAGGTAGAGCTGGTACTCCTGCTCCGAGTACACGGGCACCTGCACCGTCTGCAGGCAGGGAGGCACGGGGGACGCGCCCGCGTCACGGCACGTCCAGCAGGCTCCCGCCCCTGTGACCACAGCCCCTCCTGTTTCCTGCCCATCCTGGGCAGGGCGAAAGCACATCCGCTGCCTGGGACCCGGTCCAGGGCACCTGGAGGCGATGTTTCCAGAAGGAGAAAAGAACTCCAGGACACCTGCCTGCCTCTGGGTCCACCCAGGACCAACGTCACCAGGCCCTCCGCTCCCGAGCCCCTGTACCAGGACACGGGCTTCTGAGCCCACGGTTCAGGTGAGGGGCCATGTGTAAGCGCTTCTGTGGCGTCCAGAGGTTAACTGGAGCAGGGCCGGTGGAAAAAGGCCCAGGAGCCCTAGTCATGGAACACTTGTCTGAAGCACTCCTGCCACCCAGTGGTGACAGTGAGACTTGCAGCTCCCCGAGAGTGGACCGAGGTCACCTCTCTATAGAAAAGGCACCTGAATCCAACTCCCAACACAGGCACCCCAGCTGCGCCTGTCAGAGACCACAGGAAGGAGATGAGACTAGGCTGGACCAGGGAAGTTTCTAAATCGAAGACCACATCGGCCCTGAACCCTGCTCTCAAAACCCTGTATTTCCGCTGCCTCTTGGACCTCTACCAGAGGTCCCGCACACACCTCAAACCTAACGTGTTCAGGGGACAGATGTTAACTAGACTTACTGGGGTCATCATTTCGTGCTGTACACAAATACTGAACCATTACATTGTAACCTGAAGCTAATATATGTATGACATATACTAATTATACCTCAATTAAAAAAAAAAAAAAAAAAAAGCCGAATCTGAATATGCTCAGTACGGAGTTCAGCACCCTCCCTCAGACGTCTATCTCCTCCTGTCCAGATCTCAGCCACTGGCACTGTCGCCCAGGCCAGAAACCGAGGAGGCCTCTTTAATTCCTACCGTTACCCTTGACTCCTCCCCGTCCCGAATCTGTGGCTTCTACCCCCCGATTCTGCACCTGTAACGCCCCGGCCCGTCCAGACCGCCACCGCCGCGAGAGACAGCCGCCCCGCTGGCCTCTCGCTTGCACTGAATCCCCTCCAAGCAATTCTCCATCTGCAGCCAAGATGGGGTTTCTCTGAACACGGCTACTTGAAGGACAGCCTTTGCAGCAGGGCTGGTGCAACTTATCCATGGTCTTCGGTAAGTAGAGAGACCGAGAGTAAGATTTAGAACTTTTATCTTAACAATTTCGCAGCAACCATACGCCACCAAATCTAACATGAAGAAAGCGGGCCTCTGTTTGTCTTTTCTAAATAACTTTCCTATCTTTATTAGTCCCTGATGAAAGGGACATTTTTAAAAGTATGTCCTTCATCAGATGACTTGAGAGGCAGTGTTCTAGAACACACAGCCGATCACGTCACCCAGCCATCCCGTGTGAACCCCCAAAGGCTCCCTGCGACTCGACGACGAAAGCGCCTTCGGGACAATTCGCAGACTCCTCAAGAGGAAGGACTGCCTGGCTCACTGCCCACCCTCAGGGCTCAGTGCAGGACCTGCGCACGAGAGCTACCAGAGAATTACTGCATCCATCAGTAAACACGGCTGAATGACCCAGCCTCTGTCCGCAGCCACTGTGCTTCATGGGCCCTAAGTTCCAGCCAAACGACTACCAGTTACCAGAATGGACCAGGGCCTCCCTTTCAGCCTTTGCCTGAACTGCCTTCCCATTTCCCCATCTTTCCATCTAGATATCTTCTCACCCTTCTGATCTCTTTCCAATTGGTTAATGCATTTCAATTCCCTTTAATTAATATACTGAGGAACTGTATGGCCAGTCCTGTTCTCAGGAAGTTCATGGTCAAGCAAGGGAGGTGGTCACTCATTCACCAAATACCCATCAAGGGCCCACTCGCCCCATGCTGGGGACACGATGCCGAATAAGATGAACAGGGGCCTTGCCTCCGCAGAGCTCGCAGTCCAGCTGAAAAACCCACTTAGTACAGTGCAGTGACCTTGATGCCGACGGTGTGCCAGGGTGTGAGGAGTGGCATCTGACCCAGCCTGAGGATAAGGCTTGTCAGCGAAGAAGTGGGTGAGGCCTGGTTCAGTCCGAACTAGAAGAAAACTGGTGAGGGAGGTGGTGGAAAAACCCCTGGGCAGAAGGGGCACATACACAGAGCGATGAGAGAGAAATAGCCTGATGTGTGCAGGTGGCAGCAGGGACATGTCAGGGAAATAAGACGAGGGCAAGACCGGGAGAGGCCTGGGGAGCCTGGCGAGCCCGCAGCAGCAGCGAGGTGCTGCAGGCCTTGTGTGCCCAGCAAGGAGCCTGAGTTCATCCCGAGGGCAAAGGGAGGCCACAACCAGGTTAGTGCTGAAAGAGAGGAGGGACTCATCCTCTGTAAGTCATTGTTGGGAGACCACCCTGACGCTAAGGAAGACGGGCTAAAACCCGCTGGGAGACCAGCTGGCAGACTGAAGAAATAATCCAGGTGGGGAGTTCCCTCTGAGGCACAGTGCGTTGAGAATCCGACTGCAGTGGCTTGGCTTGCTGTGGATGCGCAAGTCCAATCCCTGGGCCCGTGCAGTGGGTTCAGGATCTGGCCTTGTTGCCCCTGGGGCTTGGATTCGATCCCTGGCTGGGGAACTTCCATATGCTGCAGGTGTGGCATAAAAAATTAAAACATAGGAAGAGTCCAGGTGGGAGGTGAAGGGGGCTAAGCAGCCCCAGCGGAAGGCAGAGGAAGGGCACGGACCTGAGAGGCTTCAGATGAAACCTCAGAGGACCTGGCACCTGGCAGTGAGGTGGGGGAAGACGCCGTCATGGGCAACTCCAGTGTTTCTGGCTTGAGCAAGAGCGGCGGGAGAGCCACGGACTGAAAGCAGGAACGAGCAGTGTTTGGATGGAGCTGGTCAGTTCCCTCACCCTAGACCTCATTCTCCGCCCGGGGTCACCCCCATCTTCCCGAGGCTCAGCTCTGATCCTGACGGCGCTCAAGACCTGCCAGGGGCCGCCCAGCGACATCGGCCTGGCGGCTGACCTTTCGGGCCTCATCTCCCACCAATTCCTACCTTGGGCTTAAGCTGCATCAACAGGGAAATGCCTGCAGCAGCCCATACATGTGGCTGGTTTTTCACTTATGCCTCTGCTCGCTCTGTCCCCTCTCCCCGAACAAGTCTCTGCACGCCCTTCCTGCTATCACGCGAGGACATCCTTCAAAACTCAACTCAATACTAAATGACCCAGCAGTCCCACGCCTGGACATATATCCGCAGGAAATCTAATCCCAAAAGATACATACATCCCAATGTCCACAGCAGCACCATTTACAACAGCCAGGATGCAGAAGCAACCTAAACGTCCATTGACAGATCAACGGTACATAGATTCACTATCTCATAATCATCTATCAAGGAAAAGAAAATATATAATTGAATCACTGCAGTTCACCAGACACTAACGAAACACTGAAAATCAACTACACTTAAAAAAAAAAAAAAAGGGGGGGACTCAAGTTCTAACTTCTCCTGGAAGGTTCCATGACCTCTGGTCCTTCCCAATATGGCATGTACCCCACCAAACCATAACTGCCTCGCCTCCTCCCAGCTCCCCAACAACACGGAGAGTTTCTGGAGGACAAATATTGCGTCTGATTCATTTTTGTGTCCTCAACGCCTGGGCTGACTTGGCGCGGAGCAGTATTTACTAAATACAAAACGAACATGCTTTTGTCTCCACCTCAAACTGTCCCTCCCCGGCCTCAAATGCCTTCCCTCCTCTCGGTTCTCCCTTCTCAGTCTCAGGTCTCCAGCCTCGCCCTGCAGGGGACCTGAAGGGCCTCGGGACAGCTTGGGGCCTGGGGAAGAATGAGGGGTCACACCTTGACGCACGGGGCCTGAGAAGCCGGCGAGCCGTCCAGGGGAGGGGTCCAGGTGCAGATGGATGTACTGGGCTAAGGGGAACGAAGTCAGACTTGGGAGTCCTGGGTTCAAGCCCTCGTACTCTCAGGCTCAGAGACTAGGCTAATCCAAGCTGCAGGGCCTGCCAGGTGGTATCATGTAGTAGCTTCAACGACAGTCTAGGAAATCCTGGCCCGGCCCAGCTCTGCTGCTCACCAGCTGCGTGAGTCTGGGGAAGGCCCTGCTCGCTCCCTCTGAGCCTCGGTAATCCAGAGCAGAGCTAATTCTGCGTGGAGTGGGTGCTGGCACGGAGGATGAAGAGCACAGGCAGATGTGACTTACGATAGAAACAGCGTCAGCAGGGCTCAAGGACTAGCTGTGTCACTGAGTTCTAGCTCACACACCAGCTTCTCAGAGAGGCCCTCTCTGCCCACCCTATCCACATGAGGCCTCCCCCGCACTTATAAGCTCACCCTCTGTCTCATTTCATAGTCTGGTCTCATTTTACGGATGGCTCTTACCTGGAAGAACCCCATTTGTTTGCCTGCATGTGTGTTATCTATCTGCCCCCTTCTCTGTCCCACTGTTGACTGAAATAATCTGAGAGCTGAGGGCGACGCCAAGTCAAGGATGATCCCCAAGTTTCTGGTTTGGGCAACTGGCTGAATGGCGGTGCGGTTCACTGATGTGGGGAATAGATTTAGAGGCAGGGAACAGAGGGAGGATTAGGAGTTCTCCTCAAGGGTATCCACTGGTTCTGAAGTACCTGTGGGGCCTTCGGGGAGAGATGGAAGCAAAGGATTGGCTGCAGGGGAACCACTGCTCTGGACTGGAGATGCTAAGCTGGGTTAAGGGCACACGGAGGGGACTGAGGTCGCAGGGTAAATGAGACGCTCTAGGAGGAAAGGAGAATGAGAAGAGGAAAGCACCCAGGACACAGCTCTGAAGAACAGGGACGACTGAAGGGCCGAGACAGCACACCAAAAACCAGACCAGGTCCAAAAGACAGGTTCCCACGAGCACAGAAGACCCAGAGTCCTGTCCTGCAGGTATGTGCCCCACGGACTCAGTGGGTAACCATGGCGGAGACAAAGGCCGGCCTGAGGGTGCCTCCAGAGCCAACTAGGAGGCTGGAGAGCCCGTGCAAGGGGCTCAGAGTAGGTGCGCAACGCTGGCCTATGTCCAGATGGTGGGAGCTCACCTTATTGAACCTGGCGAAGGGGTAGTCCTTGCCCTCCTCAGCTGCTCGTCGCCAGTGGAAGAACATGGCTCCGTCCTTGCGGGCAGGGTTGGTGAATGGCATCCACTTCCAGGGCCGCACCTTCTTGGAGCCCAACTTGGCCTTCACCGTGCGGTAGCCTTGACCAGTGTCACTGGGGAGCAGCGGGGGAGCATCCCTGGCAGCACGGTTTAAGGTGGTGAGAGATTAGAGCCACAAGGTATGCACAGAGCCCTTGCACCCAGGCTGCTGAGCTACCCTAGAGCAAGGAGGGCAGGTCCTGGAGTGAGAGATCCCAGCTACTGCATTTAATAAGCAATGGGGGCCCTGGCTGAGCAGGGGAGTGGGGAGAAAACTGCCTGGGAAAAGGAGTCAGGGACATGCAGGCTGGTCAGAGACCAGAGCCTGCAGGATCTGGGATTCTAATACTTGCTTCTTGTCAGAGTACAGCAGTGCATAGACTTCCCGGTGCATGCCCTCCGGCCTCTTGAAGGTCAGTGTCTCCGAGGATTTCTTGGACTTTTTCTGGGGAGGGAAACCACAGGAGAGGAACCACAGCCTAGTCTCCCTTCCCTGAAATTTCTTTAGCCCAGGTCAAACCCTGAACAAACCAGCACCTACAGGTACAATGACACACATACACACAACGAAACAAAATGACACACAAGGAAAGCACAGAAATCCACTCAAGGGGCGCCTGGGTCTGAGCAGGTCATTCCCTCCTCAACCCACCTCACCTGGCTAGTCGCGACCAGCGAGAGCAAAAGATACTTTTCCAGCATCTCTCAGCATGTCACGCCGACTTAATGCCCCCCCGCACCCCCAATATAACGAGTGCCACACTCTCTAAGTCCTCTCATCTCTTGCAAGTGTCACACCCTCTTGGTCCCCACCATTTCCCACGGGTGCCCCACCTCCTCCATCCCATGTCAGTAAGGCGACACACATTCTCTATCCCGTTATGTCACGTCTTTTACCGCCCATCTCGCTAGAAGTGTGGCACCTCACCATCTCCCCCAGCTCTCTTCGGTTGTCACTCCTCCCCACCACTTCCCTCCCGCTGCTCAGCGTTCTCAGGCGCCCCTGCTACCTTGTCCGGATTGATAATGTCCTTCTTGCTGATGGTCCCGGAGGCTGCATCCCCCTCTGGACCCCCGAGTTCTAGAATGTCCCTCACATCTGCGCCCGTAGCCATCGCGCCTGAGAGATGGGGGCGCGGTTCCGAAGCCAAGGGTCAGCGGCAGAGGAGGGACCAGGCTCAGAGCAGGGGGCGGAGCCACTTCAGTGCCTCGTGGGGGCGGGGCGAAGAGGGGGCCCGCGAGGGCAAGAGCGGCCTAGATCGGGTGGGCGCCCGGCCAGTGTCCCGCCGCCTGGGTCCCGCCGCGGTTCCAGCTGCCACCTAAGCCCTAGCGCCTCTGCAACTAGAGCGCCCAGCGGCGGCCCGGCAGCTCCCCTACTCCCGCAAAGCCGCGGAAGGAAACTTCCGGTAGCGCGCTTTAGAAATGCGACCGACAGGAACACTTCCGGCCGGTGCTTAGCGGAAACAGAGCCGACTGGCAACCCAGCGTGAAAACGACTGACCGCGCAGACTGCGGCCCCCCTAGGCTTCCAGGAGCCCGCCGGTCTTCTGCGCTGCCTGCCTTCTGGCATTTTCTGCGTGCGTTGCTCCGACGTTTTTCGGGCAATGACAAGACAGTTCACAGCTTTGTGACCTTGGAAGTCGCTTAATTTCTCTGAACTTACTTCTTCACTTTAAAATGGAAATTGTCATGGGACCTGCATAAATAAAGTGCTGGTAATCCATACGAAACATTAGCACATGCTTTTTTTCATTAAATGAATTCGTGTTGTTAATTTCCCCTGTTCTTTAAGTGCTAAGTGTGTTCCAGACACTGTGCTAGGAGAGGGAGAGAACTAGACAAGGGAAAGCTTCCCAGGGCGGCTTCCAAGATGGAGCGAAGGCTGACCTTCGCGGGCGCTTCTTCTGATGGAGGTGCCTGTGGGTCAGGGCCTCGTGGGGCTCGTGGGGCCCACTGTTACAGCAGCTCATACTAAGACAACTTTAAAAAAATCTTTTAAATACAGGTTGTATTTTTCAGTTGGTGAGTCAGTCTTCCCCAAATCTAAAGTGTCTCACAGACCTCTTTGCAAGGCAAGTCTTTTGCTTTTCTGAACTAAATAAATAAAAATTAAGGCAGGAAACAAGATAACACACTGTGTACCACTTACCTCAAAGAAAGAGTCAGACAGTTTTGCGGCCCTCTTTGGGTTTGGAGGCTACATGTACTACATTTGGGCATGCTGCTCTGACTCATTTATCAGAAATTTTAAACTTAAAGAGCAGCCTGACTCCAAAAGGGGTTCTATAGTAGGTCCGGTTTGCAGTGCAAGCTGAGTTACCAGCTGACCTGATCATCCCGCAGACCCAATGGCTCTGGAAGTAGTTGGTGACAGGAATCTTATATACCTCTGGCAATCCAATCGAGGACTCACAGCACAGGTGCCCAGAATTCTGAAGTCGGGCTCTGATCCCACCTGTAAACAACTGGCCACTACTTGAAAAGCAGTCTCTGGCTTACAACGACCCTGGTGGAGCCTGAGCACCTGTCCGTGGGACGCCATGAGACCTCCCAACATGTACTAAGACTTTTCTGATCCACCAGGCCATAAATCTGGGGATGCAAGTCAGCATTCCAGGATACAGTGTAAGGAGTATATAGACCTTTCCTATTTTCTATTACAAATATTTAGAGCTGTAAACTTCACCCTAATCACTGCTTTAACTGCATTCCGCTAACCACTGGACATTTTCATTATCATTCTAATTTCCCTTGTTTTTGCTTCTCTGATCTATGGATTAGTTAGAACTACATTGCTTAATTTCCAAATGTTTGGGGATTTTCTAGGTATCTTATGGTCATTGATATCTAACTTAATTTCACTGTGGTCAGAGGGCATGTTCTATGAGACCTCAGTCCTTTCAAATTTATTGAGAGTTGTTTTACGGCCCAGCATATAGTCCACGGGTGAACACATCAAGTGTATTTGAAAAGAGTGTGTATCCTGCTTTTGTGGTATAGAGTTTTATAAATTCCAATTAGGCTAAGACGGCTGATGGTATTGTTCATATAATGTATGTCTGTTGATTTTTTTGGTCTATTGTTCTATCAATTGTTGAGGGCTTTTTTAAAAATCTCCAGCTATGACTGTAGAATTGTATATTTCTCATTTTAATTCTGTCAATTTTTGTTCCACATATTCTGAAGTTCTATGATTAGACTCTAAGCTCTGTTATTACACATTTATAATTATTATATTTTCCTGGCGTATTGATCCTTTTATCATTATCAAGTATCTATCTTTATCTCTGGTAATGGTCTTTGACCTGAAGTATACTTTATCTAATAAATAGCATAGCCACTCCAGCCTTCACAAGCTTACTGTTTGCATGCTGTATCTTTTTCCTTCCACTTTCTTTCATCTTTTAAAGTGCATCTCTTTGTTTTGTTTTCGTTTTCATCTTTTTGCTTTTTAGGGCTGCACCTGCAGCATATGGAAGTTCCCACTCTAGGGATCGAATAGGAGCTGCAGCTGCTGGCCACAGCCACAGCCACGCCAGATCCGAGCCCTGTCTGTGACCTATGCCACAACTCACGGCTGTAGCCGCTTAACCCACTGAGAAAGGCCAGGGATGGAACCCACTACCTCATGGTTCCTAGTTGGATTCGTTTCTGCTGCACCACAATGGGAACTCCTAAAGTGCCTCTCTTGTATAAAGCAGATATTTGGGTTTTGCTTTTCTTTGTTCATTCAAACCATCTCCACCCGTTGAGACTATAAGTGTTGATTGAGGGACGGGCAGCAGAGGAGAACAGCCTCAGGACCGGTCTCATTTCTATCCTTCCTACCTGATGACACACGCTTTTGAATGCTATAAACTTTAGAGCGGCTCAAATAGTGTGCAGGTTATGTTGGGAAGTTCAGGCTTCAGGCTCACCCATGGACACTCAGTCTCTATCAGGCCCCAGTAATAAAATAAGGCTGTTTCTCAAAGGAGATCAGTTACTTACCAAATAGGGTGTGACTTTCCTCACTCCTGCACTGTTGTCCTGGGCTTGCTGTAGACTCTGTCACCAAGGTGGGCAGCATGATTGGGTCTCCGATGGGTCGTGGAGACCAGGTGGCCTATCTGCTTACACTGCAGCCTAGACCAAGTGGGCAGTTTCCTTTGCCATGGCTTTTCCACAAAGCTGACAGTCTCTCGGGTTACGCCGTAAATGAGTGGGATGCAAGACACCCAAATATGATGTATGCTCCTCAGAAATCCAAGAAAACGACCGAGTACCAAAATTCAGCTAATCTAACACACTGTCAACTGAAAGGTGCACCTTTATTTATATTCACTATGAAGAACTTCATGTTATCAATTAAACCATAACATACCATTGATTGTAAGGTGAATTCCACTTCAGAAATGTTAGACTATCAGAAAGAACATTGTGAATGTACAAAATGCCACTGAATTGTTCACCTGAAAACCGTAAATTTTGACATATGACTTTTATCCCAATAAATTATTTTTTAATGAGAATTAGTAAAATGTAGTATTCTACCCCTTTCACATGGTAGTCGGGTATGAGGTGAAGCAACGTGTATTTATGAAGGGACATTGTAACCCTCCCTAGAACACTGGCCCGCCAGGGACATCATTGACGTGTATTTTCACAGAATTTACCTTATTTCTTTGAGTCTAAGATGCTTTGATCTTAGCATAGTCTTTTCTTTCTTTCTTTTTGTCTTTTTGCCTTTTCTAGGGCTGCTCCCAAGGCATATGGAGGTTCCCCGGCTATGGGTCGAATCGGAGCTGCAGCCACTGGCCTACGCCAGAGCCTCAGCAACATGGGATCCAAGCTGCGTCTGCAACCTCCACCACAGCCCACGGCAACGCTGGATCCTTAACCCACTGAGCAAGGCTAGGGATCGAACCCGCAATCTATGGTTCCTAGTTGGATTCGTTAACCGCTGAGCCGCGATGGGAACTTTGATCTTAGCATATTGTTGATTTACCGGAAGAGGTCAACAGAAGGCTTTCACAAAACTATTCCTCCACTGACAAGGAGCCACAAGTCACCCATTAGCCTCAGCAGAGGAAGAGGAGCCACTTCTGCTGGCCAGAAAGACTCAGAGTGGTAGGATTTTGGTTGCTCTGAGTCATCTGATTACTTTCTTTTCTGGTCAATGCTCCAGTGGTCACACAAGAGACGTGTCAAGGCGGTGATTTTAATTGATATTGTACCACAGCAATTCTTGATGTCACACATTGGACTTGCTTTTCAGTTGCTATGAGCCCCATAACTGCAAGAGGTGGGTTAATTTTATCATAGACATAAAAAGTCAATGGTTGACTTGTCTTGAGCCAACATTTAGGTTATCGAGTTTCACATTCTTTTTCTTCACTCTGTGCAGACATGAACTCCCCTTCACTGCAGTTCACGAATCCCTTCTGCCCTTCATCTGCCCTCCACACTGTTCTGCGGCAGAGGCCACTTGGCTCCTCAAAGCTTTGCCTTCAGTGCATCTTCCCTTCAGGTGATAATCAATTGCAGGTGACAATCTATGGGCAGCAGGCCAAGGGTTACCTTTAATATTAGCTGGATTTTCACTGCCTAGAAATAAATACCAAATTCATGCCTGTTCTGATACCAGTTTCTTTATCAGTTAAAGCTCATAGTTCTGAGTTACCTTTTCCAGCAAAAAACAAGCAGCCAAAATTGTTCCCAAAGGAATTAGAAAACCGAGTGGAGGAATAATCATAGAAAAACTAACGATATTGTCATTGATCTACAATGTTCAAAGTAACAGGCTGAGAATTATAAACGGATGAGCTCTAGCGGACCGTCAAGGGACAGATTGTTCCATCTTTTATACAAGTCGACTTGAGAGCATATAAGAAGGCGACATTTTTCTCAACTTAAGAGAGCAGCACACATCAGACCCTAAAATAGAGAGAAATGCCTGTGAAGAATACCTAATTTTCACCTCATATAATGTATTTTCAAAGATAAGAGGAGTTCCCTCTGTGGCTCAGCGGTTAACGAACCTGCTGGGATCCATGAGGATGCAGGTTCGATCCCTGGCCTTGCTCAGTGGGTTAAGGATCTGGAATTGCCATGAGCTGTGGTGAAGACTGGCAGCTGTAGCACCAATTTGACCCCAAGCCTGGGAACTTCCATATGCTGTGGGTGCAGCCCTAAAAAGCATGAATAAATAAGTTAATTAAATAAAAAAATGAGAAAATGCTGAACATCCTAATCAAACGCTTTGCCGTCAGTCAAGTCATATTCAGGCCCTAGATTGCCATTTGGTAGATATTGCTTGACATCTCTAAAGTAGAAACTTAAGTCTTTCCCAAAAAAGACATCTGCCTGCAGGAGTTCCTGTCATGGCGCAGTGGAAACAAATCCAACTAGGAACCGTGAGGTTGCAGGTTTGATCCCCAACCTTGCTCGGTGAGTTAAGGATCCGGCGAGGCCAGGAGTTATGGGGTAGGTTGCAGGCTCGGCTTGGATCTGATGTGGCTGTGCCTGCAGGGTAGGGTAACAGCTGCAGCTACAATTTGACCCCTAGCCTGGGAACCTCCATGTGCCTCGGGTGCGGTCCTAAAAAGCAGGAAAAAAAAAAAAGCGTTGCCAGTGAAACACTAAATCTGTTAGAAGAAAATGAGAAGGTGGTGACAATGATGGTGACGATGCGGATCATTTGCCGCCTAGTCTTTTTTTTTTTTTTTGTCTTTCTAGGGCCGCACCCACGCGGCATATGGAGGTTCCCAGGCTAGGGGTCAAATCGGAGCTGCAGCCGCCAGCCTACGCCACAGCCACAGCAACTCGGGGTCTGAGCTGTGTCTGCAAACTTCATCTCAGCTCACAGCAACCCTGGATCCTTAACCCACTGAACGAGGCCAGGGATTGAACCCGCAACCTCATGGTTCCTAGTCAGATTCGTTAACCACTGCGCCATGATGGGAACTCCTGTAACCTAGTCTTGATGCATGTGACATGTATACTCTGTCTTGGATTCATCGTGTTGAAATTAAACATGCACGCTGGATGTTTTCAAGTTGTTTTAGAAAACTTAAATGATAGCAAATACAGTCATCATACTTTTCAATCAAGATGTTGGATTTTCAGAGTTCCCATCGTGGCTCAGTGGAAACAAATCTGACTAGTATCCATGAGGATGCAGGTTCGATCCCTGGCCTCACTCAGTGGGTTAAAGATCTGGCATTGTGGTGAACTGTGGTGTAGGTCACAGACGTGGCTTGGATCTGGTGCTGCCGTGGCTGTGGTGTAGACCAGCGGCTATAGCTGTGATTTGACCCCTAGCCTGGCGACCTTCATATGCCGTGGGTGCAGCCCTAAAAAAAAGACAAAAAAAAAAGATGTTGGGTTTTCTTTAATAAAACTAGTGATCTTTTTCAAGAGCATTTACGTGTAAAAAATAAGTTGTCGGAATTCCCGTCGTGGCGCAGTGGTTAACGAATCCGACTAGGAACCATGAGGTTGTGGGTTCGGTCCCTGCCCTTGCTCAGTGGGTTAAGGATCTGGCGTTGCCGTGAGCTGTGGTGTAGGTTGCAGACGCGGCTCGGATCCTGCGTTGCTGTGGCTCTGGCGTAGGCCAGCGGCTACAGCTCTGATTCGACCCCTAGCCTGGGAACCTCCACATGCCGCGGAAGCGGCCCAAAGAAATAGCAAAAAAAAAAAAAAAAAAAAAGTTGTCATTTATCAAAGGGACAAAGAAAGGAATATAGATGGAAAGCTACATAACACATTTTCCTGACCAGCATATCCTGAAACCAAAGCCAGACAACGGCAAGGGAAAAAATATATACAAGATTGCACATATGAACAAAGAATCAAAAAACCCTAAATAAAATGTTAACAAATTAAATCTAGCAGTGTATTGAAATAATAATTCGGCAAGTCCAAAGAGGATTTATCCAAACATTGCTAAGATGGTTCAGCATTAGATTATATATCAATTTAACTTACTATATTAATAAGTTAAAAAAAATTAGGGAGTTCTTGTTGCGGCTCAGCAGAAACGAATCTGACTAGCATCCATGAGGATGCAGGTTCCTTCCCTGGCCTCACTCAGTGGGTAAGGATCCGGCCATTAGCTGTGGTGTAAGTCGCAGATGTGGCTCAGATTGTTGTGGCTGTGGCTGTGGCTGTGGCTGGCAGCTCTAGCTTCCATTGGACCCCTAGCCTGGGAACTTCCATATGCTGCGGGTGCAGCCCTAAAAAGCAAAAAGAAAAAAGAAAAAGAAAAAAAAGAAAAGACAGTGTCTTAATAAATTCAACGCATATTCATGACATAAAAGAAAAAAATCTCCCAGCATCTAGGAAAAGAACAGCCTTAATTTGATATTTGATGCATTGTTTCTTTTTAATAAGACAGTGATAACCTATAGAAAATGCCATACTTAATGGTGAAACAATAGACACATTCCAACTGAAGTCAGAAACAAGGCAAGAATAACCTTTGTCACCACTAATATTCAGGATGGTATTAGATATTTTTTCTAATTCAAGAAGAGAAGGAAAGCAATAAGAGGTATAAACATTAGAAAAGAAGAGGCAAATTGTGATTATTTGCAAATGACACTATCGCTTACACAGAAAAACCTAATGAAATCAATTGACAAACTATTAGAATTAATAAGAGAACTCAGCAAGGTGACCATATACAAGATAAACACACAAAAATCAATAGCTTTCCTATATACCAGCAATAACCAACTAGAAAAAGTAATAGAAATAAGATTCCATTCACAACAGCTGCAAAACTATTAACTACCTAAGCATAAATCTAAAAATAGGATCTATCTCAGTCCTTACAGAGAGTTCAAAATTTGGAGATCCACCAATCTAATTAATCACGTTGCTATAAAGTCAAGTTGAAAACTGTACAATTATATTTATTATACAGCTGAGAAAGTCAAGAACTGTTTCTTATAAAACCACTAAGTTAAACAAGGGACAAAAGATATTTCCTAACTATGATAAGGAGTTGGTTTCTTTTCTTTTTCTGAGAAACTAAGAACAAACATCATATTAAATGGTAAACATCAAATGCCCTACCTTTAAAGACAGGAGCAAGTCAGGGACCAATGCTATCCCTTGGAATTGCTTTGTGTATAAATGAAAGAGGATTTGAGAATGAGAGTCACAACTTCATACAGAAGACTCCCTCCAGAGTCCCCATAAACAAGAGCACATACTTTGAATGTATATTGCAAGAGAGAATGGTAATTGAAACCTCACCCAGAAACAGAGACGGATCGAAAGCATTTTATTTTCTTCTCTCCCTACACCAAAGCCATTGCGAAGTACCATCCAGACATTACTCGTACTGTGCCTGTCCTCTGCTTGAAGGAAAGATTTCATAATTGTCCGAACAGTCCTGAGACCCAGAACTGGCTTTGGCAATGGGGCAAAGGTGGCTGATGACACAGGGAGTGTCTGAAATGCAGCTAAGCATCTGAGGGAGAAAACGGCTGTCCTGCCATCGGGAATGAGGTTATGACACCTTGTACCACTTTCCTGATGTTCATAAATCGTAGGCACGTTCTGAGATTCTATCACAACTCTTACCTTGTTTTGGATACCAAAGGCCAAGTTTATTCCTGTTTTTTTAAAGGAGAAAAATCCCCCGAAATGGGTTCTAAGCAAAATTGGGAGTGGGTCTTTGAAGCAGGGGTTTACTGAAGTTATATGTTTGCTTTTCATATTGGGGAAAGAGCACACAAACTTTGCTTCAGAGTGAAACCCTGGAGTAAGTGGACGATGAGATTGGGGGCGTCGTTTTGGGTCTCCCCACACTCACTCATGAAAACAGAGGGCTGTGGTTTGAGGTCCCCAAGAAGTGTGTCTGAAACAGATGCTCTGATCTCCGTGTAAGGAGGACTCTTGGTAACAACACCTGTAGAGGGAAAGGGGAAAAAACTGGTTTGGCCTTGCTGTTATTAGCCTTATCCTATTAGATAGAGAGAGAAATCAGATTGTGATAAAATCCCAGCGAGGATTGGAGTTGACGCTGTGAGATGCTCTGAAAGAGGAAGAATCCTTCAGAGTTGCCCCCAGATGGGGGGGAGGGAAACAGACCCTTATATTCCCATTGGATGTGGGCCATCCTGAGAAAGGCAATGAACGACCTTGTTTGGGATGACTCACTTCAGTAAACGCAATGTCAGTTTCAGCCGCTGAGAGAATCCATCCTTCTCATTAGCTGAGGGAACCCAAGTGATACAGGATGACACCCACTAAGCAAAGTAACCAGGATGGAAAAGGAAAAAAATGTGTGGAAGTTGTTTTTGACAGTGTTCCAACAAAACAAGGGGAAAAATACTCCCCATAAATCCTAGAATTTGAACTGTTGGAATCAAACAAGAGCAAGACCTGGGTGGTATAAACAGTAGTGAAGGAAGAAGCACAGAGAAGCCTGAGAATGAATCTAAAACATCAACGAGTACTCACCTCCCAAAGGAAGGATACCATTCAGAGTGGAGAGCTTGGCTGGTGGAACTGAGAACAGGCAGAAGTGGGATGGAGCTATACAGGTGTCAATTTTCAGGTGGGTATAAAGGGACTACAGGAAGATGTGAGGGAATTGGGGAAGTCTGGGTCCTCAAGACTCCAGAAAATACCCAACGAGAGGGCAGAACTCATTGAGGAAAAACTGATGTAAATAGTGCAGATATTGTATAGATTTATCAGGGCAGATATTCTGGAGATGAAGAAAAAGAAGGCTTAGGTATTCTGTTGGAAAAAGAAATTGTAAGGATAAAAGAACAAAATAAGAACATACCTAAGGAAATTAGGCAAACAGAAAAATATGGCCACAATGCAGAAGACTGTAACTTAATATTTTATTTTTTTAAATTGATTTATTTTTTGTCTTGTTGCCGTTTCTTGGGCCGCTCCCGTGGCATATGGAGGTTCCCAGGCTAGGGGTCTAATCAGAGCTGTAGCTGCCAGCCTACACACAGGCACAGGAACGCTGGATCTGAGCCTCGTCTGCAACCTACACCACAGCTCACGGCAACGCCGGATCCTTCATCCACTGAGCAAGACCAGGGATCGAACCCGCAACCTCATGGTTCCTAGTTGGATTCGTTAATCACTGAGCCACGATGGGAAATCCATGTAACTTAATATTTTAAAAGGGTCAAAAGAAATTAAGAAAATCATAGAACCTGTGAAAGAGCAATACTAATAAAAAATTTTAAAGCTTAGATATAAAATGGGTAGGCAACAAAGAAACATGAAAATAGGACTAATAGGAGTTCCTGTCGTGGCTCAGTGGTTAACGAATCTGACTGGGAACCATGAGGTTGCAGGTTCAATCCCTGGCCTTGCTCAGGGGGTTAAGGATCCAGTGTTGCCCTGAGCTGTTGTGTAGGTTGCAGACTCGGCTCAGATCCTGCGTTGCTGTGGCTCTGGTGTAGGCTGGCGGCTACAGCTCCGATTCGACCCCTAGCCTGGGAACCTCTACATGCCTCGGGTGCAACCCTAGAAAAGGCAAAAAGACAAAAAAAAAAAAAAGAGAGATAAAACCAGATCCGTTCCTCACATTTTGCACTTATAAATCCCAGGTGGATCAGATCCCTAAATGTAAAAACATAAAGTCGTACAGATACTGGAGGAAAACCTTGGCCAATTTTTTTTACATCTTGGGAATGAAGAGGACTTCCCTAACTCTGATTCCACACCTGGATTCAATAAAGGAGAAGCAGGTAAATTTATCTACCTAAAATTTTTAAAAAATTAAACAATTGCATTCCTCAAATATCATGAGCAATGTCAAAGTTGAATACAAACTGAGACAAAATTGTAACTAATATCACAAAAAGCCGATATCCCTAATATATAAAATTTTTCTAAATATTGAAAATTCAAATCCTGGTCTAACTGACTAGTGAAATAAAAATGTTACAGAAAAATAAATGCAAATAGCTCTTCAATGTACAAAAGATGCTTAACCTTGATCATAATAAGAAAAGTGCATATAAAGCTAAACTGAGACAAGAGTTCCTGTTGTGGCTCATGACCAGGATCCATGAGGATGTGGGTTCAATCCCTGGCCTCGCTCAGTGAATTAAGGCTCTGGTGTTGCTGTGAGTGATGGTGTAGATGGCAGGCACGGCTTGGATCCCACGTTGCTGTGGCTGTGGGTCTCATTTGACCCCTAGCCTGGGAACTTTCATATGCCACTGGCGCGGCCCTAAAAAGAAAACAAACAAAACAAAACCAAACCAACAAAAAACTAAACTGATATCAGTACTTATCTATTAGATTTGCAAAAATCTCAAACTTGACAACACACTGAGTTGGTGAGACTGTGGAGAAACAGGCACTTATTAAAGCACAGTTGATTTACAGTGTTGTGCCAATTTCTGCTGTACAGCGAAGCGATCCAGTCATACATATGTACACATTGAAACAGGTACTTTCATGTGCTGCTGATGGGGCTGGAAAATTATACAATCACAGAGGGGGATTTGACAATAGCTAGCAAAATTACCTATGCATTTATCCTTTGCTCAAGGAACCTCCCCTCTAGGTGTGTATGTTTAAGACAAAATAGCAGAAACTTGAAATGATGAATGCTCAGGGCTATTTATTGCAGCACATTTTGTATCAAAGGCTATGAACCATCGCACGTCTACCTACACAGGACAAGTGCGTAAACAATGGCACATGGAGTTCCCATTGTGGTGTGGTGGAAATGAATCCAACCAGTATCCGTGAGGATTTGGGTTCAATCCCAGGCCTCGCTCAGGGGGTCGGGGATCTGGCATTGCAGTGAGCTGTGGTGTAGGTCACAGACATGGCTCGGATCCTGTGTTGCTGTGGCTGTGGTGTAGGCCGGCCGCTGCAGCTCCAATTCAACCCCTAGCCTGGAAACTTCAATATGCTGCAGGTACAGACCTAAAAAGCAAAACAAGCAAACAAACAAACAACAACAACAACAAAAAACCTTATACACACAAACACCAAAAACCAGGAGTAAAAGCGAACTTCATTTTTTTTGTCTTTTTTTGCTATTTCTTGGGCCACTCCCGCGGCATATGGAGGCTCCCAGGCTAGAGGTCGAATCGGAGCTGCAGCCACCGGCCTACGCCAGAGCCATAGCAACACGGGATCCGAGCCGCGTCTGCAACCTACACCACAGCTCACGGCAACGCCGGATCCTTAACCCACTGAGCAAGGGCAGGGACCGAACCCGCAACCTCATGGTTCCTAGTCGGATTCGTTAACCACTGCGCCACGACGGGAACTCCTGAACTTCATTTTTTTTTAACTCAATGGACTTTGTTACATTTATGGTTGGACAGCAATCATCACAACCCAGTTTTACAGCATGTCCATCCCAAACCCCCAGCCCATCCTCCCACCCCCAACCTGTCTCCTTCGGAAACCAAAAGTTTTTCAAAGTCTGTGAGTCAGTATTTGTTCTGCAAAGAAGTTCATTGTGTCCTTTTTTCAGATTCCACATGTCAGCGATAGCATTTGATGTTGGTGTCTCACTGTCTGACTGACTTCACTCAGCATGGTAATTTCTAGGTCCATCCACGTTGCTGCAAATGCCATTATTTCGTTCCTTTTAATGGCTGAGTAATACTCCATTGTGTGTATGTACCACATCTCCTTGATCCATTCCTCTGTCGGTGGGCATTTAGGTGGTTTCCATGTCTTGGCTATTGTACATAGTGCTGCAATGAACATAAGAGTACATGTATCTTTGCAAGTCATGGGTTTTCTCCTGATAGATGCCCAGGAGTGGGATTGCTGGATCCAATGGTAGTTCTATGTTTAGTTTTCTGAGGAATCTCCATACTGTTGTCCACAGTGGTTGCGCCAATGTGCATTCCCACCAACAGTGTAATAGGGTTCCCTTTTCTCCACACCCCCTCCAGCACTTACTTACTTATTTATTTATTTATTTCCCTTTTCTAGGGCCACTTCCCTCAGCATTTGGAGGTTCCCAGGCTAGGGATCTAATCAGAGCTGTAGCCACCAGCCTACGCCACAGCCACAGCAACACAGGATCCAAGCCAAGTCTTTGACCTACACCACAGCTCACGGCAACGCTGGATCATTAACCCCCTGAGCAAGGCCAGGGGTCGAACCTGCAAACTCATGGTTCCTAGTCAGATTCGTTAACCACTGCGCCACTATGGGAACTCCCAGCATTTATTGTTTGTAGACTTTTTTGATGATGGCTATTCTGGCTGGCGTACGATGGTATAAAAACAAACCCCTTTATCAAGTTGTGTCCTAATCATACAGAGAATTATTTTAAGTGACTTTGAAACACAATTGGCTGAACAGTATAAAGGGAGATGGATCAGAAGAACAAAATGAATGAGGAGGCTTAGTGTTAGAAATAAATTGGCATTGATATTTCAAAATCATAATTTTGAAAATTATATATAGTTGCATATTATATAATTATGTGCATATAATGGGATAAAGTAAATGTCATTAGGAACCAGGATGTTCAGTCTAAGAGGACAAAGTATGTGTGTGTAAAATCAAAGTTAAGGAAAAACTATATAACCTTTAATTCGAATTGAAACCATCAGTGTGAACTCTTGATTATTTGCTCTCTTTTTAAAAGAATATGCATTTCCTTTCTCTGTCACTGAAAAGCCCAGAAGCCATGAAAATCAGGTGGCAATGAGCACCCCCAGAGGTCAGACTGTGGTCTCTAAAATGCCATTTCCCTTTCGAAGCAACCAGGGATCCTTGGAGAACTGGCCAGTTCTAACGCTGGGGCAGGAAATACACAGAACAAGCCTAGCATGTCTGTACCTGAAAGCAAAGGAGCCATCAAAGACACTAGGTCATGCCAAAATGATAGGCACCAACTGGAGACACTCTCACTGGCCAAACATGGAACACTTTCGGTGTCAAGACAAAGAACAACAATGCATGAAAACACAAGGAATACAGAAATATCCATGAATTAATAGTGATAATACTCTTGGAAACCTCATTGTTGCACTATGATCATTTGTGACTCCTTGTTTTGAGTAGCTCTTACTGCATAATAAACCCACTGCAAACTGTAGTGGCTTAAAAATCCGAAAACCTTATTGGTCACCTCTGGATGTTGCTAGGGTACCATCTTATTATTCTGAAAGTTGATTGATTTTTTTTTTTTGTATTTTCTAGGGTCACGCCTGCAGCATATGGAAGTTCCTAGTCTAGGGGTTGAATTGGAGCTGTAGCCACTGGCTTATACCACAGCCACAGCACTGCAGGATCTGAGCCGCATCTGCGACCTACACCACAGCTCACGGCAACGCTGGACCCTTAACCCAATGAGCGAGGCCAGGGATCGAACCTGCAACCTCATGGTTCCTAGTCAGATTCGTTAACCACTGAGCCACCACCACGGGAACTCCGATTTTTTTTTTTAAGGCACGCATCCAGGTGCCTTTCCTGCAGGTCCTGTAGTTCAGGCTATTCAAATTGGTGATGAGAGAAAGTAATCTATAGGAAAACCACCGCTAATGAATACAAAAGAAGTGGTGAAAATGGAAAAATCACTATTTTGAAATCCCTTATGCGGTCAGGGGTCCAGGCAATGATCATCAACTGCTACTCAAATGATTGATTGTGTGGAAAATTGGTGACAAATCTTGTTTTTTTGGTAAAATATATTTTAATGGATTTTATTCAGTTTGATGACAGGTTTTAAATCAGGCTACAGTCTCGACATCACTCAAAGTTGGACAATATCCTGTGCCTTCTGATATGATGCAGAGAGTGCCGTTTGCAAAGCATCCTTGACATAAAGAAAAAAATCATCAAGCCTCTAGATGTAATTATCAACTTACGGAGAACACGGCGGGTACGAAAATATGTTACATGACACGAGATCACAAATCTAAATCCAGAAGGTGGGAAATACCACAGGACAAATTACCCAATTTCTTCAACAAGTAAATCGCATAAAACAAAACCAAAATGAGACCAGTAACAAAAAAAGAGGGGGGAGAAAGTTATTCTATTGATTATTTAAAGGGATTTTATCACTAAGAGAAGCAAAGGTTGGCCCCAGCGAGATGTCAGCCTCCTTTGGGGCTCAGTGGCCTGGGAGGCAGCCAGCGGCTCCCACGGTGCACAGCGAATAGCTGGTTGTGATAAGTTCTGCCAAATGTTCTAGCCCCGGTTTTAACGTCAATGTCACAGATAACACATGAAGAGGTGCAAGAGCAGACGTACCAGTTCTGACAACTGATGACACCGTTGTTTTTCAACCGGAAAAAAATACTGAACTTTTTAAGGAAACAAATGTCATGCTGATAATGAATCCTCAGCAAAAGGCAGACACGCTGGTTTACATTGTTTTCCAAAAGAGAGGCTGCTTCCTGCAGTGCTTTCATATTCTTGGTTGAGAATGACAATCCTTTACTGTGACAAAGATAGTTTCCTTAGCTAGTTAGTTTGTTTGGGCCAGGCTTGGGGCATGCGGAAGTTCCCAGGCCAGGGATTGAACCCACGCTATAGAATAGAGGCAACTTGAGCTGCTGCAGTAGCAATGCCAGATCCTCAACCTTCTGCACCACAGGGGAGCTTCCACAAAGGCACAGGTTTGGCTAGCTTTATGAATTCCTTTTCTCTTGAGTTTGGTCCTAGCTGGAAGACTATTTAAGGGAGCTCTGAATAGGCGTCTTCTGACCAGCCGAGAGCCTCACCTCTATACCTCTGAGAAATGGAAGCTCCGGTGGCCAGAAATGTCAAAGGGCGCCTAAATCTCCTGTCAAAAGATCTGGAGCATTTTCATTTTTCTTTGGAAATACGCTTTATATCTTGGGTACCGATGTCTTTGATTTTCTTGCACCTCCTTTAAAAAAAGGGCACTTTCCTAAATTTCAGTTCCAGGAAAAGAGCTCCCCACGCTGTGTTATTATTTTGGTTTTTTTTTTAATTTTTGTCTTTTTGTCTTTTTAAGGCCACACCCGTGGCATATGGCGGTTCCCAGGCTAGGGGTCTAATCGGAGCTGTAGCCACCGGCCTACACCAGAGCCACAGCACCGCAGGATCCAAGCTGCGTCTGCGACTTACACCACCGATCACTGCAACACTAGATCCTTAACCCACTGAGCAAGGCCAGGGATCGAACCCGCAACCTCATGGTTCCCAGTCAGATTCGTTAACCACTGAGCCACGACGGGAACTCCTATGTTGCTTTGTGATGACATCCTAACAGATATTTTATGCTTAGGCTTAGCAATGGATGACCGTATTTACCAAAGCCCTCGGCTTCCTGCCTAGAAACTGCCAAGGCTCAAGCTGTCGCCAGCAGAGGAAGAAAGAATCCTTCCTGGCTGCAACCATCAGCATCACAGGTGCCGTGCTTTGTGTCCGAGCTTTGGCTTTAGAGGTATCTGATTGTTGCAGTCACCTTTTACACTCCGTGTGTGACGATGAAACCAAAATACTATCAAGAGGTATAAGCAAGACTCTACAACAAAGGAAACGTTCTATGCCATTTTTTAAAATTGGGACACTTGTCTTCTTTCTTGGCAATGCACTTTATATAATATCAAGGTGAATGCTAAATGGAGGGAAAAATACATGGTGCTGTGTATAATTTTTTATTTATTTATTTATTTTTTTTGTCTTTTTAAGGCCATACCCGAGGCGCATGGAGGTTCCCAGGCTAGGGGTCCAGTCGGAGCTGTAGCTGCCGGCCTACGCCAGAGCCACAGCCATAGCAACGCTGGATGCGAGCTGTGTCTTCGACCTACACCGCAGCTCACGGCAATGCCCCAAATTCTTGACCCTCTGAGCGAGGCCAGGGATAAGCTCCATATCCTCATGGATGCAAGAGGTTCGTTAACCGCCGAGCCATGAAGGGAACTCCTATAATTTTGAAAAACCTTAATCTTGGAGATTTTTGCCTTTGGTTCATGTTTCTGAACAAAAGCTGAATTCTGTTCTGAATGTGCACTCTCCATCGATTCAAGCTCATTCACTCACTTTTTTAGTCTTCTTAGACCATTCTGAATAACTAATATGTGGCTTTTGGCTAAGACTTTTTCATTCTGTTTAGAACCCTGATGCCTATTTCAGGAACTAGGAAAAAGAAAAACATGAATTACTTCAATAGAAAAGAACGTACTTAGCTTTTTTTTTTTTTAAGAGAGATTTAAGAGACCTACTAACCATATGCAAGATGTAGATCTTGTGTGCATAATGATTTAAATAAACCAACGATAGAAAGGCTTTTTGAGACAACTGGGGAAAGCTGAACATGCGCTGACCATTCGATAATGTTTAGGAATTAATTCTTAATTTTACTGAGTGTGATCATGAAATTGTGGTTATGCTACGGTTATAAAATTTGTCTTTATGTTAGAGATTTTCACGGTGGCATTTACAAGTTGAAATGATACGATGTCTTGGGTTGTTTTAAAATATTCCAGCAAAAGAAAACAAAAGTAGCAATGAGAAAGACAGAGTGTAAATAAGAGGAATAGAATGTGGGTCGTTGTTGAAGCAGAATGATAGGGGCTTGAAGGCTTATTATACCCTCCTCTCTACTTTATGTATGTTTGAAATTTTCCGTAATAAAAAGGTATGAATTCTCTCACACACGTCTCCCCAGATGAAGCCATTGAACTCAAAAGAGCAAGATCAAGTGTTAGATCAAATAGACGTTTTATAACATAAATTACTTCCTTTAAGTTGCTTTCTTTGGTCTTGAAAGCCTTTTAACAGATAGAAGTTAAAATATTATGGAAAAATAAAAGACCATTGTCACAGTCTGTTAATCCCATATGCTTCCCGGGAGAAGGATAAATAGTTATACGGCAGTTTTATGGGATCCAGGACCCAGTTCTAGAAAATTTTCCCAAAGGGCTAACACTCCATCCTTCCTCTTCTTCTTCTTTTAATTTTTTTTACATCAGTGGGTGCCGATAGGGAAAATTTGAGGCATGAAGTAATCTATTTGAGCCAAGTAAAAACAGGGGCTGGCGGCCTTTGGTTTGAGATACTCTGGCGTGGTAGAACAAACATCTATTAAGGCCACAAGGCCAATCATTTGAAGTTGCCAGGTGAAGCTAACTGGACCCTAATAAGCAGAGCGTCATTTACGGAGCCCGTCATCTTCAGCAAATGGCTCTTTGAGGAAATGGCACCTGGCTTTGGGGAACTGGGACCTTGTTCCTGGGGTCCAGGAGAGTATCAAGACATCTAGGCATGAAACCCTTGGTGACCACACCACCCCAACTGATCCTGAGACAGGCTGGGACCTGGGACCCGAGACCCGGAACCCTTTGCTATAGTGGCTGCTGGGTTTGTACCTGGACAAACATCTCCAGCTACAAAATACAAAGAAACTGTAAAGGATTAAAAATAACTGCATTCATGCCAGGTTGGGGCCAACTATGGGCAAGAAGATAGCAAAAAACTAACAACCCAACGGCGGTTTCTGAGAAGCTGAGAGCCAAACCGGGTACCACTCATGCCTCCTGCATACAACGCTACCAGAGGGTGGGCAAAGCACCTAGAGCACCCCTCTGGCCCAGTTCATGAACCTGACCCGACCCTCCCCCCACCTAAGGAACCAGGCCACCACCGCCCCCCTCAGCAAGGGAAGCTGTGGTTTGCTTTTGCCTCCCTCTGCTGCAGCAAAGGTCCCAATTAAGCCTTGCCTGAATTTCTCTTTTTTTTTTTCCCCTGTATTTGTCTTTTTTGCTTTTTAGGGCTGCACCCACAGCATAGGGAAGTTGCCAGGCTAGGGGTCACCTTGGAGCTACGGCTGCCGGCCTACACCACAGCCACAGCAATGTGGGATCCGAGCCATGCCTGTGACCTACACCACAGCTCAGGGTGACACTGGATGGATCCCCGACCCACTGAGTGAGGCCAGGGAGCGAACCCGCATCCCCATGGATCCTAGTTGGATTCGTTTCCCCTATGCCACAAGGGGAACTCCCCTTGCTTGACTTTCTTGCCTGGCCTCTTATCAATTTCTCTTTTTAAAAAAGGAAGGCCAAGAACCCCAGTTGGTAACAACCCCAAACCATAAAATAGAGGGCACTCCGTCCATCCATCAAGTGGATGTGGTCTTATAAGACCAGGCCCAAGGCTGAAGATACACGTGAGTGGCGTGAGCGGACGCTTACATCCCAGCATGCCTCCTCTCTTCACCTGTCAGCCAGCCCCCGGCCCGTGCCTATGACCTCCTGGAGAGCTTCCTAGGACCAGTGAGCCAAGAAAGAAAACCCTTTAGCCTTTTTACAGAACACTCAGCACAGGACACCGGCAGTGGCCAGGAGTATGCGATGGTGTCATGTCTCACACTCCGAGGGTCCCTGGAGGACGACAGAGAAGGGAAATCCTTCCAGTGGGTGGAACGTAAGCAAGACAGCTTGTTGTCCCCTCTCCTTGTGAAGGAAGATGCTCCGGGTAAGTGCCCCACTGGCACACATAAACAAGTGGCGCTGGAGTTCCCGTTGTGGCGCAGTGGTTAACGAATCCGACTAGGAACCATGAGGTGTTGGGTTCGATCCCTGGCCTCGCTCAGTGGGTTAAGGATCTGACATTGTCATGAGCTGTGGTGTAGGTCGCAGATGCGGCTCAGATCCCATGTTGCTGTGGCTGTGGCGTAGGCCAGCGGCTACAGCTCTGATTAGACCCCTAGCCTGGGAACCTCCATATGTGGTGGGTGTAGCCCTGTAAAGCCAAAAAGCCAAAAAGCCAAAAATCCAAAAGAAAAAAAAAAATGGCACAGTCAGCTTATGGTCAGGGACTTGGATGGGGCAAGATGAGAAAAAGGATGACAAGGAAGATTGGAGAAGAGGTATGAAGAAGGACTTAAGACCCTCTTAAAATGGGTCAAGAGGTAGTTCCCGTCGTGGCTCAGGGGTAACGAACCCGACTAGTATCCAGCCGGGTTCGATCCCTGGCCTCGCTCAGCGGGTCAAGAATCTGGTGTTGTGGAGCGCTGTGGTGTGGGTTGAAGATGTGGCTCAGTCCCGTGTTGCTGTGGCTGTGGCGTAGGCCGGTGGCTGCAGCTCCGATTGGACCCCCAGACTGGGAACCTCCATATCCCGCGGGTGCAGCCCCAAAAAGATTTAAAAAAAAAAAAAAAAGTCAAGACTATATGACTCTTTACTCGCCTTGTGATCGCGATTGTCCATAACCTGGTGGACAAGATGCCCTGTTCTGTGGGTGTCGGTCAGCCTCCCTCCCCTCTCACTCCAGCACCTGCTGGATGGACTCATTGAGTAAACAGCCTTGGTGACGGGGACTTCCTCTTACCACGGCTGACATGTTTATTGCCCTTCCTGAGGCCCGATTTGCCAGAGAGGGTCACTAACGCTCAGCCCCCTGCGCTTGTGGACAGTCAGGTACCTGGAAGCAGGTTTGATTACGTCCTAACATAGAAGTGATTTGACCCCCTGTTGGAATAGACACTTATTCTTTTTCTGCCTTTCCTTTCTTTTTCTTTTTTGGCCAGGCCCATGGCATGCGGAAGTGCCCAGGCCAGGGATCCAACCTGAGCCACAGCAGTGACAATGCCAGATCCTTAACCCACTGAGCGAGGCCAGGGATTCTTAACCCACTAGGCCACCAGGAAACTCCCACTGGATTCTTCTCATCTAGGTTAGTTCCCCCGGCTCACCATGTCTCTAGCAGCTCTACTGCCCAAAGCTTGTATCTCATGCTCAAATCATGTTCATTTAAATGTAAAAAAAAAAAAGACACTCAACACATTTTGAATATGAAATCCCATTAACCATACATTTACCTTATTCTTATGCATGAAAGGAAAAGAGAAAATTCCCAGTTGGGCCCAATAAAGAGTACATCTGTGAAACAGTGCTATGTCTGGAGGCCTTGAAAAAAGCTCTTCTCCATTGTTGGAGAGATGCTGTTCCCTTGCAGAGATACTATGTTCCAGGTAGTGGACCCAGGGTACTGTAACTGCAGTATTTTTCACAAAGCACTGTGGCTCTTTCAGGCAACACAGGAAAGATTTGAGGCATCCACTGAAAGAAAGAATAGCAATAGGTCATCACTATATGTCAAATGAAACTAAACAATCAGGAAACGTAATAAATAATCTGGCAAAATGGGTAGGCCTTGGAATATTTTCTTTGTAGATTGGGACAGAATAAAAGGTAGAACCCGAGGCTGTGAGTGTGAAATATTTAGCAGTAGGTGGTGTGTCAGACGATGTTGTGGCTGGACTGGGCACAACTGGAAATGAAGGCAGTATTGCTTCATTAACAGAGGCAAATCTTGAATTAAAAGAGAGCTACTTTTGGAACTCCCGTTGTGGCTCAGCAGTAATGAACCCAACCAGTATCCATGAGGATGCAGGTTTGATCCCTGGGCTCGCTCAGTGGGGTTAAGGATCTGGTGTTGCTGTGAGCTGTGGTGTAGGTCACAGACAGGGCTTGGATTGGGTGTTGCTGTGGCTGTGGTGTAGGCTGTCGGCTGCAGCTCTGATTCGACCCCTAGCCTGGGAACTTCCATATACCCACGTGCGGCCCTAAAAAGACCAAAAAAAAAAAAAAAAAAAAAGAAAGAAAAAGAAAAGAAAAAAGAAGAAGACAAAAAAAGAGAGCTGCTTTTACTAACTCCGTGGCCTCCCGACAGGTATCCAGGTATAGAAAGGCTCTTTGAAAAAAAGCTTGTTTTAAAAGTGATATCATTATAGAAAGGAGATCTTCTGCTTCCAGATGCAAATAACAAAATACCCCAGACTGAGTGGCTTATAAAACGGAAATTTACTTTCTCACAGTTCTGGAGGCTAGACTCTGAGGTCAAGGTGTTGGCAAGGTTGGTTTCTCCTGAGACCTCTCTCCTTAACCTACGGATGTCTGCCTTCTCTGTGTCCTCACAGGGTGGGTCCAAATTTCCTCTTCTTGTAGATACCAATCCTATTAGTAACTAACACCCAGATGAGGACCCACCTCATCATCTCCCTTTAACTTATTAACCCTTTAAAGACTTTATCCCCAAATGCAGTCGGTTTCTGAAGTCCTGGGGATTAGGAATTCAACACACGAATTTGAAGGGGACACAATTCAGCTCACAGCAGGTACTTTGAGAACAGATTTATGTACAAGGAGTGGTCACTACAGGTCTGTTTCCATTTATCTGCTCTGTGTGCCCTTCCCCAAGCTTCTGCATGCTTTGCTGCTAAAAGCTAACACTTGCGGCAAAGCATGGATCTGGTGTTGGGCCGCCACCTCTGCCCCACCACTCCGAAGCCAGAAGCGCCTGGGAGTCTTACAAGTCCACCTGACTCTCACACTAGGCGCTCCTTAGCCAGTCAGTGGCCAGGAGTACAAAAATCTCCTCTCTTTCATGCAGGGCAATCTCTGAAGCCCAATTCCTGTCTCTGAACTTCCAGCAGGACCAGGTGTACCTGGGACATCACCTGCAATCTTGCCGTTGCCTGGCGTCTGCCCTTTTGGGATCCTGCTTCCCTACTCTCTCACTGGTTCTCCTGGGGGCCTTCCTTAATAAACCACTTCTGCAGGGTCTTTGGCGCTAGAAGCAACTTCTGGCCTTGGAGTGGGTTTCTGTACCTGAAAGCTATGTTAATTGGCTACACGCAATGAAGAGTCCAACCCACTGTGTCCAGACCAGAAGGAAACAGCACCTGAAGCAAGAACCTTTGTTTAGAGATCATTGAAGGGGATTCTGGGAAATCGACATTGGAAATTATACTAATGCAGAAAAATCCTTTCCTGGGGAGAAGGGGGTGTCCTCCAGAAACTCTCTCCATCGGGTCTACATCAGACTGGCAGGAAAGGAAGGATTGAATAAAAATGCAGAATGAGGACCTAATCAAACTGACAAGCTTTTGCACAGCAAAGGAAACCATAAAAAAAGAAAAAAGAAAACCTGGAATGGGAGAAAATAGTTTCAAACAATTCAACTGACAAGGGCTTGATCTCTAAAGTATACGAACAACTTATACAACTCAACAGCAAAAAAACCAACAACCCAATTGAAAAACGGGCAAAAGACCTGAACAGACATTTCTCCAAAGAAGACATGCAGATGGCCAGCAAGCTCATGAAAAAAATGCTCAGCATCACTGATTATTAGAGAAATGCAAATCAAAACTATGATGAGGTACCACCTCACACTAGTGAAAATGGCCATCCTTAATAAGTCCACAAGTAAGAAATGCTGGAGCTGGTGTGGAGGAAAAGGAACCCTCCTGCACTGTTGATGAGAATGTAAGCTGGTACAACCACCATGGAGAACAGCATGGAGGTACCTCAGAAGACTAAATATAGAACTACCATACGACCCAGCAATCCCACTCTTGGGCAATACTTTCCTTGGAAAAGACACATGCACCCGTGTTTTCATATGTTCGTTGCAGCACTATTCACAATAACCAAGACATGGAAACCATCTAAATGTCTGTTGACAGATGAATGAATTAAGAAGATGTGGTACATATACGCAGTGGAATACAACCCAGCCTTAAAAAGAATGAAGTAATGGCATTTTCAGCAACATGGATGCTGCTAGAGATCCTCATACTAAGTGAAATAAGTCAAAAAGAGAAAGACAAATACCATGTGATGTCACTTATATGTGGAATCTAAAATATGGCACAAATGCACCTACCTACAGAACAGAAGCAGACTCACAAACGTAGAGAACAGACTTGTGGATGCCAAGGAGGAGAGGAGAGGGAGTGGGATGGACAGGGTTTGGGGGTTTGGTAGATGCAAACTATTACATTTAGAATAGATAAGCAATGAGGTCCTATAATACAGCACAGGGAACTATATCCAATCTCTTGGGACAGAACATAATGGAAGATAGTATGAGAAAAAGATATAGGAGTTTATCTTGTGGCTCAGCAGTTAACGAATCTGAATAGCATCATGAGGACGCAGGTTCAATCCCTGGCCTCACTCCAAGGGTTGAGGATCTGGTGTTGCCGTGAGCTGTGGTGTAGGTCACAGATGCGGCTTGGATCCTGCGTTGCTGTGACTGTGGCGTAGGCCAATGGCTACAGCTCCAATTCGACCCCTAGCCTGGGAACCTCCATATGTCGCAGGTGAGGCCCTAAAAAGACCAAAAAAAAAAAAGACAGAGAGAGAGAGAGAAAGAAAGATTATACACACAAACACATACACATATATATCTGGGTCACTATACCCTACAGAAGAAATTGGCACAACACTGTAAATCAACTGTACTTTAATAGAAAAATACTCACTGGAAAAAACTGATCAGTTCATAATGAGAGCAAAGGTGCCTGGGAATGAGAAATGGCAACATCCTTGCCTGTGTTATTCATCAGTGACAGTATTTTATTACATTCTGACCGAGAATAACATAAGGATCATTGGAAATTTCTACTCCTTGGATTTCGAGAAGCCACATTGTTTCACAAATGTCTCCATCTGAATTATGGGAAAATGTAATGAAAGTCAATCCAAATGGTAAGAGACTCCATGCATCCATGCTTGGGTGGGGCCGTCTTGGCAGGAGAGTAGAAGAAAGAGAAACGATGCTACTTAGTTTTAAACATAGATTGTGTGCGGCGAGCCTCGTGTCCTTTTCTTGGAGGTACCAGTGTCTCTCTTTTATACATTTGTAACTTCATTATATATTGATAGTTAAGAATGTACATCTACATGTGTTTATATAATTACAGCAAACAATATATTTGATGATATTATTCAAAGCTTTAAATTCTATTTTTTAAAAAGTAATCTAATGAGCCTAGTTCTGGGGCAGAATTTCACAGTGTAGTCCCCAGCCACCTGCAGAAGCAGCTTCATCACAGAGATGGTTAAATTCCCATTCTCTGGTCCTTATGCCGATCAGATGAGTCGGAATCTAGAGGGAGGGTCCAGAAATTTGTATTTTAACAAGCTCTGCAGGAGACTCTTGTTGTTTTTGTTTATATTGAGGTATAGTTGATTTATAATAGTGTGTAAGTTTCAGGTGTGCAAGATAGTGACCCACTGTTTTTATTTTTTTATCTTTGATCATTTATTTATTTAATTTTGATCCACTATTTTTAAGGGTTATATTCATTTAGAGTTGTATAGATATTGTGCATATTTCCTGTGTATAAATCCTTGTAGCTCATCTCTTTTACACAGGCAGTTTGTGCTTCTTAAACCCCTACCCCTGTTTCACCTGGTCACTGAGAGTTTGTTCTCTGTATCTGTGAGTCTGTTCATTTTTTGTTATATTCACTAGCTTGTTTTAATTTTTTAGATTCCATATGTAAGTGATCCCATACAGTATTTGGCTTTTTTGTCTGACTTCTTTCTCTAAGCATAATAATCTCCAAGTCCACCCATGTTGTTGCAGATGACAAAATGTCAAGGCCAAGTAATAGTCCATTATATATGTGCAACATAAGGATCATTGGAAATTTCTACTCCTTCAAAGGCGAGAAGCTGTACTGTTTCACAAATGACATTTGCAGCAACATGGATGCAACTAGAGATTCTCATACTAAGTGAAATAAATAAATAAACACAGATGGAACCCATATCCTCACGATACTACAAGTGATACATATCACTTCTTTGTCCATTCATCTATTGCTGGACACTTAGATTTCTTTCATATCTTGGCTATTGTAAATATACTGCTATGCTCATTGGGGTGTCTGTATCTTTTCAAATTACAGTTTTCATTTTCTTCAGATATTTATCCAGAAGCGGAATCGCTGGGTCAAACGGAGGTTCTATTTTTAGTTGGAGGAATCTTCATACTGTTCTCCACAGTGGCTGGAGAATGTACATTGCCACCAACAATATACAAGCGTTTCCTTTTTTTGGCATCTGGGCAAACATTTGTTATTTGTGGTGTTTTCCAAGTGATTTTTTTTCCCCCCTTAGGTCTGCCCCTGAGACATATGGAAATTCCCAAGCTAGGGGTTGAATTGGAGCTGCAGCTGCTGACTTACACCACAGCCACAGCCATGCCAGATCCAAGCCAAAACTGCAACCTATGCTGCAGCTTACAGCAACACCAGGTCCTTAACCCACTGAGCAAGGCCAGGGATCAAACTGCATCTTTACGGATACAGTCAGGTTCTTAATCCACTGATCCACAATGGGAATTCCCCAAGTGATTCTTTTTTTTTTCTTTTTTTCCCCCCTTTTTAAGGCCACTCCTGCAGCATGTGGAAGTTCCCAGGCTAGGGGTCAAATCAGAGCTGCAGTTGCCAGACTATGCCACAGCAACGCCAGATTGGAGCTGCATCTGCAACCTACATTGCAGCTCACTGCAATGCCAGATCCTTACTGCCTGCCCCCCCACCCCACCCCCCTGCCCCAAGTGGGGCCAAGCCATTGAACTGGCATCCTTATGGACACTTACTGGGTTCATTACCACTGAGCCACAGCAGGAACTCCCCCAAGTGATTCTTATAAACACTACATCGCATGCAAAGACACACTATTTTAGAACAAGGATTTTAAGACGAGAAACGACTTGCTTAGTTTGAGCATGATGATGACAAGAATATGGCCAAGAATACAGAGGTTAAAAAGCAGCTTAGCAGGTTAAGGATCTGGCACTGCTGTGGCAAGAGTTCAATCCCTGGCCCAGGACCATCTTCCTGCTCTGGCCATGGCCCCCCCAATTTTTTTTAAATTAAAACAATTACTTTGTGGAGTTCCTGTCGTGGCACAGTGGTTAACGAATCTGCCAGGAACCATGAGGTTGCGGGTTCGATCCTTGGCCTTGCTCAGTGGGTTAAGGACCCGGCATTGCTGTGAGCTGTGGTGTAGGTTGCAGACACGGCTCAGATGCCACTTTGCTGTGGCTCTGGTGTAGGCCGGTGGCTATAGCTTCGATTGGACCCCCTAGCCTGGGAACCTCCACATGCCGTGGGAACAGCCCTAGAAAAGGCAAAAAGACAAAAAAAAATTAAAATAAGTAAATAAATAAATTACTTTGAAAATTGGATGGTGATTAAGAATTTTATTTTCTCCCCCTCTCCCAATTTTAACGACTTTAGAGGCTTCCAGGTAAACAATGCCGACTATTATCTTAATATTGGATTAGTCCAAGAACCTCCAATCAGTTAGCAAAAGTAGATGACATAATTAAACTATCATTGAAGAGTAATACAAACACCATTAATAATAGGAATCTGACAGAGAGGCATGAACTCTGAAAACTTTACCCGGTTAGTTAGCCTCACTCCATAGGCTCTCATAATTTTCACTTTTGCCTGAGATTTATAAGGATAAAATTTGTAAAGATGCTAGTTATTTATTATGATTCAACTTAATTGGACAAACATGTTTACATTTAGAACTGTTAAAACTGGTGTAGATAATAACAAACTATACGATTCATAAGCAGCTTAAGGAATTTAGGTGATACTTTTAACTTAGTTTTTTTTTATTTAAACTAAATTCAAAGTCCTACCTAAATGAAAATAACATATTTGCATGTTTATTTCTCACTGTGATAAAATCAAGAAGTCCTATAGCCACTTTTCCAGTCCTAGACTCCCCCTGAAACTGAATTCATCGGAGCATACCCTTATTAGAATATTAACTTTGATGACATTTCAATTTCCTGGGTTTAGTTTAGGTTCTAAATTTCAGCTTTAAGTCTTCAGACAAGAGTCTGGTTCAGCAGGTCCTGAGCCACAGGTAGCTTTTCTCTTCCTCGGCAAACAAAAACTCCTTAGGAAAAGGAATGACATTAAATGATACTGTTTTTACACCAATAACTTAGATGTTTACATGGTTATTGGCAAGATGTTTTAAAATTTTTTGGAGTGTAAGCTTTACGCTTTAGCCAAAGTTTTACTTTAGAAAAACTTTTAGTAGGCATACGTTTTTCAAAGGCAAAACCACCTTAAGATTCAGGGTACTGATTGGTTACAATCAGTTACTGTATTTCTTTCACCAGTCAATGCAAATTCAGTCCGCAACACTGAATTCCAGAGGCTTCCACCTTTCTGTTGTTCACCTGTCCTTAATCAAGCATCACCTCCCAGCGTATCCAGAGGCACCCTGGGAAGGAACCAGCTTCCTTTGCCCCTTGGGTGGGCTCACACCCCATGCTTCTGGTACCAGACTTGATTCAGAATCAGGAAAGCCAGTCTCTCCCCAGGACCTCGAGTTTTCTTGGATGGCACCTCCTCATTTCTCCGCTCACACAAAGCGGGTGGGGGGCGGGGGAAGCAGTTGTAAAAAGACCACGCTGATTGTCTGTCCCCAGGGACAGATCTGAAGCCATAAGGCCCAGGGAGAAAAGGCAAATTTCAAATTCGTACAGAGAAGTGCCATGCATAGGACTCTTAAAGCACAGAAAACACCAGACCTTGGCATTTCCACACAAGGAACAGCCAGAGAAGCACACTGGTTGCCTGGGGCTGAAGGGGTTGGAGGGGGAAGCCGGTCTGGATTACAAACAGTGCCCCGGCTCAGCTGCCTCAGGGCGAGGGGAGGCCAAGGCAACGGGAGGGGCCCGCCAGGACAGGCTTCCAGGGCCCAAGAGCAAGAAGCCGGAGCCTGGGAGTCTGTCCAAGAGCCCCCTCGTGATGCCTCCTTCCGCCCCTCTCGCCTCACCTCTCAACCCAAGGGGCGCCCCAGGTGGAGGGGCGTGGCCAGCTTGCCTCGAAACTTTGAGAGGCCAGAGGGTGTCCGGCCACCCCTTGGCGGGTCGACCAACGGTGAAGGCCCCCGGGGCTTGTTGGCGATTAATGGGCCATAGGCAGTGGGGACCCGACACAGACTGGGAGCAAAGTTGTGTCACTCATGCGACCCAAGACGGGCATCACTCTGCTGGGATGAAAGAGTCGCGGTGGGACGTGGGGGTGGGGGAGGGGAGGGGGCCCATCATTTCTAGGTGATCTGATCAAACCTGGGATTTCGCCCGGGAAGTACTTCTGCTGACACTGACAGCCCTGGAATCTGCAGGGATGAGCAGCGGGTTGGATCGAGGCTTGACGGCTCCTGCGTCGAAGGACCCAGATCACCAAGGCCAAACCCTTTGCGTGCCAATCTAGAATCTGCCATTGCGTCTCTGTGACCTCTGGCCGGTTGCTTAAGCTCCCTGAGCGTCACTTTCCGCATCCTAGGTGACAATCCTAAATTCAACTTCACGGGACCGTGATGGGGATGAAATGGGCTAATTGGGTAAAAACCTGTTTCCCGCCAAGTTGGAGTCCTGGGAAATGACTGCAAAACCCTCCCGAGGGGTCTTCTGGGTAATCCAATCAGGTTGGCCAACTAGAGGTTGAGAATTCACTGGGTGGGTGCTTTGTTTTGTTTTTGAGCTGTGATCCGCCCAGAAGGGCGTGGCCAACTAGAGACTGCTGGTCTGGGACCCCAGTACATCCCGCCCTTAGGGGCTATAAGAGGCTAGCTAGGTACCTCCGCCAGCATTGCAGTTCTGGCCTCTCTTGGCGCAAGGCGGTGCGGTCCCAGGCCACACGATGGATCCACTGATGGTGAGTGTGGGACTGCCAACGGAGGGGCCAAAGTCTGGGTGCTGGCGTGAATGCAACTGCCAGGTGGATAGTCGTGAGTCCTCGCAGGGGGGTCCACATAGAGGGGAAGAGGACCCCAAACATTTGAAGTGGTTCATTCTTTGGGGACTTGTCTACGGAGCACCCTTGTGTGCCTGGCCTGCCCAGGGGTGCCCTCATCTAGACAGTCATAGAACTGCGAGGAGACAAGTGTTGGGACCAGTCCAGTTGGCTGCTGCCTCCAAAGGCTCCTTGAGGGCACAGCTGCTGCCCAGATACCTACCCACTTTCTCCCCTCCCCCGACCTGGTTACTGCAAACCTCTGTGGAAGGGATGGAAGGATGTCCAAATGCGAGGCCTCAGTGGGTTCCATTAAACATTAATTAGACAGGAGTTCCCATCTTGGCTCAGCTATAATGAACCCAGCTAATATCCATGAGGATGTGTGGCCTCGCTCGGTGGATTAAGGATCCAGCATTGCTGGGAGCTGTGGGGGAGGTTGCAGACCTGGCTCAGATCCCACATTGCTGTGGCTGTGGTGTAGACCGGCAGCTATATCTTCGATTTGACCCCTAGCTTGGGAACTTCCATATGCCCTGGGTGGGGCCCTTAAAAAAAAAAAAAAAGAAAAGAAAAAAAAATTTGACCATCAGAATAGAGAATTGTAGTCCATGAATGGCAATCTTTTCTTCCTTCCCTGAAATATTAAAATCTTTATTTTCGCAGCTTTACTGAGGTATGATTGACAAACTAGCATCGATTTAAAATGTAAAACTGGATGCTTTGATGCATGTACATGTTTTGAAAGGATTGCCACCCTCAAAGTAGTTAACATAACCATTACTTGATGTGGTTACCGCTCTGTCGTGGATGAAGATGCTTAAGATGTATTCTCTCGGCAAGTTTAGTATCCAGTATCGCTTTATTAACCACCACCATGCTGCACGTTAGATCCTCAGGATTTACTCCTCTTTGGACTGTTTATTTTCTCTGGCCAACACCTTCCATTTGCCGCACCCCCCCCGCCCCCCCGCCCAAGCCCGAGCAACCACCCCTCTACTCTCTGATTCTAGGAATTCAACTGCTTTTCTCTTTCTCTGCCTCTAAGTAATACCAGACAGTTGATGCTATTCTCTGACTTATTTGCCATGTACAATAACGCCCTCTGGGTCCATCCGTGTTGTCTCCAATGGCAAGACTGGCTTCTTTTGATGGTTGCATAATGAGGGTCCATTGTATACATGCAGGTTTCCTCTGCTCTCAGAAATTAGAGCACATTCCTGTGGAACGTTTTGTAAGCTGGAAATGGGGTAAAGCAATGAGGCAATTACCTCAGAACACGTCTTGCTAAAAGATGCACAAACCAAATAGAGAGGAGTTCCCGTTGTGGCACAGTGGTTAACAAACCTGACTAGGAACCATGGGGTTGTGGGTTCGATCCCTGGCCTTGCTCAGTGGGTTAAGGATACGGTGTTGCCGTGAGCTGTGGTGTAGGTCACAGACGAGGCTCAGATCCTGCATTGCTGTGGCTCTGGCATAGCCCGGTGGCTACAGCTCCGATTAGACCCCTAGCCTGGAAACCTCCATAAATGCCCACAGACAGAGTTCAAAGCTATGGCAGCTAGCTATGGAGAAGCTGAGGGTTGCTCTGGAGAGAGGAGCTGCCAGTCCCCTGTGTGTTGCCTCTATTCCAGGTGGATGTAAAACAAATGATGAATGCGAGGGTCACTTTTGCCTGTATTTGGTCTTTTTTCTTTTTTTCCTTTTTTTCTTTTTTTCCCATTTTCAGCCTCCCCATGGCATATGGAGTTCCCAGACCAGGGATCAAACCTGAGCTGCAGTTGCAACCTGTACCACACATGCAATAACCCTTAACCCAGTGTCCTGGCAGGGGATGGAACCTGAGTTCTGGCACTGTGGCGATCCACCAAGCCAATCCTGCTGTGCCAAAATGGGAACTCCTTGCCTGTGTTTGTAAAAGTGAACATCTTTTTCCGATTCGTGGTGGTCGTTGTTGCTTTTGTTATTGAAACAGGTGCTAATGTAGGTCTTTCACTGAAGCAAAGTGGCATAGGAGTTGGCTGTGGCCCAGTGGGCTAGGGATTCCCTTGGGGCCACTGCGGGGGCTCTGGTTGCTGCTGTGGAGTGGGTTGGAGCCCTGGCCCCCAGAACTTGAGCATGCTGTGGCTGGGGCCAAAAAACTCAGAGTGGCCTAGAGCAAACTTCTCAAAGCTCTGGATACCTGAAGACCACGTTGGCTTTTGCAGTCATCCCATGGAGGGACTCTTGGGTTGTATCCACGTCTTGGCTGTTGAGAATAGCCCTGCGATGAGCCTGCAAGTGTAGATCTCTTTTGCAGACAGGGATTTCATTTCCGGTGAACACTCCGCAGGGGAATGGCTGGATCAAATGGTATTTGTAGTTTTTCTTTTTTCCGGCAGTTCCCTCCTGTTTTCCACAAGAGCTCTGCCAGTTACATTCCCAAGAACGGTGCACGTGTATTCTTGTTCTCCACAATCTCCCCCCAGTATATCTCGTCTTATTGATAAGAGCTATTCTGACAGGTGTGAGGTGCTCTCTCACTGGTTTCCGTTTGCACCTTTTCATGTAACCGTTGGGCATCTGTTTCTCTCTTTTGCAAAAAATGATATGAAGCTCCTTTGCCCCTTTAGAAGTCAGACTCCCCCCTGCCCCCATGGAGTGATCTGAGTTCCATATATATTTAGACATGAATCCCTTATCAGATAGATGGTTTGCAAAGATTTCCCCCCATTCCACTGGTGTTTTTTTCACTTTGTTGATTGTTTCCTTTGCTGTGCCATAGCTTTTCAGTTTGATGGAGTCCCACTTGTTTATTTTGGCTTCTGTGACACAGACTTTTGGTGTTCTAGCCTAAAAATTCCATGTCAAGACCAAGGTCAAGGAGTTTTTTCTCCGACATTTTCTTCTAGAAGATTCATGGTTTCGAGTCTTATATTTAATTCTTGAGCCTATTTCAAGTTAATTTTTCTATTGCTATAAGATCAGGATCCAGTTTCACTCTTTTGCCTGTGTATATCCAGTTTTCCCAACACCTTGTCTTTCTTCATCATCTGTTCTTGTCACCCTGGTCAACGATTTCTATGTGCACGGGTTTATTTCCAGGCTCGCTCTCCTCTGCCATTGGTCTATGTGTCTGTGTTGCAGCCAGTAGCATACTGTTTGGATGCGTCTAGCTTTGTGATATGGTTTGAAATCAGGAAGTGTTATGCCCCCAGCTTTGTTTTTCTTTCTCAGATGGCTATGTTCCTTGGGTCTTTTGTGGTTTGACTTGAATTTTAGGATTGTTTTTTCTATTTAGGGGGAAAATGCCATTGGGATCTTGATAGGGATTCCTTTGATTCTGACATCAGTTTGGGTAACATGGACAGACATTCCTTCAGTTCAAGAATCAGGATATCTTTCCATCTAGTTATGTCTTCTTCAGTTCCTTTCATCCATGTGTTAATTGGTTTTGGTGTCCAGCTTTTTCACCAAATAGGTATGGCTAAATCTATTCCCAAGTACTTGACTATTTTGATGCTATTATAAATGGAATGGGATGGTTTTCTGAATTTCTCTTTCTGAGAATTGTTAGTGTATAGAAACACAACTGGTTCTTGTACATTGCTTCTGTACCCTGCAACGTTGCTGAATTCACTTATTCTGCGAGTGTTTTGGTGGGATCTTTAGGGTTTGCTGTATATAAGATCATGGCATGTGCAAAGAGACATGTTTGGCTTCTCCCTCTCTGATTTGGATGGCTTTTATTACTTTTTCTTGCCTAATTGCTTAGGGTGGCACTTCCAGTACTATGCTGAATGGAAGTGAGAGTGGGCACTTTTGTCTTGTCTGGTCCTCTTATCTTAGAGGAAGAGCTTTTGTCTTTTCAATATCTAATTTGTGGGGATTTTTTTTTTTTTGTCATGAAAAGGTGGAGAGTTTCATCAAACACTCTGTCTTCAACTACTGAGATGACCAGATGAATTTTATCCTTCATTTACTGATTCATTTGACACAGTTGTTGATTTGTGGGTGTGCTGAACCTCCCTGCAAGCCAAGGATAAACCCCACTTGCAGATGGTGTATAAACTCTTTGAAAGTGCTCTGACTCTGGTTTGCTGGTGTAATGCCGAGGATGTTTCCATCTATGTTTACCCGTAATATTTGTCTACAATTTTCTCGTAGTGTCCTTGTCTAACTTTGGTATCAGGATAAATCCGACCTTGTGTAATGAATTTGGAACTAGTCCTTCCTCCCCCTTGGCTGGGAAGAGTTTGAGAAGGATGGGTGTGAATTCTTTAAACATTTGGTAGAATTCCTCAGTGAGGTCATCTTTGTTGGGGAGATTTTTGATGACCGATATAGGTGTCCTCTGATTTTCTCCTTCTGGCTGGTGCAGTGTCAGTAAATTATATGTTTCTAGAAACGTTTCCATTTCTTGTAGGATGTGCAATTTGTTGAACTGTCATTGTTCATATTCCTCTTTTATGCTCTTTTCTTTTTGCAGTATTTGTTCTACTGTCTTCTCTTTCATATTTGATTTTGTCAGACTGTTCTCTTTCCTCCATACACAGTCTAGCTAAAGGTTTGTCAGTTTTGCTTATCTTTTCACAAAATCAGCAGTTGGTTTCATCGATCTTTTCTATTATTTTTCCAGACTCTGTTTCATTTCTTTCTGCTCAGATCTTTGGTGTTTCTTCTCTCTTGCTACCTTTGGGTGTAATTTATTCTTTTCTTGTTCTTGAGATGTGACATTCCGTTGTTTGAGATCTTTCTTGTTTCTTTTTTTCTTTTCTAGGGCCACACCAGTGGCATATGGAGGTTCCCAGGCTAGGGGTCTAATCAGAGCTATAGCTGCCGGCCTACCCCACAGCAATGTGAGATCTGAGCCACTTGACTACGACCTACACCACAGCTCATGGCAATGCCAGACCCTTAACCCACTGAGCAAGGTCAGGGATTAAAGCCACAACCTCATGGTTCCTAGTCAGATTCGTTTCTTCCATGGCTGGAACTCCAAGATCCTTCTTATTTCTTAATGTAGATGTTTATCACCTTAAACTTCTCTCCTAGAACTGCTATTCTTTCCTCTTGTAAATTTTTGGCATGTTGTTTTTCCATTTTGATTTGTCCCAAGATAGTTTCCATTTTCCTTTTTTTTTTTTTTTTTTTTTTTTTTTGCTTTTTAGGGCTGCACCCGTGGCATATGAAGTTTCCCAGGGTAAGGGTCAAATTGGAGCCACAGCTGCTGGCCCACACCACAGCCACAGCAATGCAGGATCCAAGCCTCATCTTTGATCTGCACCACAGCTCATGGCAACCCTGAATCCTTAACCCACTGTGCGAGGTGAGGGATCAAACCTACAACCTCATGGTTACTAGTTGGATTCATTTCCCCTGCGCCACAAGGGGAACTCCAGCTGCCATAACTTCTTGATTAATTGTTCCCTTCTAGGATATAGAAGGGAACAATTCTCTCATGGAACAGCTTCTGACATAGTATAGCTATCTGGCTCTATTTTGGTTTCCATTTGCAAGGAATATATTTTCCTTTCAGCCTATGTGTGTCCTAAAACCTTAAACATCAACTCTCTTTCTATTTCTAAATGTCTGTGTGGCAAGATCTCTACAGGGGGTGGTGGGACATTCAGACATTCATCTAGATTCCCACCTCCACTCATAAGTAGGAGTAGCATAGGGAGAGTTTGTGTAGTAGAAATATTACTCTGACTGTGTGTGGAGGGTACATTGGATGGAGTCAACTCTAGATTCACAGAGGTCAATTAGGAGGCAATTGTGGGCTTTGAGGCAAGCAGTGATGGTGATCCAGACTAGCATTGGGTCAGCAGGGTTGGACAGGAAGGGTGTGTAGAATTGGAATTTGAGCTGGGTAGGACACCTGATCTTCTCTTTTTGCAGAATGCCACAGCTGGACATGGAGTTCAGTTACCAGGCAACAGCAAGGAGCCTTCTACGAACACGAACATTCCAACACTTGAGGAAATTGAGGAGTTTCTCCAAGATGTCAATAACACAGAGGAGGTACGAGCCCCAGCTGGACCAGAGCCACAACTCTGGCTGCCCACGGTGATGACAGCCAAAAGCTCAACCCAGACAATGTGATGAATCTCTTGAGGCTCACAGTGATGATTTATGCACGCTTTAACATCCCTGGGGCAGTACTTGTCCAGATTTAATGTCACCCAATGTTTAAGCCTTTGGTTTGCCTCCTGGAAATCTAAGCAAGACGTCTCTTTCGACCCCAAGGTGACCTCTTTTGATGAGAGAGAGCCCAGAGCAACATGCCAGAGGACAGGTGTCACTGACACCCCAAACACATCCTGAACTGTTAGGCTCTGGCTGCAGACCCAGATCTGGGGGGATAGAAATCAGAAATCCTTCACTGGGTCCCTTTTCTCTGAGGTCCTTCCAGCAGGATCTGCTAGATCCTGATAAGGATGAAATAAACTTCTCTAGCCTTGAGGAGCTTTCAGTCCAGTGACTGGGGCAGGGTGGGGGGAATAGACAGATATTGCAGTATTTTAAGAATGGGACTGTTAGGAACAAAAGGACAGGAGTAAGACTTCTATACTATACACTATGTTGAATAAAGTGATAAAGACTACATTTGCCTTGGATGTATTTTAAAGGAAAATCTTCCATCTTTCAAAATATAATTTGATGAATTTTTGCTATGAAATGGTGTTCGGTTTTCGTCAAATGCTTTCTCTGCAGCTACTGAGATGATCTTGTAAGTTTTATCTTTCATTTACTGATGCATTTGACACATTTACTGATGTGTGTGTAATGAGTATCCCTGTAATCCAAGGATGAACCCCACTTGATAATGGTGTATAATTCTTTTAATATGCTCTGAATTTGGTTATCTAGAATATTGTTGAAGATTTTTACCCTGTAAACCAACTTACTTCAAAAAAAAAAAAACCCACACAAATGGAAGGTTTTAGGAAAGGGGTGATGATGGGCTAGACTGGGATTGGGTCACCAGGGATGGAGAGGAAGGGTGTGTGGGATTGGGATTTGAGCTGAGTAGGACACCCAAACTTCTAAATTTTCTGCAGGGTCCCACAACTGAAAACCCAGGCCAGGTATCAGGCAACAGCACAGAGCCTTCCACGGAGTCTTATCGTCAGACAATTGAGGACATCGTGGCTTATCTTCAAGACCGCAAAGAGGTAAGACCCTGGGTGCACCTGAGCCATAACCCTATGTACATTTGACTGCCCATAATGACAACAGCCAAAAGAGGTCAGTCTAGAACCAGGCGATAAATCCCTTGAGGATCACAATGGTTTATGCATTTTTTAACATCCCTGAGATGGTACTTGTCCAGCTCTAACATCACCCCATGTTAAAAGTCCTTGACTTGCCTCCTGGAAACCTAAGCAAGACTTCTCTCTTGGCCCCAAGGTGACCTCTTTTGATGAGAGAGAACCCAGAGCAACATGCCAGAGGACAGGTGTCACTGACACCCCAAACACATCCTGAACTGTTAGGCTCTGGATGCAGACCCAGATCTGGGGGATGGAAATGCGAAGTCCTTCACTGGGTCCCTTTTCTCCAAGGTCCTCTCAGCAGGATCTGGCAGGCTCTGCTAAGGATAAAGCAGAGGTCTCTAGCCTCTAAGAGCCTTCAGTCCAGTGGTGGGCGAAGGGGAGTAGACAGACGTTACAGAATTTCAGGAGTGGGAATTTTAAGAAAGGAAGGACAGCGGAAAGACTTCTTGTACTATGTACTATGCTGAATAGCAGTGATGACTGATACCTTTGCCTTGGTTGGATTTTAAAGGAAAATCTTTCATCTTTTCAACATCTAATTTGATGAATTTTTGCCATGAAACTGTGTTGACTTTTGTCAAATGTTTTGTCCACAGCTACTGAGAGGAACCTATAAGTTTTATCTTTTGTTTATTGATTCATTTGACACATTTCCTGATGTGTGTGTGCTGAACATCCCTGTAACCCAAGGATAAACCCCACTTGATGATGGTGTGTAATCCTTTTAATATGCTCTAAATTTTGTTAACTACAATATAGCTGAGGATTTTTATACTGTAAATCACTGTACCTCAAAAAAAGAGACAAATGGAAGGTTTTAGGAAAGGGGTGATGATGGGCTAGACTGGGATTGGGTCACCAGGGATGGAGAGGAACCGTGGGTGGAATTAGATTTGAGCTAAGTAGGACATCCGAACTCCTAAATTTTCTGCAGGGTCCCACAACTGAAAACCCAGGCCAGGTATCAGGCAACAGCACTGAGCCTTCCAAGGACTCTTATCATCAGACAATTGAGGACATTGTGGCATTTCTTCAAAGCCACAAAGAGGTAAGACCCTGGGTGCACCTGAGCCATAACCCTATGTACATTTGACTGCCCATAATGACAACAGCCAAAAGAGGTCAGTCTAGAGCCAGGCGATGAATTTGTTGAGGATCACAGTGATGATTTATGTATGTTCTAACATCCCTGGGGCAGTACTTGTCCAGATTTAATGTCTCCCAATGTTTAAGCCTTTGGCTTGCCTCTTGGAAACCTAAGCAAGACTTCTCTTTTGACCCCAAGGTGACTTCTTTTGGTGAGAGAAAACCCAGAGCAATATGTGAGATGACAGGTGTCACTGACACTTCAAACATATCCTGAACTGTGAGGCTCTGGATGCAGACCTAGAGCTGGGGAATGGAAATCCAAAGCCCTTCACTGGGTCCCTTTTCTCTAAGGTCCTCCCAGCAGGATCTGCTCATCCTGCTAAAGAGGAAGCAGAGCTCTCCAGCCCTGAAGAGCTTTCAGTCCTGTGGTGGGGGAAGGGGAGGAGACAGACACTGCAGTATTTCCAGAGTGGGCGTTAGGAAAAGAAGAGCAAGTGTATGATCCTCTTGGGGGTTGGCTTTCAACGAGGCCTTCATCTCAGAGGATCCCTAGGTGTTGAGGGCTCTTCTTGCTGGAGTGTCTCCACAGTGACACTGGCCCCAGGCGGGCACCCCCTCCCACACCTCCCACTGACAGTGGCCTGTGCTACCTTGTGGCTTGTTTAAAACCCCACCGATTCCCAAGCGTGATTCTAGACAACAATTACATGGAAGGCCATGCATCACCCTGATGGAGTCCGTGTAGAAGAAGAGCCCTCCGGAGGGTCCTCAGTCTGTATCCTCAATGGCTGTGTGGTCCTGAGCTCTGGGTACAGCCTGGGGGGACTGCCACAGCTGTCTCTCTGCTCTGAGAGTCAGCACAGAGCAGGAGAGACCAGGCTTTGGTGGCAGGGGTGGGAATGGAGGTTTATTTGGTAAGACGGGCTACAGTCACTACAACCCTTGGCTGAGAGAGGCAGGCTGAGCAAGGGACAGGTCAGGGACATGGCAAAACGGAGCAGGCAGGTCTGGCGAGAGAAGGACAAGAGTGGCAAAGTGGCTGCCGACATGCCGGCTCTGGGGGGTTAGTGGTAAACATTCTGCCAGATGTACAGGAAGCCTAAAGCCTGAGGATGGCCCCTTGGAATAGAGGTTTCGACGCTGGCCATGTGCACGTTGGGGCTCTGCCGGTAAAGAAGCTGCTTCTGGGAATGGTTCCTGGAGGCCGATGCTTCTGGGATGATTCTCGGGAAGCTCGCCTATCAGGGGGAACCCCAGGAGGTCTCTGGGGGAAATGTCCAGAGTGGACGCAAGCCTGTGAACACCCAGAGCAAAATAGGTTCAACTCAAGTTAGGAATCTTCTGCCTGGGCCAAGTCGGTTCAGTTCTTTGACCCCCTGTCTGCGTGTCTATTGTAGGGATTAATCATGGCTTCTGTTTAGGGGGTGATGAGGAGAGGAAAACGAGAGAATATTTTTGGGAGTTCATTAATTTAACCACCTCTCCAGTAGGATGTCTGGGAGATGGGGCATCTCTGGAAAAGACTGTGTGTGGGGAGCATCAGAGCAGTAGGGGCTTAAGATGTACAAACTGTTGTGTGTATGATAAGCTATGAGGATATACTGTACAACACTCGAAATATATCCACTATTTTATAGTAAATAGAAATTGGAAGGCAGCTGTGCTTACCACTATACCACCAATGCTATAATAAGTATAAATTTAATATAACTTTTATGTATTGAAATCAGTCTGTTGTCCACCTGTAAATTATGCAATATTTTACATAAACTGTACTTCAGTTTTAAAAAGCCTGTGGGGCAAGATCTCTTCAGGGGATGGTGGGGCATCTGTGCATTCATCTAGGTTCCCACTTCCACCAACATATCAGCGTAGCCTAGGAAGAGTTTGCAGTTTAGAAGTATTACTCTGGGAGTTCCCGCTGTGGCTCAGCAGTAACTATCCCAACTAGTATCCATGAGGAATGGGATTTCGTTCCTTCACCCTGCTCAGTAGGTTAAGGATCTAGCATTGCTCTGAGCTGTGGTGTAGGTCACAGATGTGTCTCAGATCCTGGGTTGCTGTGGCTGTGACATAGGCCAGCTGCTGCATGTCTGACTTCACCCCTGGTCTGGGAGCTTCCATATGCCACAGGTGTGGTCCTAGGAAAAGACAAAAAAGAAAAGCAAGAAAGAAAGACAGATAGAAATGAGAAACATTACTCTGTGTGTGGAGGTGCACCAAATGGAGTCAATTGCAGATTCACGGAGCCCACTTAAGAGGCAATTGCAGGCTTTTAGGCAAACAGTGATAGAGCTAGATCAGCATTGGGTCAGCAGGGTCTGGCAGGAAGGGTGTGTGGAACTGGAATTTGAGCTGGGAAGGACACCTGAACTTTTTTGCAGAATGCCACAGCTGGACATCTGGTGCGGTTACCAGGCAACAGCAAAGAACATTCCACGAATTACCTTCTTCCAACACTTGAGGAAATTGATGAGTTCCTCCAGGACGTCCATGTGACGTCTGAGACGAAAACCACAGCTGGACCAGAGTCAGAGCCCTACGTCCCTCTGTCTACCCGTGATGAGTATGCCCATAGGAGGCCAACCCAGAATCAGGTGATGATTCCCTTAAGCCCCACAACGATGATTGATGCATGTTTTAACATTCCTTTCACAGGAATGTTACATTCCTTGTCCATAACTAACAGCACCCCATTTGAAAACCATTGATTTACCCTGTTGAAACCAAAACGAGACCTTTATTTTGACCCCAAGGTGACCTCTTTTGATGAGAGAAACCTGCGAGCAGCATGCCAGATGGCAGATGGCACTGACACACCAAAGACATCATTACCCAGTTCCCAAGTGTCAGACATCAATCCAAACATGATGACAGTTCCCAGTGAGGGTTGGCAAATGAAGACCCGCAATGATGACCAGAACCTACGTGGTGGCAAGATGACCTTCAGTAGAGACCAGAGCTTCTTTGGAGACCAGAGGATCTTCAGTGGAGACCAGACCCTCTATGGGGATCCGAGGAAGACCCTTAGTGAGTGCCAGACCACCTTCAGTGGGGACCAGATCCACTCTCGAGGTCAGACAGAAACACTCAATGATGAGGAGATGCTCCAGGGAGGCCATATGATGCCACATGCATCGTCATTGCCATACTCGGGATTTCTATGTATTTCAAATTCCTATTTGAACCAAGGACAATCACTAGAAGAACAGAGGTGGAACCTCCAGACCCAGAGACGTCAGGTGCAGAAGAATCCTGACGTTTCGAAGCCCTACACCTGCACACACCAGGACTGTGGGAAATCATATGCAAAGTCTTCCCATCTGCGAGTCCATGAGCGCCTACACACTGGTGAGTGAGGACTGACGGATGAGGGAGGGGGTGTCGGGAAGACGACTCGAGATGTGAGCCTTGACCAAACGTTGGGACCCCTTGAGGTTGTCGCCACCTCCGTCTCAGTCTGGGACTGAAAACATCCTAGAAGAGGTTGGCAGGTTTGAAAGATGACGTAAAGCAGTCCTACAAACAGACTCTCGTTCTAGAGCAGAGGCAGCATGAGCTGCTGCCTTTTTGGGGTGCTGACTCTGCTGGGATGACGGATGGGGACAAGTAGAGGGATTTGTTGGCCTCGTGGGATGCTGGTGACCCTACGTCTACGGGGACTGGCTCTTCATGGACTCTTGCAGGCCCAACAGATAACCCCCGTCCCTCAACTCTCTGTACCCCACGGACCTTCCTCTTACCCTCCAGGTGTTTTCTCTTCCTCGCCTCCTGCCAGTGTTCTTCTCAGCCTTCCAGCCCATGCTGCCCTCCTTCTCTTCCTTTTCTTCGAACCCCCCCGCCCCCGCCCCGGTCTCTTGGCCTCTGTCTCTCCCTGTCCCTCCTCACATTCTCAAGTCCTTTTTCTTCTCCATTCCCTTCCAACCTCCCTGTCCCACGCTACCCAGAAGCATGACAAGTCTCTCTTTCTTTCTTGGGTCCAGGAGAGAAGCCCTACAAATGCCCTGTGAATGGATGCATGTGGGCCTTCTCCCGTTCGGATGAGCTCAACAGGCACAAGAGGAAGCACACCGGGGAGAGGCCCTACCTGTGTACTCAATGCGACAGGAACTTCGCACGAGCTGATCACTTAGAGCAGCATCGGAGAGTCCACAGATAAATTTCACCTGGGATGACAAACCCATCAGCCTTGGAGGAAATGAATTGAACTGAAAGACGCTCCTTGCTAAATCGTTGTTAGCACTTAGCACTGTGCCAGCACTTAGTAGATGCTTAAAATTAGTTGTAAAGTTTTCAGAGTTTCATGTATTGTTTTCTGAAACATGCAGAGAATACAGGTATGATCTCAAAAGGATCACTCTCCGCTCGGGAGTGACTTTTCGTCAGTGTGCTGAGAATCCCTGTGGATGGCTGCCTGTGTATTGCCTTCTGTGTGCACGTGTGAAGAAGTTTATATGCACACGGTTACAATGCATGCATAGTTCAGGTGTGTAAAGAATGCAGCATTCCAAATCTGAGCTCATGATGCTTAGGAGGTCCCTTTCTTTGGCGTTAAGGGGAGGGGACGCTTGGTCGCTTCCAGTGTCATGTGGTTGCAGATGAAAGGAAACTCATTTGGATGAACTTCACCTATTAAAATGTTGAAAACCGCCTGTCTTGGCTAGTTCTTCCCTCAGGCAAAGTGTCTGCCTTCCCTCTGCCTTCTCAATATGCTGTCGGGACACGGGGGAGGTGGTGTCGGAGGAGAGGTGGGCAAGTGTGGGCTGCCAGAGGAGGGACACATCCTTTCCATGGGGCCCTGGGGCTGCCCCACCATGGCTTCTGCTGATACGTCTGCACCTGCAGTGATCTGGGGTCTGTCTTTCTTGGCCTGGGTGTGGCTGGACACCTGCTACGGAGGTGCTTAGCCATCTTCCCCCACTGCCCAGGGCTTCTTCACAGTTCTCTCAGGCCTTATCCTCTGAAATCTGGCTTGGACTCCCATCCCACTTCCAGCTTGTATTATATCCCCCTAGCAAAAAGGTCTAGTGAATGAAGAGACAAATAGATGTGAAATAAAATATGAATCCCATCATCAGACATTAAGGACATATGGGAAATAATATGAAAGTGACAAACCACTGGAAGAAGGATGAACTTTAACAAATTGTGCTCTGCAGGGAACTATAGCCAGTCTCTTAGGATATGTCATTATCTTAGTAAGACAATATAAGAAAGAGAATTATATATATATACATATGTAGGTCACTGCTATATAGCAGCAAAAAAGAGAAAAGAATAGGAGTTCCCGTTGTGGCTCAGTGGTTAAGAATCTAACTAGGAATTGTGAGGTTGCAGATTCGATCCCTGGCCTTGCTCAGTGGGTTAAGGATCTGGTGTTGCCGTGAACTCTGGTATAGGTCACAGACGCGGCTCGGATCCTCTGTTGCTGTGGCCGTGGCTGAGGCTGGCGGCTACAGCTCTGATTAGACCCCTAGCCTGGGACCCTCCATATGCCACAGGTGCAGCCCTAGAAAAGCCAAAAAAAAAAAAAAAAAAGAAAAAGGAAAAAAAAAGAAGAAAATAATAATAATACTAGAAAAAGAAATGGTTCTGGGATAGCTACTTAACCTATTAGCAAAAGCTGAAATTAGATCCGTAAGTCATTCCATGGGTAAAATAAACTCAAGTGGATCAGGTATCTAAAAGCAAAATATGAAACCTTGCAAGCACAAGAAAAAATAGTGAATTCTTCTATAACCAGAATTTAGAGAAAGGATTCTAACTAGGACTCAAATCCTGATGCAATAAACAAGAGGGATGGTACAATTGCATGAAAATAAAAATTTTTGACAAGGCAAAAAGTTGATAGGTAGGTAGATAAATGATTGATCAATAGCCAGATAAATAGGTAGGTAGTTAGGTAGATAGATACATAAACTCAAAAGACACTGGAAAACTCTAAAAATTGAGGTGAAATCACACTAAAATCCAGAGGAAAAAAATGGAAAAAATCGTGAATAGACAATTTACATGAAAACATGCTTGAGTCCATAAATATATGAAGACAAATCTATCATTTATAATAAAATACAAATTAATACTGCAATGAAAGAGTGAAGCCAGTGAAAACGGCGGAGTAAGGACCTCCACAAATTCTCTCCTCCATAAAACCAGTGAGCTGATGAGAATCAAATTTTTTAGAACTCTGGAAATCGGCCAGAGGCTCGCAGCTATCTGAGGAGCATTTACTCAAGAAAAATGACTACGGACCGTAAGCTTTGTGACATTTCCACTTGTCCTATTTCCATCCATCCCAGCTTCAGTTTAGCCTTGTAAATCAACAGTCTGCAATCACAGTGAAAACTCGTAGCCTGGCAGCCTCGGCAGGGGATGGAACAAGCTGGAGCTCCCGCAAAACCCCATCCCCAAAGGACTGTCATTACTGGAGGTTACTGGTGCTTCCCTGGAAGACCCCACTTGGAAGACAGACAATAGGCAAACTCACTCAGAGTAAGCCTAAGGCCAACAGAATGTTCTCTGGGGGAATTTATCAAAAAATGACAGTAGACAGGAGTTCCTGTCTGGCACAGCAAATTAAGGATCCGGTGTTGTCACTGCTGTTGCATGGGTTTGAAACCTGGCCTTGAAACTTCCAGTCCTTGGGCATGGACCAAAAAAAAAAAAAAAAAAAAAAAAAGACCATAGGGAGTTTTTGCTCATCTTAACTTCCTGAAGCAGTGGACAATAGAGTGATATGTCCCACATTTCCTCCTAAAAGACAAACAGAGAATTGAGGAGGCATGCCAGTTGTGGTGCACTGGAAAGGAATCCGCCTGGGAACCATGAGGTTGCAGGTTTGATCCCCGGCCTTGCTGAAGGGATTAAGGATCTGGCCTTGCTGTGAGCTGTGGTGTAGGTCACGGACACAGCTCAGATCTGGCATTGCTGTGGCTGTGGTGTAGAGCAGCAGCTGTAGCTCTGATTAGACCCATAGCCTGGGAACCTCCGTATGCTGCCAGTGTGGCCCTAAAAAGCAAAGCAAGCAAACAAAAACAAACAAAACGAGTAAACGAAAAAACCTAGAAGATAGCAGTATCTCCAGGAAACCTCAGTAGATGGTGAAAAAAAAGGAGAAAACAGGCTCATAATAAAGATTTTACTTAGAGAAGATCTTGGGATCAGAGAAAGGAGTGAGAAACAAAGTATCATATGCTAAAGAAACAGCCCTATATTGTATAAAAAGAAAGGGAGTCCTTGAAATAAAAATTAGGAAAAATACCTAAACTCTCCCACTTCACCCTCCAGAAATCCCTTCTTGAAAGAGATGGTCCAGAAAAAAACCAACATTCTAAAGATAAACAAGGAAAATTAAAATCAAGCATTCATAAAGATACAATGATTGTTACAAATGAGAATGAATTATTTTTGTCAGATGAAAAGGCAATGAAAAGTCCCTACCATACAGCAGAAAAAAATCATAACACAAGAATCCAACCTGAATTTAAAAATGCTTCAACAAGTAGTTGTCAATGAGAGGGGAGGGGAACACAAGGAGCAAAGATGCAGAAATACAGAAATAGACCAAACTGTAAACTGAAGCCTATGGATCAGGTAAATTGTAGCTGAGTTATTAACTCAGGAAAGAGACTGACAAAGAAAAAAGTATCTAAGAGGAAGATGAAATTCTAAGGTGTCCATGAGAATATAGAAGGTGATACAACAGTAAAGAAGAGACATAAAAAGAACTAGGAAAATTTGAAAATTAAATAAATAGATTTTTGGAGTTCCTGCTATGGCACAATGTGTTAAGAATCCAAATGCAGTGACTCTAGTCGCTTCAGAGGCACCGGTTTGATCCCTGGCCCAGTGCAGTGTGTGAAAGGATCCAGTGTTGCCACAACTGCGGTGTAGGTCATGCAGCTGCAGCTCAGATTCAGTCCCTGGCCTGGGAACTTCCATATGCTGTGGGTATGGCCATAACAAATAAATGCATACAGAAATAAATTGATTTTTAAAGATCAAAAAGAAAGTGGTATATATAAAAAACAGACAAGGAAGATTCAATAGATGTATAATTGGAGTCTCTGAGAAAGAAAATCCAAACACTGGAAAGGAGCTAATTTTTAAAATTCTAAATGCTATAAAATTTGGTTGTAATGATCATTGTGCAACTATAAATGTAATTGAGTAATAAAATGCTATAGTAGTTTAAAAAATAAAAAAAATAAAATTCTAATTCAAGAAAGCATTTTGAGGTTAAATAGGATCCATCTGCATATATTTAAAATGTACCCCATTTACAGATAAACTGACCTAGTACAATCAACTCTGAGACAGTCTCGTAAAATTATTAGACTTAGAAAATAATAATAAAAAAATCCTGAGTAACTCCAAACAAAAAGACCAAGTCATTTCACAAGGGGAAAAATCAACGTGCCATTATGTTCCTGACATAAAGACTCAATACAAGAAAACAGTGAGATAACATCTACACAAGGACACACAGGGAAGGAAATTGTGGACAGTTTACCTGTAAAATCAAGGCAGTAGGAAAGCAATTTTAAACATACCACCATGCAAGGAATATAGTTCCCATTCATCCTTCTTGAAATGGCTGGGGAGGGGGGAGGTGCAGAAGAGCACTTTTCGGATGCTTTTGAAGTTAAACTGTTATAATTTCAAGTTAGAGTGTTCAAAATTTATGATATTAAACGTAGCTCCCATGGTAACCACACGTAAATGGCTATGAAATCACATAAAAGGAAACAAGAATTAAAACATACAAAAAAATCAACAAAATGCAAAAGAAGGCAGCAATACAGGAAATGAGGAACAAAAAAAATGCCATGAGGCACATAGAAGAAAACAGATAGGAAAATGGTAGAATTGAAATCTTCCTTGTCAGTAATTACTGTAACGGATTAAACACTCCAAAGACAGGTTGGTAGGATGAAACAACGCACATGACCCAGCTGAATTCTGTCTACAAGAGACTCGCTTTAGATACCAGGACACAACTAGCTTGAATGCGAAAGGATGGAGAAGGGGAGGCCCTGCTGTGGTGCAGCAGCATCAGCAGCATCTCTGAAGCGCCAGGATGTAGGTGCGATCCCCAGCTGGCATCACTGAAGCTGTGGCATAGGCAGCAACGGAGGCGTGGATCTGACTCCTGGCCTGGGAACTTCCATGTGCCGTGAGTGTGGGTGGCCAAAGACTTATGTGTGGCAAACATGTATATAATATAAATGCTTAAAAAATGGACCCCCCTTCAGCTGGACTGACGAAGAAGACCGTATTTGAATTTCGACAGTTTCCCACTGCTGTCCTGTTCTGTTTTTTTTAGAATCCAGTCCCCGATCCCACACTGCATTCACCTGTTTTCTTAGTCTCCTCCAATCTATGACAGTCTCTCTGGGTTTCCTTGTGTTACCCGATCTGGACATTTTCGAAGATTATCAGACAGGTATTATTTACCTGTTTAAATGTTCTCAATTAATGATTTCTCATGATTATATTGGAGCTACCGCATTTGGGGGAGGAATACCACAGAGGTGACGGGACCTGCTACGGTACAAGATGTGAACGTGTCTTATTCCTCTGGGTAGAATCAACCTAATGGCAGCCCTGAAGTTTTCCTCTGTGTTTTGACAGTTTTTTCCCCCACAACATGGGAATGACAAACAAAAGCAGTTTTCCCAGTTCCTGCTGTTGTGCAAGGGGATCAGTGGACTCTCTGGAGTGCTGGGACACACGTTCAATCCCCAGCCAGCACAGCGGGTTAAGGATCCAGCATTGTTGAAACTGCCTCTTGGATCTCTGATCCCTAACCTGGGAACTCCTTAGGCCCTGGCTCGGCAAAAAACAAAACAAACAAACAAAAAAGGCAATTCTCACTGCACTATTGAACAGCTCTGGAAAAATTAGGAGCCTAGCAATTTTTTCTAAAACCGCTTAGAGGTTGCATTCCCTTAAGATGCCCAAGCAGATCCAGCAGATGAGGGTACATCACTGGTGACATTCAGGGTCTCTCCGGGCAGGTGCACAGGCAAAACCAATCCTGGTGCTAAAGACACCTGGATCCTACAGAAAGACAGCATCAGCAAAAGTCACCAGAAAAAAAACTGGTCGGTTCACAATGATAAGAGCAACGGTGACGGAGAATGAGAAATGGCTACATCCTGGCCTATGTTATTAATCAGTGACAACATTATATTACCTCTTGACAGAAAGTAACATAAGGATCATGGGACATTTCTACTCCTTCAAGTGTGAGAAGCCATATTGTTTCACAAATGTCTTCAGCTGAACCTTGGAAAAATGTAATAAAAGCCAGTCCGAATTTCAACAGACACTCAGGACTGATACGTGCTTGGGTGGGGCCGTCTTGGCAGAAGAGACAGGAGAAGGAGAACAATTTTGCTGCTTCGTTTTAAGCATAGATTGTGTACCCGGAAGCATGATTCCATCTTCTGGGAGCTGCTGGTGTCTCTGTTAAACACTTCTTATTTTGCTGACTTCCTCACACATGGGTAGTTAAGTTTGTTGACTGCACGTGTTTGTGTATTTATGTATATGTCTTACGGCAAACTATATGTTTAGTGCCATTACTCAAAACTTTAACTGCCGGTTTTGCTGCTGTTGTTGTTTGCTTATGCTTTTTTTTTTTTGCTTTTTAGGGCTGCCCCCAGGGCATATGGAGGTTCCCATGCTAGGGGTAGAATTGGAGCTACAGCTTCGGCCTATGCCACAGCCACAGCACCCTCAGATCTGAGCCACGTCTGTGACCTACACCACAGCTCATGGCAACACCGGATCCTACCTCACTGATGAGGCCAGGGAATGAACCCGCAACCTCATGGTTCCTAGTTGGATTTGTTTCCGCTTGTCATGACCGGAACTTCTAACTTCTGTTTTTTAAACAAAATCAATACGTCTTGTTCTGAGGCAGAGTTACCCAAAACAGTCCACGGAGCTGCAAGAAGCAGTGTCACCTCGGACACTGTTAGGTTCCAGTTCTTTGGTCCCCCTCCAGACCTACCGAATCGGTCTCTGGAGGTGGGCCCCCAAATACATACTTTAGCAAGCTCTGCAGGGGATTCTTTTTTGTTTTTATTGACGTGTGGCTGGTTTACAATAATGTTTAAGTTTCAGGTGTACAACCAAGCGATTCACAGTTTTTAAAGGTTATGTTCCATTTATAGCTACAAGATGTTGGCTGTATTCCTTATGCTGTATACTAGATCCTTGTAGCTTATCTTTCTTAGAGATGGCAGTTTGTACCTCTTAATCCCCTACCTCTGTTCTGCTCCTCCCCTTTCCCTCTCCCCACTGGTAACCAACTAGTTTGTTCTCTGAGTCTGCTTCTTTTTTGTTATTTTCACTAATTTTTAAGTTTTGCATGTAAGTCATATCATACAAGGTTTTGTTTCTCTGACTTCTTTTGCTAAGCATAATAACCTCCAAGTCCACCCATATTGTTGCAAAAGGCAAAACTTCATTCTTTGTTAGGGCTGAGTGGTATTCTTTTTTTTTTTGCCTTTTTGCTTTTTCCAGGGCTGCTCCCACGGCATATGGAGGTTCCCTGGCTAGGGGTCCAGTCGGAGCTGTAGCTGCCAGCTTATGCCAGAGCCACAACAACGCAGGATCCAAGCCGCACCTGCAACCTACACCACAGCTCACGGCAACGCCGGATCCCTTAACCCACTGAGCAAGGCCAGGAATTGAACCCACAACCTCATGGTTCTTAGTCAGATTTGTTAACCACTGCTCCGCGACAGGAACTCCAGGGCTGAGTAGTATTCCATGTATATGTATATGTACATAAAACTTCTTCTTTATCTATTCGTCTCTTGATGGACACTTATGTGGCTTCCACATCTTGGCATTTGTAAATGATGCTGCTGTGGACACTGGGGTGCATGCATCTGTTTAAATTAGTGTTTTCATTTTCTTCAGATAAATACCCAGAAGTGGAATTGCTAAGTCATATGACAGATCAATTTTTAGTGTGTTTTTTTTTAAGGATAACCCAAACTGTTTTCTACAGTGGCTGCACCAATTTACATTCCCACCAACAATGTACAAGCGTTCCCTTTTCTCCACATCTGGGCCAATATTTGCTATTTGTGGTCTTTTCCAGGTGATTCTTATCAATGCTAAGGCTAATGGAAAGATGGAGTATGTTAGAACAAGGATTTTAAGATGTGGAATGACTTCCCGCCTTAGTTTGAGCTTTGCGAAGAACAAATATATGCTCAAGAATACATAGGTTAAACATTCACTGAAAATCATATGGAAATTAAGAATTTTATTTTCAGAGTTCCTGTTGTGGCTCAGCGGAAATGAATCTAACTAGAATCCACGAGGACACAGGTTTGACCCCTGGCCTCACTCAGTGGGTTAAAGATCCGGAGTTGCAGTGAGCTGTGGTGCAGGTCACAGACGAGGCTCGGATCTGGCGTTGCTGTGTGTGTGGCATAGGCTGGCAGCTGCAGCTCCGATTGGACCCCTCGGCTGGGAAGCTCCACGTACCATGGTGCAGCCCTAAAAAGCAAAAAAAAAAAAAAAAAAATTTGTTTTCTCCCCCTCTCTGAATTTTCACTTCTTGGAAGGCTTTCCAGTACATAATGACTATTCCTATCTCAATATTGGATTAATCCCCAACCCTAAGTCAGTTAGCAAGTTTACAGGACATAATTAAATTATCATTAAGGAATGATACAATCACTGTTAATAATAAGAATGAGACAAAGAAACATGACCTTTATCCAATTAGTCTAGTTAGCCTAACTCCACAGGCTAACGTTTTTATTTTTGCCTGACATTTGTAAGGACAAAATTTATAAAATGTTAGTTTTTCAAATTATGATCCAACTTAATTGGACAATGATGTTCACACTTAGAATCCTTCACATTAGTGTAAATAATGATAAACTACACGATACGTAAGGCAGACAAGAAACTGGGGTGATTCCTTTCGTTTACCCTTCTATTTAAATCAAATCCAGAGTCTTAACGTAAGTTAAAATAACCTCTGTGCATGTTTATTTCTCCAGCAGTAAAATCAAAGCGTCTTAGAGCCACCGTCTAAGTCCAGACTCCCACCAATGACTACATTTACTTCCACGAAATGCTAATTTCCTGGGCTTAGTTTACTTTCAAAATCTCAGCTAAAATTTTAGTACAGAAAAGTTCATTCAGAAAAGTTCATTTATGACTCTGAACTGTTGACCAAATGTCACCTCTCATGTGTTCATTTTTTATCTTCAGTTCAGAGGGACTCTCCAGGCCACAGCCATAGGTAGTTTTTCACTCTCTCATCCAACAAACTCTAGGAAAGGGAATGACCTTAGAAGGACACTGATTTTTTTTTTCTTTTTTTTGCTGGTAACTTTCCTGTTGACCTGGTTATTCACATGATGTTTTTATTAAAGTACAGTTGATTTACAATGTTTCTTCAGTTTCTGTTGTACAGCAAAGTGACCCAATCACCTACAGTTCCCTGTGCCGTGCAATACGGCGTTGACCGCCCATTCCAAACATTACATCTGCATCCACCAGCCTCAAACTCCTGATCCATCGCACTCCCTCCCCTTCCCCCATGGCAACCGTAAGTCTGCTCTCCATGTCCGTGATCTGTTTCTGTTTTGTGGACAGGATCATCTGTGCCATATTTTAGACTCCAACATATAAATGACATCATATGGTGTCTGTCTTTCTCTTTCTGACTTACTTCACTTGGTAGGATAATCTCTACTTGCATCCATGTTGCTGCAAATGGCATTTTGTCCTTTTTTTAAGGCTGAGTAGTATTCCACTGTGTATATGTACCACAATGTCTGAGTCCATTCATCTGTCAGTGGACATTTAGGTTGTTTCCATGTCTTGGCTACTGTGAATACTTTAGAAAACTAAATTTAGAATGACCACATAGGATCCAGAAATCCCACTCCTAGGTATATATCCAGACAAAACATTCAAGAAGATACCACGCACCCCTTGTTCAACACAGCTCTGTTCACACGATGTTTTAAATTTTTTATTACAGTGTAAGCTTTAATCTTTAACCAAAGTTTTACTTTAGAAAAACTTTTAGTAGGCATACCTTTTTCAAAGGCAAAACCGCCTTAAGATTCAGGGTACTGATTGGTTACAATCAGTTACTGTATTTCTTTCACCAGTCAATGCAAATTCAGTCCGCAACACTGAATTCCAGAGGCTTCCACCTTCCTGTTGTTCACCTGTCCTTAATCAAGCATCACCTCCCAGCGTATCCAGAGGCACCCTGGGAAGGAACCAGCTTCCTTTGCCCCTTGGGTGGGCTCACACCCCATGCTTCTGGTACCAGACTTGATTCAGAATCAGGAAAGCCAGTCTCTCCCCAGGACCTCGAGTTTTCTTGGATGGCACCTCCTCATTTCTCCGCTCACACAAAGCGGGTGGGGGGCGGGGGAAGCAGTTGTAAAAAGACCACGCTGATTGTCTGTCCCCAGGGACAGATCTGAAGCCATAAGGCCCAGGGAGAAAAGGCAAATTTCAAATTCGTACAGAGAAGTGCCATGCATAGGACTCTTAAAGCACAGAAAACACCAGACCTTGGCATTTCCACACAAGGAACAGCCAGAGAAGCACACTGGTTGCCTGGGGCTGAAGGGGTTGGAGGGGGAAGCCGGTCTGGATTACAAACAGTGCCCCGGCTCAGCTGCCTCAGGGCGAGGGGAGGCCAAGGCAACGGGAGGGGCCCGCCAGGACAGGCTTCCAGGGCCCAAGAGCAAGAAGCCGGAGCCTGGGAGTCTGTCCAAGAGCCCCCTCGTGATGCCTCCTTCCGCCCCTCTCGCCTCACCTCTCAACCCAAGGGGCGCCCCAGGTGGAGGGGCGTGGCCAGCTTGCCTCGAAACTTTGAGAGGCCAGAGGGTGTCCGGCCACCCCTTGGCGGGTCTACCAACGGTGAAGGCCCCGGGGCCATAGGCAGTGGGGACCCGACACAGACTGGGAGCAAAGTTGTGTCACTCATGCGACCCAAGACGGGCATCACTCTGCTGGGATGAAAGAGTCGCGGTGGGACGTGGGGGTGGGGGAGGGGAGGGGGCCCATCATTTCTAGGTGATCTGATCAAACCTGGGATTTCGCCCGGGAAGTACTTCTGCTGACACTGACAGCCCTGGAATCTGCAGGGATGAGCAGCGGGTTGGATCGAGGCTTGACGGCTCCTGCGTCGAAGGACCCAGATCACCAAGGCCAAACCCTTTGCGTGCCAATCTAGAATCTGCCATTGCGTCTCTGTGACCTCTGGCCGGTTGCTTAAGCTCCCTGAGCGTCACTTTCCGCATCCTAGCTGACAATCCTAAATTCAACTTCACGGGACCGTGATGGGGATGAAATGGGCTAATTGGGTAAAAACCTGTTTCCCGCCAAGTTGGAGTCCTGGGAAATGACTGCAAAACCCTCCCGAGGGGTCTTCTGGGTAATCCAATCAGGTTGGTCAATCAGAGGCGGAGAATTCACAGGTGTTTGGTTTCTTTTGAGCTGTGATCCGCCCAGAAGGGCGTGGCCAACTAGAGACTGCTGGTCTGGGACCCCAGTACATCCCGCCCTTAGGGGCTATAAGAGGCTAGCTAGGTACCTCCGCCAGCATTGCAGTTCTGGCCTCTCTTGGCGCAAGGCGGTGCGGTCCCAGGCCACACGATGGATCCACTGATGGTGAGAGTGGGACTGCCAACGGAGGGGCCAAAGTCTGGGTGCTGGCGTGAATGCAACTGCCAGGTGGATAGTCGTGAATCCTCGCAGGGGGGTCCACATAGAGGGGAAGAGGACCCCAAACTTTCGAAATGGTTCATTTTGGGGCGGCCGGGGGGGGGGGGGGTTGTCTACGGAGCACCCTTGCGTGCCTGCCCTGCCTCATCAAGGCAGTTGCAGGCCTGCAAAGAGACAGTGTTGGGACCAGTCCAGTTGGCTGCTGCCTCCAAAAGCTCCTTGGGGCACAACAGCTGCCTGAATACCCCCTTTCTCCCCTCGCCGGACCTCGTTACTGCAAACCTCTGTGGAAGGGATGGAAGGAGGCCCCAAACGCAAGGCCTAAGGTGGAGGGGCCTCCGTGGGTTAAATATTAGTTAGACTCTCCGGGGTGGTTGAGTGGTTAGATTCCCTGCTCTCGGCTCACCGGCCCGGATTTGATTCCCCAGGATTCGATTCCCAGTCAGGGAAGCCGTTCATCTTAATAAAGTTAAATAAAATAAAAATTTTAAAAAAATTAGACAATCAGGAGAGAGAATTATAGTCTGTGAATGGTACCCATTTCTTCCTTCCTTGAAAAACTGTCGTTTGTATTTTTATTTCTATTTCTCCAGCTTAACTGAGGTATGATTGACAAACTAGCATCGATTTAAAATGTAAAACTGGATGCTTTGATGCATGTACATGTTTTGAAAGGATTGCCACCCTCAAAGTAGTTAACATAACCATTACTGGATGTGGTTACCGCTCTGTCGTGGATGAAGATGCTTAAGATGTATTCTCTCGGCAAGTTTAGTGTCCAGTATCGCTTTATTAACCACCACCATGCTGCACGTTAGATCCTCAGGATTTACTCCTCTTTGGACTGCTTATTCTCTCTGGCCAACACCTTCCATTTGCCGCACCCCCCCCCCCAAGCCCGAGCAACGACCCCTCTACTCTCTGATTCTAGGAATTCAACTGCTTTTCTCTTTCTCTGCCTCTAAGTAATACCAGACAGTTGATGCTATTCTCTGACTTATTTGCCATATACAATAACACCCTCTGGGTCCATCCGTGTTGTCTCCAATGGCAAGACTGGCTTCTTTTTGATGGTTGCATAATGAGGGTCCATTGTATACATGCAGGTTTCTTCTGCTCTCAGAAATTAGAGCACATTCCTGTGGAACGTTTTGTAAGCTGGAAATGGGTAAAGCAATGAGGCAATTACCTCAGAACACATCTTGCTAAAAGATGCACAAACCAAATAGAGAGGAGTTCCCGTTGTGGCACAGTGGTTAACAAACCTGACTAGGAACCATGGGGTTGTGGGTTCGATCCCTGGCCTTGCTCAGTGGGTTAAGGATACGGTGTTGCCGTGAGCTGTGGTGTAGGTCACAGACAAGGCTCAGATCCTGCATTGCTGTGGCTCTGGCATAGCCCGGTGGCTACAGCTCCGATTAGACCCCTAGCCTGGAAACCTCCATAAATGCCCACAGACAGAGTTCAAAGCTATGGCAGCTAGCTATGGAGAAGCTGAGGGTTGCTCTGGAGAGAGGAGCTGCCAGTCCCCTGTGTGTTGCCTCTATTCCAGGTGGATGTAAAACAAATGATGAATGCGAGGGTCACTTTTGCCTGTATTTGGTCTTTTTTCTTTTTTTTCTTTTTTTCTTTTTTTTTTTCCCCATTTTCAGCCTCCCCATGGCATATGGAGTTCCCAGACCAGGGATCAAACCTGAGCTGCAGTTGCAACCTGTACCACACATGCAATAACCCTTAACCCAGTGTCCTGGCAGGGGATGGAACCTGAGTTCTGGCACTGTGGCGATCCACCAAGCCAATCCTGCTGTGCCAAAATGGGAACTCCTTGCCTGTGTTTGTAAAAGTGAACATCTTTTTCCGATTCGTGGTGGTCGTTGTTGCTTTTGTTATTGAAACAGGTGCTAATGTAGGTCTTTCACTGAAGCAAAGTGGCATAGGAGTTGGCTGTGGCCCAGTGGGCTAGGGATTCCCTCGGGGCCACTGCGGGGGCTCTGGTTGCTGCTGTGGAGTGGGTTGGAGCCCTGGCCCCCAGAACTTGAGCATGCTGTGGCTGGGGCCAAAAAACTCAGAGTGGCCTAGAGCAAACTTCTCAAAGCTCTGGATACCTGAAGACCACGTTGGCTTTTGCAGTCATCCCATGGAGGGACTCTTGGGTTGTATCCACGTCTTGGCTGTTGAGAATAGCCCTGCGATGAGCCTGCAAGTGTAGATCTCTTTTGCAGACAGGGATTTCATTTCCGGTGAACACTCCACAGGGGAATGGCTGGATCAAATGGTATTTGTAGTTTTTCTTTTTTCCGGCAGTTCCCTCCTGTTTTCCACAAGAGCTCTGCCAGTTACATTCCCAAGAACGGTGCACGTGTATTCTTGTTCTCCACAATCTCCCCCCAGTATATCTCGTCTTATTGATAAGAGCTATTCTGACAGGTGTGAGGTGCTCTCTCACTGGTTTCCGTTTGCACCTTTTCATGTAACCGTTGGGCATCTGTTTCTCTCTTTTGCAAAAAATGATATGAAGCTCCTTTGCCCCTTTAGAAGTCAGACTCCCCCCTGCCCCCATGGAGTGATCTGAGTTCCATATATATTTAGACATGAATCCCTTATCAGATAGATGGTTTGCAAAGATTTCCCCCCATTCCACTGGTGTTTTTTTCACTTTGTTGATTGTTTCCTTTGCTGTGCCATAGCTTTTCAGTTTGATGGAGTCCCACTTGTTTATTTTGGCTTCTGTGACACAGACTTTTGGTGTTCTAGCCTAAAAATTCCATGTCAAGACCAAGGTCAAGGAGTTTTTTCTCCGACATTTTCTTCTAGAAGATTCATGGTTTCGAGTCTTATATTTAATTCTTGAGCCTATTTCAAGTTAATTTTTCTATTGCTATAAGATCAGGATCCAGTTTCACTCTTTTGCCTGTGTATATCCAGTTTTCCCACCACCTTGTCTTTCTTCATCATCTGTTCTTGTCACCCTGGTCAACGATTTCTATGTGCACGGGTTTATTTCCGGGCTCGCTCTCCTCTGCCATTGGTCTATGTGTCTGTGTTGCAGCCAGTAGCATACTGTTTGGATGCGTCTAGCTTTGTGATATAGTTTGAAATCAGGAAGTGTTATGCCCCCAGCTTTGTTTTTCTTCCTCAGATGGCTATGTTCCTTGGGTCTTTTGTGGTTTGACTGGAATTTTAGGATTGTTTTTTCTATTTAGGGGGAAAATGCCATTGGGATCTTGATAGGGATTCCTTTGATTCTGTACATCAGTTTGGATAACATGGACAGACATTCCTTCAGTTCAAGAATCAGGATATCTTTCCATCTAGTTATGTCTTCTTCAGTTCCTTTCATCCATGTGTTAATTGGTTTTGGTGTCCAGCTTTTTCACCAAATAGGTATGGCTAAATCTATTCCCAAGTACTTGACTATTTTGATGCTATTATAAATGGAATGGGATGGTTTTCTGAATTTCTCTTTCTGAGAATTGTTAGTGTATAGAAACACAACTGGTTCTTGTACATTGCTTCTGTACCCTGCAACGTTGCTGAATTCACTTATTCTGCGAGTGTTTTGGTGGGATCTTTAGGGTTTGCTGTATATAAGATCATGGCATGTGCAAAGAGACATGTTTGGCTTCTCCCTCTCTGATTTGGATGCCTTTTATTACTTTTTCTTGCCTAATTGCTTAGGGTGGCACTTCCAGTACTATGCTGAATGGAAGTGAGAGTGGGCACTTTTGTCTTGTCTGGTCCTCTTATCTTAGAGGAAGAGCTTTTGTCTTTTCAATATCTAATTTGTGGGGATTTTTTTTTTTTTGTCATGAAAAGGTGGAGAGTTTCATCAAACACTCTGTCTTCAACTACTGAGATGACCAGATGAATTTTATCCTTCATTTACTGATTCATTTGACACAGTTGTTGATTTGTGGGTGTGCTGAACCTCCCTGCAAGCCAAGGATAAACCCCACTTGCAGATGGTGTATAAACTCTTTGAAAGTGCTCTGACTCTGGTTTGTTGGTGTAATGCCGAGGATGTTTCCATCTATGTTTACCCGTAATATTTGTCTACAATTTTCTCGTAGTGTCCTTGTCTAACTTTGGTATCAGGATAAATCCGACCTTGTGTAATGAATTTGGAACTAGCCCTTCCTCCTCCTTGGCTGGGAAGAGTTTGAGAAGGATGGGTGTGAATTCTTTAAACATTTGGTAGAATTCCTCAGTGAGGTCATCTTTGTTGGGGAGATTTTTGATGACCGATATAGGTGTCCTCTGATTTTCTCCTTCTGGCTGGTGCAGTGTCAGTAAATTATATGTTTCTAGAAACGTTTCCATTTCTTGTAGGATGTGCAATTTGTTGAACTGTCATTGTTCATATTCCTCTTTTATGCTCTTTTCTTTTTGCAGTATTTGTTCTACTGTCTTCTCTTTCATATTTGATTTTGTCAGACTGTTCTCTTTCCTCCATACACAGTCTAGCTAAAGGTTTGTCAGTTTTGCTTATCTTTTCACAAAATCAGCAGTTGGTTTCATCGATCTTTTCTATTATTTTTCTAGACTCTGTTTCATTTCTTTCTGCTCAGATCTTTGGTGTTTCTTCTCTCTTGCTACCTTTGGGTGTAATTTATTCTTTTCTTGTTCTTGAGATGTGAAGTTCAGTAGTTTAGTTGAGATCTTTCTTGTTCCTTAATGTAGACACTTACCACTTTAAACTTCTCCCCTGGAGCTGCCATTGTTGCCTCCTGTAAGTTTTGGTATATTGTGTTTCTAATCTTATTTGTCTCAAGATATTTTCTATTAAAAAAATTCTTCTTTGATCCATTGATTGCTCAGGAGTGTCTTGTTTAGTTTCCACTTATTTGTGAATTTCCTAACTTTCTCCATTTGACGTCTACTTTAGCACCATTATGATGAGAAAAGATACCTGGTACTATCTGATTAAATTTTTAAAATTGATTTTGTTTTTAGAAATATGATCATGATATAACATGGATAATGTTCTATGTGTACCAGAGAAGAATATGTGTTCTGGTGCTGTTGGATGAAATGTGGTGTATATATCTGTTCGGTCCCTTTGGTCTAACATGCTGTTCAAGTCCAATATTTCCCTACTGAACTTCTGTCTGGATGCTGTATCTAATGTTGAAAGATGCCCTACTCTTGTTGTGTTGATGGGTATTTCTCCCTGCAGTAGCAGTCATATTTGCTTAATATATTTATGTGTTCTTAATTTGGATGTATTTATGTGCATCATAGGTAGAGTTTGCATTTTATAAATATTACTCTGACTGTGCTTGGAAGGTACACTAGGTTGGGTCAATCTCTGATTCACAGAGGCCAATTAGAAGGCAATTGTGGGCTTTGAGGCAAAGACTAGCATTGGATCAGAAGGGTTTCACAGGAAGGGTGTGTGAAGTCTGAGTTTGAGCTGTGTAGGACAACTGAATTTCTAACTCTTTTTGCAGAATGCTGCAGCTGGAGATCTGGCTCCGTCATCTGGTAACAGCACACAGCCTTGTATGGACTCTTACCTTCAGATTTTTGAGGAAATTGAGGAGTTCCTCCAGGACTTCAATGACACACAGGAGGTAAGAGCCCCAGCTGAACCAGAGCCAGAGCTCTATGTCCCATGATGAGGACAGCCAAAAGAGGTCAATCCAGACCAGGTCATGAAACCCTTGAGGACCACAGTGATGATTTTGGCATGTTCTGACATCCCCAAGGCAGATCTTGTCCAGATCTAGCAATACCCCATGTTAATGCACTTACTTTGCCCAAAGGAAACCATGACACCTTTGCTTTGACCCCAAGGTGACCTCTTTTGATGAGAGAAAACGCAGAGCAACATGCCAGATGACAGGTGTCACTGACACCCCAAACACATCCTGAAATGTTAGGTTCTGGATGAAGATCTAGATCTGGGGAAATGAAAATCAGAAGTCCTTCATTGGATCTGGCAGACTCTGTTAATGATGACTTAGAGCTCTCTAGCTTTGAGGAGCTTTCAGTCAGTTGTGGGGGAAGGGGAGTAGACAGGCATTGCAGTATTTCAAGAGTGGGAATATTAGGAGCAAAAGGACAGGAGTAAGACTTCTTGTATTGTACCCTATGATGAATAGCAATGATAACTGATATCTTTGCCTTGGCTGGATTTTAAAGGAAAATCTTTCATCTTTTCCACATCTAATTTGATGAGTTTTTGCCATGAAACCGTGTTGACTTTTGTCAAATGCTTTGTCTGCAGCTACTGAGATGATCCTATAAGTTTTATCTTTCATTTATTGATTCATTTGACACATTTCCTGATGTGTGTGTATTGAGTATCCCTGTTAACCAAGAATAAACCCTACTTGATGATGGTGTACAATACATTTAATATGCTCTGAATTTGGTTAGCTAGAATATTGTTGAGGATTTTTATACTGTAAATCAACTGTACCTCAAAACAAAAACAGAGAAATGGGGATTTTAGGCAAGCAATGATGATGGGCTAGACTAAGATTGGGTTAGTAGGGATGGAGAGGAAGCATGTGTGGTATTATGATTTGAGCTGAGTAGGACACCTGAACTTCTAAATTTTCTGCAGGGTCCCACGACTGAAAACCCAGGCCAGTTATCAGGCAACAGCAAAGAACATTCCACGGATCCTTTTCATCAGATAATTGAGGACACTGAAGCATTTTTTCAAAACCACAATGAGGTAAGACCCCAAGTGCACCCTAAGGCAGTCTACATACCTCTAACTGCCCATAATGAGAACAACCAAGAGAGGTCAATCTAGAACCAGGTGATGAGTCCCTTGAGGACCACAGGGATGATTTATGCATGTTTTAACATCCTTGGGCAGTACTTGTCCAGCTCTAATGTCACTCAGTCTTAAAGCCCTTGGCTTGCCTCCTAGAAACCTAAGCAGACTTTTCTTTTGATCCCAAAGGGACCCCTTTTGATGAGAGAAAACCCAGAGCAATATGTGAGATGACAGGTGTCATTGACACCCTCAAACACATCCTGAAATGTTAGGCTTTGGGTGCAGACCTAGATCTGGGGGGATGGAAATCAAAAGTCTTTCATCAGGTCCCTGTTTTCTGAGGTCCTCCCAGCAGGATCTCCCAGATCCTGCTAAGGATAAACTAGAGTTCTCTAGCCTTGAAGAGCTTTCAGTCCAGTGGTGGGAGAGTACAGTAGACAGACATTGAAGTATTTCAAGAGTGGGAGTATTAGGAAAGAAAGGACAGCAGTAAGACATCCTGTATTATGTGCTATGTTGAGGAGAAATGATAAAGGATACATTTGTCTTGGCTGGATTTTAGAGAAAAATCTCTCATCTTTTCTGTATTTAGTTTGGTTAATTTTTGACATAAAATGGTATTGAATTTTGTCAAATGTTTTGTCTGCAGCTACTGAGATGATCATGTAAGTTTTATTGATTCATTTGACAAATTTACTGATTTGAGTATGTTGAATATCCCTATAACTCAAGGGTAAACCCCACTTGATGATGGTGTATGATCCTTTTAATGTGCTCTGGTTTGCTAGAATATTGTTGAGGATTTTTACACTATAAATCAACTGTACTTCAAAAAAACTAAAGACAAATGGAGGCTTTTAGGCAAGGAATAATGATGGGCTAGACTAGGATTAGATCATCAGGGATTTAGAGGAAGGGTGTATGGAATTAGATTTGAGCTGAGTAGGATACCTGAACTTCTAAATTTTCTGTAGGGTCCCACACCTGAAAATCCAGGTTGTTTATCATCAGGCAACAGCAAAGAACCTTCCACGGACTCCTACCATCAGACAATTGAGGACATTGTGGAGTTTCTCAAGGACTCCAAAGAGGTAAGACCCCAGGTGCACCTGAGCCTGAACTCTGTGTACCTCAGACTGCCCGTGATGAGAACAGCCAAAAGAGGTCATTCTAGAACCAGGAGATGAATCTCTCAAGGCTCACAGGGATGATTTATGCATGTTTTAACATCTCTGGGACAGTACTTGTCCAGATCTGATAACAGCCCATGTTAAAACCCTTGACTTGCCGCCTGGAAACCTAAGCAAGACTTCTTTTGACCTCAAGGTGACCTCTTTTGATCAGAGAACACCCAGAGCAACATGCGTAGCATAGGAAAAGTCTGATTTTAGAAATATTACTCTGGCTATGTGTGGCGGGTACACTGAATGGAGTCCACTGCAGAATCAGAAACCAAGTAAGAGGCAATTGCAAGCCTTTTTCTTTTGGCAAACAATGATGGTGAGCTAGACTAGCCCTGGGTCAGCAGGGTTCGGCAGGAAGGGTGTGTGGAATTGGAATTTGAGCTGGAAAGGACACCTGAACTTCTAACTTTTTTGCAGAATGCCACGGCTGGACATCGAGTTCCGTTATCAGGCAACAGCGAAGAGGGTTCCATGCGTTATTTTCTTCCAACACTTGAGGAAATTGATGAGTTCCTCCAGGACGTCAATGTGACTTCAACAAAAACCACAGGTGGACCAGAGTCAGAGCTCTACCTCCCTCTGTCTACCCCTGATGGGTATGCCCAAAAGACATCAACCCAGCACCAGGTAATGAATCCCTTGAGGCCCGCAATGATGATTTATGCATGTTTTAACGTCCCTTGCACAGTTCTTGTCCAGAACTAACAATCCCACGTTAAAGCCCTTGATTTGCCTCAAGGATAAGCCAAACAAGACCTTCGCTTTGACCCTAAGATCACCTCTTTGGATCAGAGACAACCCAGAGCAGCATGCCACATGACAGGTGTCACTGACACTTCAAACATATCCTTAACTGTGAGGCTCTGGATGCAGACCTAGAGCTGGGGAATGGAAATCCAAAGTCCCTCACTGGGTCCCTTTTCTCTAAGGTCCTCCCAGCAGGATCTGCTCATCCTGCTAAAGAGGAAGCAGAGCTCTCCAGCCCTGAAGAGCTTTCAGTCCTGTGGTGGGGGAAGGGGAGGAGACAGACACTGCAGTATTTCCAGAGTGGGCGTTAGGAAAAGAAGAGCAAGTGTATGATCCTCTTGGGGGTTGGCTTTCAACGAGGCCTTCATCTCAGAGGATCCCTAGGTGTTGAGGGCTCTTCTTGCTGGAGTGTCTCCACAGTGACACTGGCCCCAGGCAGGTACCCCCTCCCACACCTCCCACTGACAGTGGCCTGTGCTACCTTGTGGCTTGTTTAAAACCCCACCGATTCCCAAGCGTGATTCTAGACAACAATTACATGGAAGGCCATGCATCACCCTGATGGAGTCCGTGTAGAAGAAGAGCCCTCCGGAGGGTCCTCAGTCTGTATCCTCAATGGCTGTGTGGTCCTGAGCTCTGGGTACAGCCTGGGGGGACTGCCACAGCTGTCTCTCTGCTCTGAGAGTCAGCACAGAGCAGGAGAGACCAGGCTTTGGTGGCAGGGGTGGGAATGGAGGTTTATTTGGTAAGACGGGCTACAGTCACTACAACCCTTGGCTGAGAGAGGCAGGCTGAGCAAGGGACAGGTCAGGGACATGGCAAAACGGAGCAGGCAGGTCTGGCGAGAGAAGGACAAGAGTGGCAAAGTGGCTGCCGACATGCCGGCTCTGGGGGGTTAGTGGTAAACATTCTGCCAGATGTACAGGAAGCCTAAAGCCTGAGGATGGCCCCTTGGAATAGAGGTTTCGACGCTGGCCATGTGCACGTTGGGGCTCTGCCTGTAAAGAAGCTGCTCTGGGAATGGTTCCTGGAGGCCGATGCTTCTGGGATGGTTCTCGGGAAGCTCGCCTATCAGGGGGAACCCCAGGAGGTCTCTGGGGGAAATGTCCAGAGTGGATGCAAGCCTGTGAACACCCAGAGCAAAATAGGTTCAACTCAAGTTAGGAATCTTCTGCCTGGGCCAAGTCGGTTCAGTTCTTTGACCCCCTGTCTGCGTGTCTATTGTAGGGATTAATCATGGCTTCTGTTTAGGGGGTGATGAGGAGAGGAAAATGAGAGAATATTTTTGGGAGTTCATTAATTTAACCACCTCTCCAGTAGGATGTCTGGGAGATGGGGCATCTCTGGAAAAGACTGTGTGTGGGGAGCATCAGAGCAGTAGGGGCTTAAGATGTACAAACTGTTGTGTGTATGATAAGCTATAAGGATATACTGTACAACACTCGAAATATATCCACTGTTTTATAGTAAGTATAAATTGAATATAACTTTTCTGTATTGTCAATCAGTCTGTTGTCTTCTTGTAAATTATGTGCTATTTTACATAAACTATACTTCAGTTTAAAAAAAATCTGTGGGTCAGTGGGATGGTGGGACATCTGTGCATTCATCTAGATGCCCACTTCCACCAAGAGATCGGCATAGCCTAGGAAGAGTTTGCATTTTAGAAATATTACTCTGTCCATGTGTGGATGACATACTAGATGGAATCAACTCTAGATTCCCAAAGGCCAATTAAGAGGCAATTGTAGGCTTTTAGGCAAACAATGATGGTGAGCTAGATTAGCATTGGGTCAGCAGGGTTCCACATGAAGGGTATGTGGAATTGAAATTTGAGCTGGGTAAGATGCCTAAAGTTCCAACTCTTTTTGCAGAATGCCACATCTGAAAATCCATTTCAATTATCTGGCGACAGCAAAGAGCCTTCTGCAGACCCTAACCTTCAGATTCTTGAGGAAATTAAGAAGTTCCTCCAGGACTTCAATGACACACAGGAGGTAAGAGCTCCAGCTGGGCCAGGTCCACAGCCCTTTGTATCTCTTTCTGCCCATAATGAGCAGGGCCAAAAGAGGTCCAAGTAGAACCTGGGGATGAATCCTTGTGGCCCATAATGATGATATATGCATGTTTTAATATCCCCGGCATGGTTCTTGTCCAGAACTGAGATTACCCCATGTTAAAGTCCTTGATTTACTCCCTGTAAAATAAGCAATTTTTTAAATCCATAGGTGAGCTCCTTCGATGATGGGAAACCTATGGCAGCACGCCAGATGACCAATGTCACCGACACCCTGAAGACGCCGTTACCTGACTGCCAAGACACAGCCATCAGTGCAAACAAGGTGCCCAGCCCCAACAAGGTCAACCAGATGAAGACTCTTAATGATGACAAGACCCTCTCCACGGGTCAGATTATCTTCAGTGGGCTCCAGACCCTCCATGAAGGCTATGTGACCTTGAGCGGGTACCAGCCCTTTTCCGGAGGTCAGATGACGCCCATCGGCAAGTGCCAGATTCTCAATAGAGGCCAGGTCATCTCCAGTGGGGACCAGACCCAACACGGGGATCAGATGAAGACCGTCAGTGAATGCCAGGCCCTCCCTGTAGGTCAAATGATCTTGAGTGGGGAACAGCCCTTTTCCGGAGGTCAAATGAAGATCATCGGCAAGTGCCAGATTCTCAGCGGATGCCCGGTGATCCTCAGTGGGGACCAGACCTTTTATAGGGGTCAGATGAAGACACTCGGTGATGACCACACTCTCCAGGGAGGCCGTATGATGCCACATGCATCGTCATCATTGCCATACCCGGGATTTCTATGTATTTCAAATCCCCATCTGATCCAACAACAACCACTAGAAAAGCAGAAGCAGGGCCTTAAAATCCAGAGACGTCAGGTGCAGAAGAATCCTGACGTTTCGAAGCCCTACACCTGCACACACCAGGACTGTGGGAAATCATATGCAAAGTCTTCCCATCTGCGAGTCCATGAGCGCCTACACACTGGTGAGTGAGGACTGACGGATGAGGGAGGGGGTGTCGGGAAGACGACTCGAGATGTGAGCCTTGACCAAACGTTGGGACCCCTTGAGGTTGTCGCCACCTCCGTCTCAGTCTGGGACTGAAAACATCCTAGAAGAGGTTGGCAGGTTTGAAAGATGACGTAAAGCAGTCCTACAAACAGACTCTCGTTCTAGAGCAGAGGCAGCATGAGCTGCTGCCTTTTTGGGGTGCTGACTCTGCTGGGATGACGGATGGGGACAAGTAGAGGGATTTGTTGGCCTCGTGGGATGCTGGTGACCCTACGTCTACGGGGACTGGCTCTTCATGGACTCTTGCAGGCCCAACAGATAACCCCCGTCCCTCAACTCTCTGTACCCCACGGACCTTCCTCTTACCCTCCAGGTGTTTTCTCTTCCTCGCCTCCTGCCAGTGTTCTTCTCAGCCTTCCAGCCCATGCTGCCCTCCTTCTCTTCCTTTTCTTCGAACCCCCCCGCCCCCGCCCCGGTCTCTTGGCCTCTGTCTCTCCCTGTCCCTCCTCACATTCTCAAGTCCTTTTTCTTCTCCATTCCCTTCCAACCTCCCTGTCCCACGCTACCCAGAAGCATGACAAGTCTCTCTTTCTTTCTTGGGTCCAGGAGAGAAGCCCTACAAATGCCCTGTGAATGGATGCATGTGGGCCTTCTCCCGTTCGGATGAGCTCAACAGGCACAAGAGGAAGCACACCGGGGAGAGGCCCTACCTGTGTACTCAATGCGACAGGAACTTCGCACGAGCTGATCACTTAAAGCAGCATCAGAGAGTCCACAGATAAATTTCACCTGGGATGACAAACCCATCAGCCTTGGAGGAAATGAATTGAACTGAAAGACGCTCCTTGCTAAATCGTTGTTAGCACTTAGCACTGTGCCAGCACTTAGTAGATGCTTAAAATTAGTTGTAAAGTTTTCAGAGTTTCATGTATTGTTTTCTGAAACATGCAAAGAATACAGGTATGATCTCAAAAGGATCAGAAGCCCTCTTTACTCACTCTCCGCTCGGGAGTGACTTTTCGTCAGTGTGCTGAGAATCCCTGTGGATGGCTGCCTGTGTATTGCCTTCTGTGTGCACGTGTGAAGAAGTTTATATGCACACGGTTACAATGCATGCATAGTTCAGGTGTGTAAAGAATGCAGCATTCCAAATCTGAGCTCATGATGCTTAGGAGGTCCCTTTCTTTGGCGTTAAGGGGAGGGGACGCTTGGTCGCTTCCAGTGTCATGTGGTTGCAGATGAAAGGAAACTCATTTGGATGAACTTCACCTATTAAAATGTTGAAAACCGCCTGTCTTGGCTAGTTCTTCCCTCAGGCAAAGTGTCTGCCTTCCCTCTGCCTTCTCAATATGCTGTCGGGACACGGGGGAGGTGGTGTCGGAGGAGAGGTGGGCAAGTGTGGGCTGCCAGAGGAGGGACACATCCTTACCACGGGGCCCTGGGGCTGCCCCACCATGGCTTCTGCTGATACGTCTGCACCTGCAGTGATCTGGGGTCTGTCTTTCTTTTTGTTTCTTTTTATTTTTTCTTTGTATATGGCCATACCTGAAGCATATGGAGATTCCCAGGTTAGGGGTTGAACTGGAGATGCAGCTGCCAGTCTATACCACGGCCACAGCTACACCGGACCCAAGCAGCATCTTGACCTATGCTGCAGCTTGCAGCAACACTGGATCCTTAACCTACTGATTGAAGCCAAGAATTGAACCTGCATCCTCATGGACACTATATTGGGTTCTTAACCCGCTGAGCCAAAACAGGAACTCCAGGTCTGTTTTTCTTGGCCTGGGCATGGCTGGACACCTGCTCCTGAGGTGCCTAGCCAAAATTCCCTGCTGTCTAGGGCTTCCTCCCACCTCTTGCAGGCTGTGTTGTCTTAGGTCTGGCTTGGACTCCCATCCAAGGGCCAGCTTGTTTAATATCCCTTTGGTAAAAAAGTCTGAATAAAGCCAAGGATGTGATCTGTCCTACTGCTCATTTCCAAGGCACTTTCTGCTCAGAGACTTTTAAAAAAACTGACAAGGAATTCGCACTGTGGCTCAGTGGAAATGAACCCAACTAGTATCCATAAGGATGCAGGTTCGATCTCTGGCCTTACTCAATGGGTTAAGGATCCGGTGTTGCTGTGACCTGTGGTGTAGGTCACAGATGCAGCTTGGATATGGCATGGTGTAGCCTGGCAGATGCAGTAGTAGACCACAAATCCCAGGCCTTCCCTTTGCCATACAACATTCAAACTTCTCCTCTGGGGCAAAGGCAGGTGGGAGCACAGAGACCACCGTCTATACCAATAACATCTCCAGTAATGAGAGCCACAGCAAAGGAGGTTTATAGGGACCTGCGAGGAATTACTGTATCTTGACTTGGGCAAGGGTCTCACTGTGAGAAGCCTCAAACCCGAGCGCAGAGAGCTTTATCTGCCCCCCCACCTCCCCATTCTGGATCCAGAGTTTCACAGACCACAGTCACTTTTTTTCAAATTTTTTTTACTGCAAAAACAGAGATAAAGTTTATCGTTAGCGTCACAGGACAGCATGTGGGAGAGCCCACAGAGGCATGGTCTATTTAAGTCAGAAGCAAAGAAGTAACACACACCCTAAAGAGGAGGCAGCTGCAGGTGTCACCCTGAGCGAGGAGCGCAGAAGAGAGGGACTTAAACCACTTACGTGGCACGGTTCTTCCCGGTCTTTCTTTCCCTTTGGCCAATTATCTTGTTTTATTCCTCACGGGACCTTCCCTGACATGCGCGCTCATGTTTTAGCAAGGATGGATTCCAGGGCAATGGGTGCCAGGATGGTATCAGGACTTCTTATGGCCTGGTGCCCCTCCCTTTTTGACCCCCGGGCGTCTTACTGTGCATGTGTAATTGGGGACATCTCCTTGACCCCAGAAATAACTGGAGGGGCCCACAGTCACTTGTGCACCAGCAGCCAAAGGCCCAAGAAGCACAGTTCTCCCCAGCATCAAATCCTGACTGTGGCACATAAGGTCTCTAGTCCTCGGTGAGACCTTGGCACCACCCCAGTCCTGCTTATTTTCGAATGCCAAGAGATGAGGTCACATTGGCAGTGTTCTTCGATTCATCTTCGGGCTCCCTGGGAGCCCCACCAGGTGTCTCATGGCCCAGCATTTGGTCCTGATTTCCTTGGGCTGTCCGTCTCCCTTGAGACTCCGCCAGCCAGGACTCCAATTCAGAGCACTTTCCGGGAAAGCCTTTGCCCAGGTTGCCCAGGAGAGGGCGCCAGGTCATTACTCTAACACCACGCTCTCGAGGTCAGTCTTGGCTCTTCTGCCAAGGGTCGCTTGCTTTTCCCGCATCTAGAAATTTGCCGCTTAAGACTGGAACTGGTGTTTGTGTTGTGGCCCAGTTGACCTGACCTCACAATGGGGTGGCACGTCCCAGTGACCCATGCCAACTCAAGCAGGATGAACAAACCTGGAAATGTGAGTCTGACTAAGTCTTCCCATCTCATCCCCCAACCCCTCATTGAAGGGGTCTTGGTGGTCCCTGGAACCAAACAGGAACTTGTCACAGGTGGGCCAAACCTGAGGGAAGCAAAGAGCAGCCTTCAGAGGAAGGAGGTCTCGGACCCTTGGGCCTTGCCCCTCCCCCTCCCCCTCTTCCTCCCCAGCCAAAGTGGACGCTGTCCGGGTCCACCAGCAGACTTTCCATCATGAAGCTTAACAAGATGATCTTTGTCACCATGGAGGCAAACTAACCGAGACCCTAGGTCCCTTCGAGCTACTAGGCAAAGCAATCCTGAAGGACCCTGCACTCTTTCACTGAAGCCACGGATCTCAGTAACACGTTGTGTTGCAGGACCTCCGTTGGCACCAGGGACCTGTTTGGAACCAGCAATGGTTACTGATGCAATACAGCAGGCAGTGTATCTGACAGTTGTTGGTCCCATGGCCATGGGACCATGAGCCGTGGCCAGGGAACTGCTTCCCCAGCTTTACCAGAGTCCCTCTGTTAGGTTTCTAAATTGACCTACTTGGAGAGCTCAACCAGGGTGTTGAGGACCAATGGTTCCCCCCCAAACTAGAAAGCTTCCATAAATAACCTATTGGTACTCCCAAAGCTCCTTTGCATGGAATACCCAGGCTTTTTATTCTTTCGGAAAGGCTTTGGGCTCCACTGACCATCCTGCTGGCCGCATCACCTGGTTAAGCAGGTGCCAGGATGGTTAATTAAGACAAATAACCCCTCCAAAAACAAACAAACAAAACAAAACACAGTGGGTTAAGGATACAGCATTGCCGTGAGCTATGGCGTAGGTGGCAGACACGGCTCAGATCCCCTGTTGCTGTGGCTGTGGTGTAGGCCACCAGCTGATCCCTAGCCTGGGAACTTCCATATGATGTGGGTGCAGACCTAAAAAAAAAAAAAAAAAAAAAAAGACAAGGATTCAAATTGGAGGTAAAAGTCAAAACGGTTATTCACTTAGTGGGACTGTGCAAGCAAGAGGTGAAACAGAGATGCTGGCTCCCTAAAGCTCCACTTCCCCCTGATGTGAAAGCTTTTCACACACTGGAGCATTGGGGACGTTACTCTGGCTTATATATAATTTGGCCTAAACTTTATGCGACTAGAACAGCCTGGCTTTTGGCCTGTCAAACATCCGTTGCACACCTGCTTTGACAGTGGAAGAGAAGAAGGCTCATCCAGAAGTAAAAGGACGTCGACTTTGAGGATAAGATCGACGTGTCCCGTCCTGTGACGGCAATGCCAGTTCTCCTTGGAAGAGTCCCTTCCCAGATGCCAAGGTCACAGGGACTCGCTGTGTAGGTGCTAAGCTGTCTCTTTTGAAACCTTGAAAGAAGGTACCCCTGTCACATTTGATGTATGGTCTCTGTTCTGAGGAGATCTAAAATGATGCTGAAAACCAGGCATCTCCAGAGCGCTTTCTTCCTTAGTGGAGACCCCACTTCCACACTAGTTTTCAGTGTGGCTAGCAAAACACCCTCTGCATTTTTTTTTCCTGTGCCCGCAGCATGTAGAAATTCCCTAGCCAGGGATTGAACCTGTGCTGCCGTTGTGACCTTTGCCACAGCTGCTGCAACGCGGGATCCTTAACCAACTGTGCAACACAGGAACTTCCTCGAACGACGTTCTCTTCTATTCCTTATTACAGATGATTTATTGCTGTTTTGGGTTGACAGCCCCTCAGCAAGCACTGGGCAAAGGTCAGGTGTTTGCAGGAATAATCTCACCGCCAGGATCCTCAAATAAACACACTTCCGTCATTTCATAGACTTGGGGAGTCTAGGAGAGGAAGGGCTGAGACTGGAAATGCACTCAGAGTGAAGAAAAATGTCTCACCACGGCCCCTGGTAAAGAGGCCTTGGGATGGAGGTGCAGGCAAGATACACAAATATGCACCAGCGTGTCTGTCCTTGCAACTCCCTTCAGGCAACGGCACTGCTCTGGCTGGGCACCAGGTCTGGGGTGGGGAGGGCTGCTTCCTGCAGGAAGCCAGCCAGGCAAAGCCTTATGGTCCTCCTGAAAAATCACACATAGGATTTAGACTGGAGCTAGACTCCCATCCAGTCTAAGAACTGAAATATTATGGGATTCCCATTGTGACTCAGTGGAAACAAACGTGACTAGTATCTATGAGGACGTGGGTTCGATCCCTGGCTCCACTCAGTGGGTTAAGGATCTGGTGTTGCCATGAGTTATGGGGTGTAGGTCGCAGATGTGGCTTGGATCCTGTGCTGCTTTGGCTATGGAGTAGGCCAGCAGCTACAGCTCCAATTTGACCCCTGGCCTGGGAACTTCCATATGTCTCAGGTATGGCCTTAAAAGCAAAAAAAATAAATAAACAAAAATAAAAAAGAAAGAAAAACAATTTGAGGGAGTTCCCATCATAGCTCAGCAGAAAGGAATCTGACTGGCATCCATGAGGACAAAGGTTCGATTCCTGGCCTCGCTCAGTGGGTTAAGGATCTGGTGATACTGTGAGCTGTGGTGTAGACGCAGACACAGCTCGGATCTGGCATTGCTGTAGCTGTGGTGTAGGCTCTGATTGGACCCCTAGCCTTGGAACCTCCATATGCCGCGGATGCAGCCCTAAGAGACAAAAAAAAAGACAAGAAAAAAAAAAGAAGAAAAAATTGAATAATCTGGATAGTTTTGTATTTACTTGTGTGTTTCCCGCATCTCCCCGTCTGTCTAGCCTTTAGAATTAACTACTACTCTGAATTTTAGGTGTATAGATTCCATTAATTTTCCTCATATAAATTTATCACAAATGAATTGTTAAAAATATATAATTTTTCTTACACTGCATATAATACTACATTCTTCATAGTCTTCTGAACTTGGGGTATTTTCAAATTAAAATACTTCTAAGAATCATTTGTGTTGTTGCTTGGACCAAAAAATAAGAAAGAAAAAAAGTCTTAACAACCCCCAAAGAAAATTTCTATATGTTATCAACACACTGGGATAGGGAGGAAACCAAAGAGATATGACATGGCACTTGGGTCTTAGGTCAAGTGCAACAACCATAAAAAGATAATACAGCCATCTCTCATTATCCATACTTAATCTGGACAGTGGATTTTGAGACCTTAAACTAAAAATGAAAAAGGGTAATCCATTCCCAGCCCGTTAAAAAAATCCCAACCACCTTCCCAAAATTTCACTAAAACGCTCATATAATACTCCACTGGGGATTTCACAGTATGTAAAGCATTAACCACCCAATTCGACATTTGTTTATAATGTAATGAACTCATTAGTAGACATGACAGTGGGCAATAGGCAATGATCCCTTACAACATGGGACACTAATTATGTGGTCTTTTTACACCACAAAAAAAACATGCTCTATTCTGCATCACTCTTTTCAGGGCTGCACCTGCAGCATATAGATGTTCCCAGGCTAGGGGGTCTAATCGGAGCTGTAGCTGCCAGCCTACACCACAGCCACAGCAACACCAGATCCTTAACCCACTGAGTGAGGCCAGGGATGGAACTCACAACCTCATCGTTCCTAGTCAGACTTATTTCCGCTGCGCCGTGAAGGGAACTCCTATTCTGCATCCTTCTGAGTCCAATCAGGAGTCAAAACACTGATCTAAACGGGAATTTTAATACACGGAGGGAATAAACTATGATAAAAGAGTGACAACAAGGCAACACTATTACGGATCCCTGGGGTTAAGAGAGAACAAGCTTAACAGTGAGGACAAGCCTGGAAGATGAAGCCTGTTTCTAGTTGGGGCTCAGATCTCACTGAAAGGGTCTAGCTGTAGAAGGCGAATGGCAGAGAAGTTTGCAGGTTTGCAGCCACTGCAGAAGCCGAGCTGGTCCACAGTCACTGACCAAGCAGGAAGGAACCTCCGGGGTGCAGGCGAGCTGTAGACGGGCCGAGTGCATGAGAGGGAATGGAGGTGCTTGTGTGGGCAGGAGGCATAGAACACACAGTGTCCAGGATGGGAGGGCCGTGGTGTCGGGAGAGTCAGAAGAACCTTGGGAGTTACCAGGGGTACTGGTGTGGGTAGGAGGCCTGCAGGGTGCAGTGTCTGCATGGACGGGGCAGCTGCAAGGTGATCCCTAAGCTGTGCTCTGGGGCTGCGAGGTCAGTGAATAGTGACGTGGAGCTGATCAACGAGGAGACAAATGACTGGAATAAAATTAAAAGCCCACAAATAGACATAAGGACATATGTCTCTCTTCTGGAGAGAGACCCTAGAAGAGAGATGAACTTTAAGAAATGGGGCTGGGGAGCTCCCTTCATGGCTCAGCAGGTTGGGAATCGGACTAATATCCATGAGGATGTGGATTCGATCCTTGGCCTTGCTCAGTGAGTCCCGGACCTGGCTCAGTCAGACACAGCTCGGATCCACTGTGGCTGTAGCTGTGGCTGGCAGCGACAGCTCTGATACGACCCCTAGCCCAGGGACCACCATAGGCCTCAGGGGCAGCCTTAAAAAGCCAAAATAAGTAAATAAAAAGTAAAAAAAAAAGTTTCAAAAGCCTTGTTCCCAGAGAACTGTCATTATTTGAACTGACGGAAGGCCCCTGGAAGGCCCCATTTTCAAGACTGACAGTATGTGGCCTGATGTAGCGCTTGCTTGCATACAAACAGCCTTTTTCCCTGGGGGGCATTTATCAGAATGAACTCAGGCAATGGGTGACCATCACACCTGCTTGGGAGCAGTAGACAATAATTGAAAGCAAATGGGAGGCTAACTAAGAAGGTTAAATGGAAAAGCTGGGAGATAAAAGAGCCACAGGAGATGCTGGAAAGCGCCAAAGTATTACTGGGATTCTGGAAGGTCACGCACCTATACAGGGCTGGGCTCATGCCTGGGTCTCGGGGCATATGCTCAGGAAAGATCTGAGACGGCCCTGGGTTCTTATTTCTGGCTAACCTTGAGGTTTTGTGCAAGCAGGAAGTGAAGGCTGAGATAAGAGTCATCAGCTGCCTGCCTGAACGTTGACGAGGTGCCACCCCAATGTGCACACAGAACCACTTGGCAAAGACTGTGACACTTACCGGTTCCAGGCATCTAAGGAAATATCTGTCCAATCATTAGCTGACCATTAAGGGGGCTAAGCAGAAACTCTGGTGGTCGCACACAACAAAGAGTCCAGTCTTTGCAGAATTCCTTCTGAAAAGTCATTCCGCAGATAATAACAATAACAACAACCAGCCCTGGGGAGAAGGAGAAGCAGATTTCTAGAGCTGCCACATTATCAAGTACAATGTCAGGTTTTCAAAAAAATCACCAATCATGCCAAGAAACAAAAAAGAATGGCCAATACATTAGGAAAGAATAGTTGAGAGAAAATGTCGCTAAAGATGCCCAGATAGCAGACTCGCGGAACAAAGAATTCATATCGGCTATTTTATACATGTCCAAAAACTTTAAAAACTATGAACATGATACCTTAGCGAGTAGAGAATATAATACAGAAACAGTGGGATATCCACATGCAAAAGAATGAAGTCACAGCAAAGAAAAAATTAACTCAAAAAAAAAAAAAAAAAGAAAAAGAAAAAATTAACTCAAAGCAATCAAAGACCTGGATATAAGAGCTAAGTCTAGAAAATTCCTAGAAGAAAACATACAGGTGTGTCTTTTAACCATGAATTAGGCAATGATTTCTTGCATATGACAGCAAAAGCCCAAGCAACCAAATTAAAAATAGAAGGACTGAAATTCATCGAAATTTGAAACTGTTGTACTTCCAAGGATCTCATCAGGAATATGAAAATACACAGAGTGGGAGAAAATATTGCAAATCATATATCTGGTAAGAGTCTAGTATCCAGAACATAAAAACCCTTACAATTCACCAATAAAAAGACAAATGACCCAATTAAAAATTGAAAAAGGAATTTGAATAGACATTTCTCCAGAGAAAGAATACAAATGGCCAATTTGCTATATTTGTAAGAAAAATACAAAAGACATACACAAATGGCCAATAAGCACATGAAAAGATACTCAACTAGGGAAATGAAAATTAAAACCATAGTGAGATATGACTTCACACCCACAAGGGTGACTAAAATTAAAAGATGGAAACTGGCAGAGTTCCCGTCGTGGCACAGCAGAAACGAATCCGACTAGGAACCATGAGGTTGTAGGTTCAATCCCTGGCCTGGCTCAGTGGGTTAAGGATCCAGTGTGGCCGTAAGCTGTGGTGTAGTTCGCAGATGCAGCTTGGATCTGGCGTTGCTGTGGCTGTGGTGTAGGCCGGCGGCTGCAGCTCCAACTAAACCCCTAGCCTGGGAACCTCCATATGCTGCAGGTGCAGCCCTAAAAAGACCAAAAAAAAAAAAAAAAAAACGGGCAAATGTTAATCAAATGGAGAAACTGGAACCCTCACATGTTGCCAGTAGCAACGTAAGATGGTGTGATCACTTTAGAAATAGTTTTGGCAGTTCCTCCAAACGTTACACGAGTTCCCCTATGACTCAGCGGTTTCACACTAAGAACTAAAGGCACGTGCCCCCCACAAAAACCCGTACACAGATGTTCACAGAAGCATGATTTATAATATCAGAAAGTGGAAACACCCCAAGGGTCCATCCACTACCTGATGGATAGACCAAGGGTGGTATCCATCCACTGGAATACTCTTCACCCGTAAGAGGAGTGAAGTCGGAATTCAGGCTACAACACGGACGAACTTGGAAAACGTTTAGCTAAGCCAGTCACATAAGAGAACCTACTGCATCGTATTGGTAACATGAAATGCCAAGGCTAGGCAAATCCAGGGGACGGGAGTAAAGGAGTAACTGCCCAGGGGTAGAGGAATCGGGAGGTGGGAAAGCGACTATTAACAGGTACGGGGTTTCTTTTCAGAGTGATGCAAACGTCTTGGAATTAGTGGCAATGATCACACAACTTCGTGAACATATATATATATATATATATATATATATATATATATATATATTTTTTTTTTTTTTTTTTTTGCTATTTTAGGGCCACACCTATGGCATATGGCAGTTCCCAGGCTAGGGGTCAAATTGGAGCTGTAGCTGCCAGCCTATGCCACCACCACAGCAACATAGGATCCGAGCCGCGTTTGTGACCCACACCACAGCTCATGGCAACACCGGACCCTCAACCCACTGAGCGAGGCCAGGGATCGAACCCGCATCCTCATGGATTCTATTCGGGTTCGTTAACCGCTGAACCATAAAGGGAACTCCCTTCATGAACATATTTTTGAAATTTTGAATATACACTTTAAAAGGATGATTTTCTTATGTGAATTATTGCGATACTCTTTGGGTATAAATGATTAAATGAATAGGGAAGACTAGGCAAATCTCCCACGCAGAGGAATTCCTTCACCTTCGGGGAGGCGGAACGCCATTCCCACTCCTCAGCTGTGGGCTGCCCTCCCTTCCCAAGAGCACAGTGTAAGAGAGGGGATGGGAGAGCAACTTTACAGTCGAGAAGCTTAGCAAACACAGCCTCCCCCAAGCAATCGAGGTTAACGCCAACAGCCTAAGTCACACGAATATATACCCATGCTATGATTTCCTGGAAACAGCACTGTTTTGTTGTTGTTGTTGGCTTTTAGGGCCTTACCCATGGAAGTTCCCAGGCTAGGGGTCGAATGGGAGCTACAGCTGCAGGCCTACACCACAGCCACAGCAACACAGGATCCAAGCCACGTCTGTGACCTACACCACAGCTCACGGCAACGCCGGATCCTGAACCCACTGAGTGAGACCAGGGATCAAACCCGAAACCTCATGTTTCCTAGTCGTATTTGTTTCCACTGCGCCACGACAGGAAATCCTGGAAACGGCACTTTATCCCTGTGGGCATCCTCCTAAAAACACAAAACTCCAGACAAATCATGAGGAAAAGTATCAGACAAATGCACTGAGAGACAGTCTACGGAATATCTGACAGGTATGCCTCAAAACTTAAAGGTTATTTAAAAAAAAAAGTGAGAAATTGTCACAGCCAAGAAGAGCCTAAGAAAACTTGATTATTGGAGTTCCCATGTGGCTCAGTGGGTTAAGGATCTGGCATTCTCACTGCAGTGGCTTGGGTTGCTGCTGTGGCATGGGATGCATCCCTGGCCCAGGAAATTTCATAAGCTGCCAGTGTGGCAAAAGAAAGAAAGAAAGAAATTATGATTACTAAACATAATGTGTTTTCAGGATGAAATCCTGGAACAGAAAGAGGATATTTGGTAAAAACTGAGGAAATCTAAAAAGCATAGCCTTTAGTTAATAAAAATGTATCAATATTGGTTTATTAACTGTAACAAATATACTATTCTGTGTAAGATGTTAATAAGAAAGAAAATTGGGTATCGAGTACATGAGATCTCTCTGTACTATGGTCCCAATTTTCCCAAAACTGCTCTAAAATAAAGCTTACCAAACTGTCCCCCCAAAAGGCAATAAAATAAATCCATAAGATTAAATGTTTATAACGCAATGGAAATACACTCATCTATTAAAAGAAAAACAACTTTCCCAAGATCACAGCATTGGGGAGTTCCTGTTGAACTCCACATGTTAAGAACCTGACATAGTATCCGTGAGGATGCAAGTTCAAGTCCCTGGCCTTGCTCAGTGGGCTAAGGATCCCGCGTTGCTATAGCTGTGGCGTAGGTTGGCAGCTGCAGCTCTATTCGACCCCAGCCTGGGAACCTCATTATGCCGCAGATGCGGCCAGAAAAAGAAAATAAAAATTTTAAAAAAGATAAAGCATTGATCATAGCAAATGAACATGCTCCAGTAAAACTTGATGAAATACGGTATATCCATATGATGGAATGATATGCATCAATTTAAAAAATTCTAGCTCTTCTATATTTGTGGACATCAAAGAGCCTTCGAGGTATACTGATAAGTGAAAGCAGCAAGAGACCCAACCGTGTGAATACCGTGCATATATTAGCGATAGGTGTGGAAGGCTCATGGCAAAAAGCAGCATTGTTTCCAAGGAGAGAAGTTCAAGAGTAGCAGGAGGACTTGTCACTGAGCAATATGGGCTGCCTTTGAATTGTGTACTACGTGGACATGTTATCTACTTGAGATGTTTTTAATGAATCAGGCAAAAGAAAAGGAGGAAGGAAAGGAAAGAGAAAGAATAACTGAAAGTTAGAGGCTTATCTTTTATCTCAACACAAACGTAGGGAAGATTCGCAGCCTGAGGTCTGAGCCACTAAGCAAGAACTGAACAAATGAATGGATGAATCAGTACCTGAAAGCCAGAGGAGAGAGAGACTTATTGAAAAGGGGCTTTCTGGAGTGCCCGTCGTGGCGCAGTGGTTAACAAATCCAACTAGGAACCATGAGGTTGCGGGTTCGATCCCTGCCCTTGCTCAGTGGGTTAACGATCCGGCGTTGCCGTGAGCTGCGGTGTAGGTCGCAGACGTGGCTCGGATCCTGTGTGGCTGTGGTGAAGGCCGGCAGCTGCAGCTCCAATTAGACCCCTAGCCTGGGAACCTCCAAATGCCACGGGTGTGGCTCAAGAAAAGACAAAAAGAAAAGAAAAGGGGCTTTCTTTTCTGCATAATACTATGCAAGAGTGGAATACAAGATGGACCAGTGTTTTCTAAGAGCTTGTGTACATGCATTCCTCCTATCCCTTCCCATCTTGTCTTTTCTGCAACCATCCAAGGCTTCATTCAAGGGCAGATTCCATGCCTCGTTTCTCCAGCCCACAGGATTTTCTTTCTCTCCAGTCTGTGGAGGGTGGCTGAATTCTACACGGGTCCAGACAGAGGAGGGGGTGTTGCCTTCAGGAGGGCATTAGCTGCAGCCCCAGGACCCCTGGTCAGGCAGCCACCTCCCGTGCTTCCCTGACAAAGGCAGCATCATCACACACGCATAGCGAGGGGCATGTTGCCAGCACAGCCCCCCCCCCCCCCCCACACCCCCAGCAGGGACCGTGGCTGGGGCCTGGGAAGGGACCTACGGAGTGAAGTCAGGAGAAACGTCTCCGTTCAACTTCCTCATCCCCAACACCGCTACGCATAATCTGCTTGACGGTGCAGGCCCCTACCTGCTGCCTTCCCCTTACGTAGTTGTCTACTCTTCAGCCCAGAATCTTCTATCCATCCTCCGTACGAGGCAATCAAGATGGGCTTCCCAAACGCAACTGAAATCACCTGTCACTTTCTACCCTTAGCTCAGAGCTCCTGTAGAAGCTACGACCCAGTTGACCTCCTGGCCGCTGTATCCCCAGCACCAAGACCCCTGGACACCCAGTACATTTTGATCAGTGAATGAGAATGAATAAAAGGAGAGTTCTAACACTCGGCAGGATGAATGTCTGAAAGATCTTTGGAAAGCCTTCCCCTTTCTAGGTCTTTTTTCCCCCATCCTTTTCCCAAGCCCCTCCCAAACGACCCCCACTGCACCCTCTGGAACTCCTGCCCAGAATCTAGGGACTCCACTACCTCCTCCGTCTCTGCCAAGAAGTCCCCTCTTCCGCTTTGCCTTCAGATCCTGCTATAGCTCTGCCTTATGGAGATCCCTTGTTCTCCCCATTCCACCTACCTCTAGATCTCTCACCACAATGCTACTTAAAAATCACTCTTCTTCCCCATAATGGGGAAGAATCGTGGTTAAAGGATCTGACATTGTCACATTGTCGCTGCTGTGGCTCAGGTCACTGCTGTGGTGCAGGTTCAATCCTTAGATTCCTCACTTACCCTTCTCCTTGTCACTATTCTCCACTCCCCTCCCTGGTCACTTTCACTCACTCCTAGGATTTGTCACCTGCCTCGAGAACACCCCCTCCACCCAAGGCTTAGCCATAGTCCTCAGCACCAGGCAAGGATGACACCCTGAATTCTCGACATTTCCCAAATCTTCACCTCTAGTCTACCCCAGCTGCCTGCTTCTAGGGCCATATCCTGGATGTCATCATCATTCTTCCTTCAAAAATACCTGTTCAACATCTCAGGCTCCACCGCCATTTCTCTTGCCAGCCTCCCTCCACTACTGCTAATCTACCAGTTATCTGACCTCCTAAGAACCTATGGGTGGCTCTACTGTGTCGGTTCCTCAGCCTCCTCTGGACTTCACATCTCCCTATCCCACCCTGCTTTAGATTCCGGGGTCCCTTGATTCTCCCGCCGTTGTCCTAAATGCCTCTGTTCCTTTGTCCTGCTGTGGCACCCACCTGACAAAACCTCAACCCCTGCTGACTCTAACCACCTCCTTCGCAAATACACAAGCCACTCACGCCACAGGAGAAAGTCCCGAAACAGGACAGACGGATGCTTCAATAAATTGTCACCAAGCTCAGCCCCTGCCAACCTTGCCCTACAACTGCTGTGTTTCCCCAGTCAGCTCACAACCCACTAACGGGTTAACAACCACCCTTTGGAAATGCCTCAAAGAGAAATTTGTCATAAAGGCAAGTGGGACTTTCAGCAGGAATATTCAAAGCAGCCCTGTTTTTAATAACAACAAAAACTGGAAGTGACCCAGTAGGATAGATAAATTGCATATCCAGATAATAGAATACTACACAATGGTGAAAATAAACACACTCCTTCAGCACGCACGTCCCTGATAAATCTCAAAAACGTAAGCAAATGGGAGCAAAAATACACATTCAGATTTCGTTACACTGTGATTCCCCTGGAATGTGTTTTAAAGGTGGTGTGCCAGACGCTGGGTTTGCATTCTCACCTTGAACTCCCAGAGAACCAGACAAAAGACGACGCCGTGGTTTTCAGCAAGGGACCATGGATGGCACAGGTCGTGAGGAAACAGAGACTCAAGTTTGCGAAGCCCAAGGCAGCTGGAATTTGTCAGGCAGAGTGGTTGAGAGGATGGTTTTGCAGAGAGAGTAGAGAGAGAGTGTGTGTGTGTGTGTGTGTGTGTGTGTGTGTGTGTGTGCGCGAGCGCGCGCGCGCGCTTGAGACCCGGACACACGGCTCCCCGTCTTTGAGTGCTGACCATCCTGAGAAGAAATTACTCAAGACTAAGAAAAAGATCACTGAAAAGAAGTAAGCCGGACAATTCCTGCAGCCCACACAGGGCTGGAAACATTTTGTTTCCAATAGCCAGAATGCAAGGACAGAGCACACAGATAAGGCAGAACCCTCGGGATATTTTGCCAAAGGAGGGGGCAAATTAGTCCTGGGTGGGGGAGGCAGCTCTGAGCCTATCCTAAAAAAACCTTAAAGGTAAAGCCTCATCTAAATAAAAATTCCCTAAGGCCGGCGGCTACAGCTCCGATTTGACCCCTAGCCTGGGAACCTCCATAAGTCGAGGGAGCAGCCCAAGAAATGGCAAAAAGACAAAAATAAATAAATTAAATAAATAAATAAAAATTCCCTGGGGTGGGGTGGGGGGAGTAAGCCTCAAAGAAATCCAACTGATTTCAAGTACAATACATGCTGGAAATAAAAACCAAGAAACACCATTGAAAGGAATAAAACAAAATCCAAAATCCAGGAGTTCCCTTTGTGGCTCAGTGATAACGAATCGACTAGAATCCATGAGGAAGGATGAGGTTTGATCCCTGGCCTTGCTCTGTGGGTCAAGAATCCAGCACTGTTGAGGCTGTGGTGTAGGCTGCAAGACGAGGCTTGGATCTGGCGTTACTGGGGCTGTGGCGCAGGCCAGCAGCAGCAGCTCCAATTTGACCCCTAGCCTGGGAACTTCCATATGCACAAGAGTGGCCCAATAAAGCAAAAACAAACAAACAAAACCAAAATCCAGCAACCAACCATGTAAAGTCACAACAGTCTGGCATCCAGTAAAAAAAGTTATCAGCCAAAGAAGCAGAAAAATAAGGAAAATTACCATGAGAAAAATAAGGGCAATTACCAGTCTACTGATAGAGACTCAGAAATAACAAACACAATGGAAATTAGCATCTGAGGACATTAAAATAGCTATTATATCTATGCTTCGTATGTTAAAGAAAGTAAAAACATCATCATGCATGATAAGGAGAGAAATGAAGAGATTCAAAAAGATCCAGATAGAATTTCTAGAAATGAAAAAAAAAAACCAAAAACAACAGTATCTGAAAAACACAATAGTTGGAATTGATAGCAGGTGCAAATCACAGAAGATCTCCAGGTTAGATTGAAGACATCTAAGATGAAGCAGAGGGGAAAAAAAACACTGGAAATATTTGTTGGTGATCTGTGGGACAATATCACGTGGGTAGATTGTGTGTCAGAAGAAGGGGTGGGGAAAAAAATTGACAAAACAATGGCCAAATTTTTCCAAATTTTATTGACTCTAAAACCTCAGATTGAAGCATTTCAATAAACCCCAAATAAAATAAACACAAAATTCAAAGCCACATAAACCCCATCATTACATTGCTTAAGAAGAAGATACATATATGGTAAAAACAAAGAAAATCAAAGGCAAGATTAACCAAAATGCTTGACCGCAGTTACTGCTGCTGAGGACAAGGCATGTGATCAGAGAGGGAAGCTCAGAGTCTTCAAGTGTATTCTTAAATTTTCTCAAGTGACATAAAAGGTAAGTGTTTTTATTATTCTTTAAATTGTACATATACAAAAGATGTTTTGCACACGTTAGGTATCACAATAAAAATAAATTCAATGAATGTGCTCCAATTCTCCTTCTGTGTTACCTATAAAAAAAGGCAGAAACCTGGGCATCATCCTTGACCACTCCCTAACCAACCAAGTCCAGGTACCACCAGGGTTAATTTTCTCTCCTAAATCTACTACTCTCCACCTCCACGCTCACAGCGTGGTTCAAGCCACCTCCCTCTCTCACCTGGAGCCCCGAAAACCCCTCCCTCTCTCTTAAACCAATCAAAGAAACCATTTCTTTTTCTTTCTTCCTTTTTTTTTTCTTCTTTTTTTTTTGGTCTTTATAAGTCTGCACTCACAGCATATGGAGGTTTCCAGGCTAGGGGTCCAATCGGAGCTGTAGCTGCTGGCCTACACCACAGCTCATGGCTCATGGCAACGCTGGATCCTTAACCCGCTGAGCGAGGCCAGGGATGGAACCTGCATCCTCATGGGTGCAAGTCAGATTCGTAAAGAAACCATTTCTGAATACGACTGGTTTTATCTCTCTTGAGCTTGAATTTACTAATCTGGCCCAATTGCTGTCTAAAGCAGAGATAACAGGAGTTCCGGTCATGGCTCAGTGGTTAACGAATCCGACTAGCAACCATGAGGTTGCGGGTTCAATCCCTGGCCTCGCTCAGTGGATTAAGGATCTGTCGTTGCTGTGAGCTGTGGTGTAGGTCACAGATGAGGCTCGAATCTGGCGTGGCTGTGGCTGTGGCTGTGGTGTGGGCTATAGCTCCGACTAGACTCCTAGCCTGGGAACCTCCATATACCACAGGTGGGGCCCTAAAAGGACCAAAAATAAATAAATAAATAAATAAATAAAGCAGAGATAACAATTTACCCAAGGCCACACAGCCAGGCTGGATGAAAATTTTCTAGCCTTACTTGAGAGCCCACAAGGTCTTACCTACCCATTATCCTGCCTTGTGTGGGGCAAGACCATACCGGGAAAGGATTAGCCTTGCCGGCCACAGGATAATCAGCAGACAATAAAAGGAGAGATTGATTTTTTTTCCAATCATCCCCTTACTTTCTTAATCTGCCTAACTCCTAGTTAATCTGTAACCCTGAAGTCAAACTTCACTTCCCAAGGAATGCCTTCCTGACCTGCTGGCCGACCGCGGCGCACTCCAGGTAGCTGTCCTCACAACAGGTTGTACCATCCTAAGTCCCTCCTCCACCAGGTTGAGAGGCCCCGAGGGATGGGGGCCTGTTTTGCCCACCACTGTAGCAAGCATGGCGTGCTCTTGTCACAAAAGGGCACCCTCTGTCGCCAGGTTTTAAATCACATCTACTTCCTTCATTTGGAATTTGGGTGAAGCCACCGGCGTGTCAGGCCCAGGTATGCTGGGGCTACGACACGAAAGAAACAGACCAAGGTGGCCATGCAAGACAGGATTGGGGTGGAGGAGGGAGGGGCAGGCACGGCCAAGGCCAGGGACACCCCCAGATGCCCAGGATAAGTTTCAAGTCCACAGAGCTTTGGCTCTTCTGCTTGGTGATATTGAGCGCTTTCAGCCCCTAGCCCGGAGATGGCCCCTGGGCCACAGGAACCAAACCTGATTCATTTTATTGTGCCATCACCTGGCAGTGCCGGGCACCAGCCTGGATGCTGAGACACCTGTGGTAAGACATCATCTCTAAGGGAAGAGATCTACCTCTGGAAGTGGACAGACCCCAGCTGGGACCCCAGCTCTGCCACTTGAGAACTTTAGGCAAGTTCCTCTCCATTCACTTGCGGGTCAGTAAAACAGATGGCTAACAAGTCCAAAAATGAGATGCTGAACTACGTGGCTGGGTCGGGGTAAGAGAGGAAGTTACAGAGGGATTCATCCTTCTCTGCCCCAGTCCGATTCCCTCCACCCTTGAGTCACCTAGAAAAGAGAGCCCAGAACAAGGACTAAGTACTGGATCTTTTTTATTTGGGTGGTGCAAATCCAGGGCATTGAGAATAAGAGATGCGAGTTGAGGAAAAACAGGAGGTAACACAAGGTGATAGCAGGTTAAACCTCGTTCATGACAAACCTAGAAGAGACCCAGAAGGTGTGTCCACTGGCTACTTGGGAGGTCCTCCCACTGGCCGTACTGTTGGGAGAAATGGTGTCTTGCACCAATTCCGGGAAGGGATGGAAGAAGAGGGAGATTTATCTGCGTGGCTTTCTCCCATCTCCCACTAGTCAAATGTAACCCTACGAGCATCAGCTCCTCCACACTCCTGGGTTGCTGGTAGCTAACCGAGATGCCAGGTCTGTTCTACAGGAAGTATCCACCCACGTCTGGAAATGAGGGGAGAGACACACTCTGGACCTGTGGCTGGGGAGCGCCAGAGAGAATCGGATTGTTTTTCTTTTTGGTTTTTAGGGTCACACCCACAGTATATGGAAGTTCCCAGGCTAGAGGCTGAATCAGAGCTGTAGCTGCCAGCCTACGCCAGAGCCACAGCAACTCGGGATCCAGTTCGAGCTGCGTCTGTGACCTACACCACAGCTCAGGGCACCACTCGACCTCCAACCCATGGAGCGGAGGCCAGGGAGCGAACCCACATCCTCATGGATACTCGTCAGATTCATTTCTGCTGCACCGCAACGGGAACTCAGAGAGAATCTGATTTGGGGCATAAAATGTGTTCAAAACAGTCTTTCTTATTTATCGGAGGAGGGAACTGGGCATAATGACCTTTCCTGGGGTCACATGGCTGGTGAGTGGTAAATTCAGGATTTGAATATAGCCGGGCTCCGGAAAACTGTCAAAGACCAAGATGAGGAACTTGGATTTTATGTAGTAAGCACAGGAGAGTCACTACAGTGTTTCAAGCTGGGAATCACCTAAGATAAAAGCGCTTCTTCGTATTGCTCTGGATCTCAACGTTGCTCCACCTTCCTACGCGGCTACACTTGACAGACGTAGGGAGCCCAGAGACGGGAGGGCCTCCAAGACAGTTTTGGAGGAGCCCCGCTGGGTCCAGAGCTCACAAGGGCTTCCACACTGCCTCGTAATCTTTCTGTCTTCATCTAAGCCTACACCTATGAGAGACAGGCTGGTCAGAGGCAGGCAGCATCTGGGTGGAGCAGCCAACAGGAGGGGAAGACGAGATTGATCTAAAGATGAGGCGCAGGAAGAGGACCGGCCCTACATCCACTGTCTGCCTGCGGGTCTGGGGATCTTGGCATCCGCATGTGAGTCCTCTGGTGTTGCCTGAGATGGTCAGATCTCATGAACTGTCGGCCGCACTGGTCACACTTATGTGGTCGATATCTGGTGTGTATTCGAGTGTGCCTTCCAAGTTCATCGGAACGGAAGAAGGACCAGGTACAGGCTTCCCACGTGCATTTATAGGGTCTCTCACCTGGGGGAGGACAAGCGAGAGAAGGAATTCAGTGGAGGAACAGGCTACCAGATAGGAAGGAAGGAGTCTGACTTTGTGAGCGGAGCAGTTGACGATGAGGAATCAAAAGGGCAAATACAGGAACGCAGGGAGGAGACAGCATCATCAGTAGTCCCCAGCATCTCGGCAGTCATTCTGGACCACGGGGAGGCGAGGCAGTGCGGCCAGCAGAGTTTGATCTCGAGCTTGAAGGATGACGGGCTAAGCGCAAACCATTACAAACCAGGGGTCCCCCACAAAGCTAAAGCCCAGAGCTTCCTCCAGCCACCCTACCCGTCTGACCCCCATTTACCTGTGTGTTTGCGTTGGTGACTCACGAGGTGGGAGCGCTTCGTATAAGCTTTGCCACAGTTCTCATACTCACAGTAGTAAGGCCTTGAAACGGGAGAGCTCCTCCCGGAAGCCCTTTCTTGAGCCCTGGAATTCTGCGCCTCTCTCCGTGGCTCACATAAGTGGTGCTTAGGAAAGTCTTCCTGGGAGACTGGCTGGCTCACAAGAGAGCCCTGGGATTCCAAAGGCAGCAGTGATGGAGACCCAGCGGGGAGCATTCCAAAATCCTGGGGATCTCTAGAGGGCAACATCTGAGCCAAAGAGGGGAGCACTGCCTGAACCTCAGTGGGAGGCATGGTTGGATCCAAAAACATGTTAGGTGTTAAAGCGTCTCCGTTGAAAGGATAAGGCATTGTTGGCATTCCAATGTGGGACATCAATGGGATTCCACTGGGAGGTGAGACCGGCAGCCCACTGGGGGGCATCCTTAGATTCCCACTGAAGGTCACAGCCACACTTGAAATACTGGGCTCTCCTAAGGGCATGGCCTGGGAGCCCTTGAAAACCCCCATTCCTGGCTGGGAAGGAGACATTCCTTGACTGTAAATCATCTGGGAAGCAGTGAACGTCATCTGAGGGCAGTAGCTCACACCATGCTCAGGCGGTGACATACTGAACTGCTGCCCCATTTCACAGGCATTCTGCCTGGGTGCCTGAGCAGAGGCCAAGGACATCCTCTCCAGCTCTGTGCACTGAGGGACATGCCGAATGCCTGATGGGCCAAGGTTCCAAGAGGTGTGCACTCCACCGCTTCCTGGAGATGAAGACATGTCCAAAAAGGACAGTGACTTCTCAGTGTCCTTGGAGAAAGAGAGTCAGGTGAAATTCACCATAGCTCAAATTCCTGTTCCGCAAGCCTCTTCTCCCCATTTCCAGACCTCACCCTAATCCAGGCCTCCGTCATTTCCCTGCCTGAATTAGCCTACCTCCAGGCCTTTTCCCAGCTTGGGCTGTCTAAAATGCAAGTCTGGCTGACAGAAGCATGGTGGAAGCCTAGCTGTGACTCATGCCACCATTCCTGCTTGGCATGGTTTTGCTTTTATTTCATAAAAAGCACAAAGAGCAAATGAATATTCGACAATCCATACCCTCAGCAACAATCTGAGAACACCCTCAAACTTCAGATTATGTTTAAGTGTGAAAGTGAGAGACCATCCCAAACCAGCAGAACAGGTTCAAAAAGCCATAAAGGTAACAAGAATGAATGGAGAGAGTTCAGATAGGTCTTGGCTTTAGCAAAACTTGGAACATTCACAGATATTTACCTACAGAAGAGGCTCTCACCTGAGTGGGAACAGTGTGGGCAGGTCTGAGATCAAGCATTAGAGGAGGCATATCTTCACAAGCACTTTTAAAAAAGATGAGGGAGAGTTCCTGCGGTGGCTCGTCAGAAATGAACCCGATTAGTATCCAAGAGGACGCAGGTTCGATCCCCGGCCTTGCTCAGCAGTGGGTTAAGGATCCAGCATTGCAATGAACTGTGGCGTAGACTGACAGCTGCAGCTCCCATTGGCCCCCTAGCCTGGGAACTTCCATACGCCGCAGGGGCAGCCATAAAAAATAATAATGAGGCATTCCCGTCGTGGCGCAGTGGTTAACGAATCCGACTAGGAACCATGAGGTTGCGGGTTCGGTCCCTGCCCTTGCTCAGTGGGTTAACGATCCGGCGTTGCCGTGAGCTGTGGTGTAGGTCGCAGACGCGGCTCGGATCCCGAGTTGCTGTGGCTCTGGTGTAGGCCGGTGGCTACAGCTCCGATTCGACCCTAGCCTGGGAACCTCCATATGCCGAGGGAGTGGCCTAAAGAAATAGCAAAAAGACAAAAACAAACAAACAAACAAAAAATAATAATGAGATGAAAAAGGTGAGGTATTGTCCTGGAAGTTAAGAATGGTATTCCTCGATGACCGACCAGCATAGGCGTGAAGGGAAAAAAGGAGAGATTGGCAATAGAACCTCTTGAAACAAGACAAGATTCAAGAATCATATATATATATATATATTTTTTTTTTTTTTGTCTTTTTGCCTTTTCTAGGGCCGCTCCCATAGCACATGGCGGTTCCCAGGCTAGGGGTCGAATCGGAGCTATGGCTGCTGGCCTACACCACAGCCACAGCAACGCCAGATCCTTAACTCACTGAGCAAGGCCAGGGATCGAACCCGCAACCTCACGGTTCCTAGTCGGATTCCTTAACCATGATGGGAAGGCCAAGAATCATATTTTTTAAAGTTGTCAGTTGCTGTAGCAGTAGAGAGCTCTGGAACTGAGAAACCGGAAATGTTATCCCACCGTCTCCCACCTACTCCTCCATTGGGAGGGTCCAGAAAAGACCAGTCCATTCAAATACGAAAACCAAAATATGAGGGGGGGGGGGACCAGAATCCTTTAGAAGACACTAAATCATCAAAACAGAAACTGAAGATTGTTACTTCTCAAAAGAAAAAGAAAATTCACCAGAAAAGTGCTGTCACAGATCCAGGAAAAATTTACATTCAAATACAAATTGGAAAAGGAAAAAGAAAAGAAAAGAAAGAAAGCAAAATTTAAAGCAATTGCAGTTTTCACATCAATTATAGACACACCACAGGGAAGAAATTGAGGAATTCAAAGAAGTTATGACCGGACAGTAGGTTATGAGTAATATTAGATGGAAGAGAGGGGGCAATGATAAGGGGAACTGTAGGGGCCTCTGCAGTGCTAACAATGCTTCAAAGGTCATTATTTTCTAATAATCCATTACGCCGTGTACTCATTCACTTTTCTGTTTGAGTGCTATTTTTCGCAATAAAGTACTTTTAAAATAATACTGTTAAGAAATCAAGATTTTCAGCATAAGGGCAATTATAAAAGTCAGAAATAAGTATAATGCTGTATTTAAACAAGAACTATTCTATGCAAACACAAAACCCTCATGCTCAGATTCTGGCCTTCAATTCCAGTCCTAACTAAAAGGAAGAGTCATCCTTGGAGAATTTCCTGACTCCAAGTCTGGAACAAGGAAAGAATAAGTGAGCCTGGTGCATCTTATTGTGCTAGAAAATAAGGGAACTTCCAAAGATTATTAGGATTGTGTCAAAAGGACACAGGAAGTGACACCAGGGAAGATAGTAGGGTAGGAAGCCCCAGGAATCCACAGCCCCACCAAGATAACAATTACACAGGCAGAATTTGCTGGATATAATGACTCTGGAACAATGGAGTCCTTTAAATGCTTGTAACTTCCAAGAGAAGTCTTGGGAAGTAAATTGCAGTTAATTTCCGTCAATTTCAGCCCTTAGGTAGGCGGTGCCTATCCCAAAACACCCCTGGGGGGTTCCATGCCAGGAAGCAGAGCTCAGGGTTCTGGAGCAGCTTGCCTCAGCTGTGGGACCGAACTGGGCAATAAAAACCTTGTGCTACAAATATTGGGGAATCTGTGTTCTGATCACTAATTGCTGCTTGGGGTAATGAGGTGCAAAGAGGTGGGAGGCCATTGTGGGGACTCCCACTACCCTTGTTACCAACCCCTCCTCCCCCAACTGACGGGACTTCCAGGCTATTTAAAAGGATTTGTTTTTTTCACCCTTCATTTTTTCCCCTTTTTTCACCTGTGGGGAACCAGATATTTAAGAACTATTATCTTAAATTATTATATATAATATTATCAAATATTACATATCGTATTCAAAAGCAACCACATATACCAGGAAATTTGGAAAATTTGGAAAATACCCAAGAAAAGATGCAGGCTCAGAAAAGATCTGAGAAAACCTTAAGTTTACATACATTTCAGACTGATCCTGGCACAGAGACAATACACATCAATGAAGAAATCGACAGAACCCTGTAAACCTGCGATAATGGAAAAAACAAAAATCATTATTTAAAAAAAAAACTATAGGGAAAAAAAAACCCAGCAAACTCTGAGGAAGAGGAAGACTCTGATTTCCAGAGTTTGTACATTATACAATTCACAGGTCCGGTTTTCAACAACAAAAAAACACAAGTCATAAAATGACACAGGAAGAAAACAAAACAAAACAAAAATGTCTCTGGGAAAGACCAGATAGTGAACTTACTACACAAAGAAATTAAAACTGTCTTAAAGATGCTCAAAGAGCTACAAGAAGACGTGGAGAGAGTCACATAGATGATGTATGAACACGATGGAAATTTCAATAAAGAGATAGAGAACCCAAGGAGAAATTCTACAAAGAAATTCTGGTGCTGGAGTTCCCATCGTGGCTCAGCAGAAATGAATCTGACTAGTATCCACGAGGACACAGGTTCAATCCCTGGCCTCGCTCAGTGGGTTGGGGATCTCACGTTGCTGTGGTATAGGCTGGCAGCTGTAGCTCTGATTTGACCCCTGGCCTGGGAACCTCCATATGCCAAGAGTGTGGTCCTAAAAAGAAAAAAAAAAGGCAAAAAAAAAAGAATAAGAAATTCTGGTGCTGGAAAATATAACCAAAATGAAAAACTGACTAGCAGGATTCAATAGCAGATTTGAGCAGGCAGAAGAATCAGCTAATCTGAAAACAATAATTGAAATTGTTGAGTTGAGGAAAAGGAAGAAATATTGAAGGACACTGAGCAGAGGGTCTAAGTGGCCTGTGGGACATCAAACAGACCAACATATGCTTGTGGGAGTCCTAGAAGAGAGAAAAGGGATAGAGAGATTGCTTGGGGAAAAAAAAAAATAATGGCTGAAAACATCTCAAATTTGATGAAAGACATGAATACAAACATTTAAGGAGCTCAATGAGCTTCAAATAGGATAAACTCAAAGAGATCCACACTGGAAAAAAAAAAATAGATACTGAGACACATGATATAATCAAACTGTCCAAAGATAGAGACTCTTGGGAATAACAAGGGAGAAGTAACTCATTACATAAAGGATCCCAATAAGATTTTCAGTAGATTTCTCATCAGAAACATTGGATGCCAAAAGGCCTGGGTTGATATATTCAAAATGCTGAAACTGTCTAACCAAGAATCTTTCTTTTTTTTTTTTTCTTTTTTTTTAGGGCCACACCTGCAGCCCATGGAGGTTCCCAGCACAGGGGTCCAATCAGAGCTACAGCTGCCAGCCTACACCACAGCCACAGCCACAGCCACAGCCACAGCCAGGCCAGATTAGCAACACCAGGTCTTCAACCCACTGAGCGAGGCCAGGGATTGAACCCACAATCCCTAGTCATATTCATTTCTGCTGCACCACGGTAGGAACTCCTAACCAAGAATCTTATACCTGGCACACGTGACCTTCAAATACGAAGGAGAAATTAATTTTGTTTACTCACAAATAAACAAAAGCTGGAGGAGTTCATTACCATTAGATCTGAATTGCCCTGCAAGAAGTGGTGATAGAGTCCTGCAGGTTGAAATGAAAGAACACTGGACATTAACTCAAAGCTATATGAAAAAAAAGATTTCTAGCCAGGACAGATACATGGAAACTATAAAAGCTGGTCCTATTGTGCTTGATGTGTAACTCCAAGACTCATGATAGAATAAGAAATGTGTATATCAGTTTTTGCCTCAGTTCCTGATACAGAGCTCCTAAATCCCTTGGAATTTCCTGAACAAGCACATCTTTTGTTCCAATGGGGCAACTCTCAGTGGGCAATGATTAGAACCTTGGAATTTTTGGCCCCATCCCTCATTCTCCAGAAAGGGGGGAGGGGCTAGAAAGTGAGTTAATAAATTGATTATGTCTACATGATAAAGCCTCCATAAAAATCCCCACAGTAGAGTTCAGAGAGCTTCTGGGTTGTTGAACATATGGAGGTGCTAGGAGGGTGGTGTGCCTGGAAAATGGACGCTCTCTGCCCCTTCCTTCCCCATACCTCACACCCTGTGCACTTTATCTGACTGTTCCAGTGTATTCTTTAAAATATCATTTGTAATAAATCAGCAATAGTGAGTAAACTGTTTCCCTGTAGAAAATCCTAAGGATTACATACATTATATCAGTGCTAGCCAAAGCAATACACAGTTTCAATACAAGTCCTATCAAAATTCATCTTTAACAAAAATAGAAAAATCTACTCTAAAATTCAGATGGAATCCCAAATAGCCAAAACAATCTTGAAACAGAAGAACAAACCTGGAAAATTCACACTTCCTGATTCAAAAGTTATGACAAAGCCACAGTAATCAAAACAGGTTAGTGCTGGTGTTAAGGATATAGACCCATTCACCAACAGAAAGGAAGAAAGCCCAGGAATAAACTCTCACACAGATGGAGCAATGATTATCGAAAGATGCCAAGACCATTCAGCAGGGAAAGAACAGTCTTTTCAATAAATGGTGCCGGTGTAATTGGATATCCACAAGCAAAAGAATGAAGTTGGACCCTTAACAGCAAATACAAAAAAAAAATTAACTCAAAATGGATCAAAACCCTACATGTAAGAGCCAAAGTATAAAACTTGGAAGAAAAAATATAGGGGAAAGCGTCACGACATTGGATTTGGTAAAGATTTCTGCAATAGGACACCAAAGGCACAACAACAAGAGAAAAATAGACAAAATCAGACGACACCAAAATTTAAAACTTTTGTGCATCAAGACACTACCAACAGAGTATAAAGGCAACCCACAGAACAGGAAAAAACATTTGCAAATCACAAAGCTGACAAGGGGTTAATATCTAGAATATATACAGAACCCCCCCTAACTTAGCATTAAAACTCAATTCAAAAATGCGGGCAAAGAACTTTTCTCCAAAGACATACAAATAGACAACAAGCACATAAAAAAATGTTGAAAAAAAAAAGGATGCTCAACATCACTAATCACTAGGGGAACAGCAAGTCAAAACCACAATGAAACGCCACTCCACACCCACTAAAATGGTTACAATTAAAAAAAAAAATCATTGGCAAGATATGGAGCTATTAGAACTGATAGGTCTGGTGGGAATGATACAATGGCACAGCTGTTATAGAAACAGCGTGATGCTTGCTTCCTCATTAGGTTAAAAATAGAATGACTGCAGGACCCAGGAAGTCTACTTCTGGGTATACACCTACAAGAATTGAAAGCAGGGACTGGAATGGATATTTGTACACCTGTGTTCAGAGCAGCATTATTCACAAGAGCCAAAATGTGGAAGCAATTCAAGTGCCCATCAACAGCTGAAAAGAGACACAAAATGTGGTCTATACCTCCAAGCACATATCATTCAGCCTTAAAATGGAAGGAAATTCTGACACGTGCTTCAGCATTAGGACATTACATGAAATAAGCCAGTCACACACACAAAATAATAATAATAACGTATGATTCTATGTATGAAGTACTTAAGGAAATCAAATTCAAAAAAAGCAGAATGATGATGGCCAGGGACTGAGTGGAAGGTGGGGGAAGGAAGAATTGGGAAGTTACTGTTTTAATAGTTAAGGGTTTCAATTTGAGAAAATGAGAAAAATTCTGGAGATAGGTGGTGGCAACAATTGCATAATAATGTAAATATGTTTAATGCCACTGAACTGTACACTTAAACATCATTATAATCATATCCTTATATTATACAGACTTTACTGCAATTTAAATGTTTTAAAAAGGGCCTGAAGGGGTTCCCACTGGCCAAATTTGTGAAAATTTGAGAATCCAAAGGAATGATTGTTGATTTGAATAGACTGAATTTATGAAAATTCATGAGCCACAAGTGACAAAGGATCAGCTTTTATCCCAGCTTTGAACATTGTGAATTGAAGTAAAAGCCTTAAGCATTTATTCTGTCCAGTAGGAAACTGTTACTTCAAACTCACGAAATGATCCCAGTTGTTTAAGAAAAATCCTATTTTACAGAGGAATCGAAGCTAATACATGGAGAAAGCATGATGGAAAATCATTACACAACCTCTAAGGAGATTTTCAATCAAGGAAAATTTAATATAAATCAGGAATCCAATTAGCTTTCGGAGCTAACCTCACTTTAGAGGGAATACAAAAAATAGGTAACCTAAATCGTACCAACGCAGTATGAGAAATCCACAAGGAGGAACTTTCTCCAAGAGAGACTTCAGGATGATGAAAGATGGGAAGTCATTCAGGAAAAAAAAAAAAAAAAAAAAAAGCAAACCAAAAAATGAATCTAATTGCAAAGAGACTCAAGAAATGTAATAACCAGGAACAACCAGATACATGTGTGATCTTAAATTGGATTCTGGTTTGGACACATTAGCTGGAAGAGTCATTTTAGGGATAACTAGGGGAATTTGAATAAGAATTACATCTAAAAGGATATTAAGAAATTATCATTAATTCTGATAGCAGTATAATGTTTTGATCCTGGAAGAAAAGAAATCACCCCATCTCTTTTATCAGAACCCCCATCTATTTTATTCACCACTTGCACCAGGTTGGCACCTAACAGGGGCCAGGTAACTGTCTACTGTTGGGGTATTTCTGGGGTACTCAGCCCCCTTTCCCTCCCTTTTACGTTCCTGATGCTTCACAAGCAAACTTCTTTGGAGACGTCTAAATACATGCGTCCCACTATCTCACTTTATTGTCACTCCTCCAAGTTCCGTCTGGCCCGCATCTCTCCATAGATTAAACAGCTCTCATAAAGTCACCTGATGATGCTCTCCGAGTTACTAGGTCCAAACACGCGTCAGACTCTTCCTTGCTTGACCTTTCCTGAGGCTGAGACTACTGGCCATCTTCTGGAAATGGTTCCTTCTCTTGGCCTTGGAACACAAGGACACACTTGCCTGGTTTTCCTCCTTCCCTTCCTCTTTCTCAGTCCTCTCTGTATTATGCTACTCTCTGGGCAATCTTTCTCATGCTAATGGGTCCATTTCTGTTTATAGTCAATTATTCTAAAATCGGTAGCTCCAGGGCAGACCTCTTCGGAATCTTCCAGCTGCCATTTAATGCTCAGTCCTTTTGGATAGCCCAAAGGCACATCATCGGACTTTGCCCCAAAACTCTTGATTGACGTTACCCCCCACACACACCCCCAACTCATCCCCAGGGGAAAAAACTATTAATTCCGTTCCTTTGCATCCTTTGGTCTTACCACTGTGAGAAATGTCACCACTATTCTTACCCAACTGTGTAAGTCAGAAATCTGCTAAGCTGCCCTGAAAGCCTCCTTCACCACCTAGATGCGAGTAATTACCAACCCTTGTGGTGTCTTCCTCCAAGATGTCTCCATGGTTTATTCTGTTTTCTCCAGCTCCACTCTTACCTCTCTAGTTAGGCCACCAATTTTGATTTTCGATTGGATTTTCAAGATAAGGAGCCTAGAGTTCATGCCCCCAGGGCACTCTTTTCAAAACACAAATCTAATTACCCTGTTGATCACGTTTAAACTCATCAATGGCTTCCCCACCACTCTTGGAATAACCATCTCAAGCCTGGGATGACCTCCCGGATGCCCAAGGCCCCCGCCTCCCCTCCCCTCGCCTTGGCCACTCGCCCATCCCTCTCTTAGCCTTGGTCTCAAAGTCCATCTTTCACCGCCTCCGAAGTGGAAGCAATCTGTTTGTGGTCTCAGCATCTGCTAACCCTTCGCCTAACCAGTTCTCTCTGGTCCCAGACCAAATTCTCAGCTGTCTTCTCAACCTCCTAAACCAGATCAAACACCTCTCTACTACTCATTTCTATGGCCCCTGTAATTCTCCTTTACTATAATCTTATGGTAAACTCATCATTGCATTCCTAGAATCTAGCAAAGGCCTGCCCCTCAGTCATTTTTTCCTCCCTGTCTGCTCACCGCTGACTTTCTAACTTTGCCTTCTTTCCTGAGTACTCAAAAGCCTCCATCAAAAGTTACCTGGAACCTCTTCGCCACCCACCCCCACCCAATGCTGATGCTCGGAGAATATTAATTGAATAAAGGATAGGTGATTTCTATTCTCCGTCTCCCCAAATTTCCCTACCCAACGAGTTCCTCGGACTCCTCATCCTCCAGATCTCGGCTTCCCTCCACTCCCTCAGCCCCGAGGCGGGTCCCCAGGGCTCCGACTCCCGGACTCACCTCTGTAAACTGGTGCGGAGCCACAGGCCACTGGCTCAGGCCCTCGGCCCCCTGCTCCATCTCAGCCTGGGATCCGCTGCACATCGGGACTCCGTGAGGGTCCAGATCAGCCAAGCTGAGACCCGCCACGCGTCCCAGGGCCGGTGCTCGGCCGCGACGCCACAATCACGGAATCCCTTGCTCAGCGTCTACTTCTCACCGGGCAAGGGGGCGGAGCCAAGGGCCACACCCACGGACCCACCCAGCAGCCCCTGCCCCACCCCGCAGGGCTCCAGCCCCTCGGTGATCCTGCGCAAACGCAGCAGGGTCACTAACAGGAGAAGTCAGGCTTTCATCACGTCTCACGACTTCCCCACCCCAACCTACCCCATCCACCCTTCAGTCTGAGCATCTCAATTTCTCCCAAGCAAGGGGCGGGGGGGGGACACGAGGATGGGGACACAGAGGTTTCAGACGTTGGCCCTGTCTTGTTGATCTCCCCGTGGAGGGAAAGAAGCTGGAGAGAGCAGCAGGCCTCCGTAGGGCCTCTGCAGACCGGAGAGCTTTTAGCACCACCCCACCAGGTCAGGGTTCTTGCCCTAAGTCGGATCTCCTCCTCCCTAGGCCAGGTACCAATGTCCCTTGTGTGCACAGACCAAAGCCTGGGTGCTCCGGGAAACAAAATCTTTTTTCTGTGCTACTTGCGGAGTGCCCCTACCGTGTGTTGGGCACTCTTTTTTGGAACTAGGGAGACAATGGCAAAGGAGACACCACGAAGTCCTCGCTCTCAAGAAATATTCATCCTCAGTGGGCAGACGAGAAATGAATGTAATAAGGTCAATAGTTCATATCGTTTTAGGTGGTGGTGAGTCCTGTGGGGAAAACAAAACAGGAAAATGTGAGCTGAGAACCAAGGGCCTAGAGGCCCCAGCCGTAGGAAGACGGGTGGACCACGAGGCAAGAAAGAGCTTGTCTGGCAAGAGGGAGGGCCAGTGAGGTGGGTCAAGGAGGAAGCGCGGAATGGCCTGAGGACAGAGATGGCCGAGGTCTCGGAGACGGTGGAAAGCAGCCTGGACCTTATTCTAAGTGTGACGGGAAGCCATGGAGGATTTTAAGCAGGAAATTGATCCGATCTGAAGTTCTTAAAATCATCATTGGGCTCTTTTGAGGCTTATGGACAAGGTGGAAGCAGGAACATCAGTTAGAAAGCTAAAGCAGGCCCCCACGAAAGAGAAGTCAGTGTTTGGTGATGGTGATTAGAGAATATTTTAGAATTAAAAAGGTCAGGAATTCCCTGGTGGCTCAGCGGGTTAAGGATCCAGGATTGTCAGTACTGTGGCTCAAGTCACTGCTGTGGCCTGGGTTTGCTCCCTGGCTCCAGAATTTCCACATACAAAAAAAAAAAAAAAAAAAAAGAAAGAAAGAAAGAAAGAAAAAGAAAAGAAAAAAGAATTCAGAACTCTATATTTTGGAATGGTAAAGGGCTGTGAGGAAAAGAGGAATCAAGATGACCCCTAGTTGCTCAAGGGAGCAACTGAGTGATGACAACTTAATATCTCCAGCTACTAGCAAGGGGTGGGGCTGAGAGCAGACCCTTGAGAAATAGTAGTGATGATTCCGTGATTAACACCTGCGTAGCTATCAGTTCAGCTGCCACCTCTTCCAGGGTCGTCTCTGACTCCTATTGATGCCTCTTCCAGTCACTATATACCTAATGTCTCTTCCAACATGGCACTTAGAAAACATTTTTGGAACAAATCATATTTGCCAGAGTAGATCATTTTATAGTATTTCATTCCCTTATAGGGTAAAATTATTTTCATAAATCAAATTTTGTATTAATTTCATGTAAATTTTGTATCATTCTAGTTTTGAGATTTTGGAATCTGCAATTTAATCTCTCTGATTATTAGCAACCAGCACTTGAGAGGATTAGCTTTGGGATTTACGAATGATCCACTAAGGACACTTTTCACTGAACTAGAACAAAATATTTTAAAGTTTGTATGGAACCACAAAAGACCCAGAATAGCCAAAGCCATCCTGAGAAAGAAAAATGGAGGTGGAGGAATGAGTCGCCCTAACTTAAGACTATACTGCAAAGCTATAGTCATCAAAACTGTATGGTACTGCCACAAAAACAGAAATCTAGTTCCCTGGAACAGAATAGGGAGACCAGAATTAAAGCCACGCACTACAATCAACTAATCTATGAAAAAAGAGGCAAGAATATACAATGGAGAAAAGACAGTCCCTTCAATAAGTGGTGCTGGGAAGGGTTCCCGTCATGGCTTAGTGGAAAAAGATCTGACTGGCATCCATGGGGACTCAGGTTTGATCCCTGGCCTTGCTTAGTGGGTTAAGGATCAGGCATTGCTGTGAGCTGTGGTGTAGGTCACATTTGAGGCTTAGATCTGGCCTTGCTGTGGCTGTGGTATAGGCCAGTGACTACAGCTCTAATTTGACCCCTAGCCTGGGAACCTCCATATGCCATGGGGGCAGCCCTAAAAAGACAAAAAAAAAAAGAAAAAAAAAGTGGTGCTGGGAAAACTGGACAGCTACATGTAAAAGAATGAAATCAGAACACTTCCTAATACCTTACACAAAAATAAACTCAAAACAGATTAAAGAGCTAAATATAAGACTGGATACTATGATCTGCTAATGTCTTTATTTCATCAAACCCCCCAGGGAAAGAGAGAACCACCCCCAGCCTTCAACCTTTTAATTTAGAGCTTAATTTTCTTTTATTTTTATTTTTTATTTATTTATTTTTTTCTCTTTAGGGCCTCATCCACATCGCATGGAAATTTCCATGCTAAGGCTCAGATGTGAGCTATAGCTGCCAGTTTATGCCACAGCCACAGCCACAGCCATGCAGGATCTGAGCTGCATCTGTGACCTACACCACAGCTCACAGCAACGCCGGATCCTTAACCCACTGAGCAAGGCCAGGGATCGAAGCTGTAACCTCATTGCTCCCAGTTGGATTTGTTAACCACTGAGCCACGATAGGAACTCCGAGAGCCTAGTTTTACTGTGGACATCTGGAACACCAGGAACTAGAGGAAAGAGATTACTCTGGGGTCCTGCCTCCTTCCCAAACCTAAAAAAGCCATGATCTGCTGGCTCTCCTAGAGAAACATGCCTGAGGCCTGGGGATGAGTCAGGGCAAACATGTCCCCCTGCATTCCTTATCAACCCCCGCCCCCAGAGCCCAGGTCATCCTTGGCTCTAGTCCTGTCCCTCCACCCCCTCTACCCCACCATCCGAGGTAGCTTTGATTTCTGTATCGCTTACATGCAAAAAAAGCAATGGTACCAAGCACCAGGTTCTGTTAAAGGCACATGCTTCTCTTCTTTCATCATTTAAAGAGAGGATTATCACATCCATTTATGCATGTGGGAACTGATGGCTAAGATTCTGAGAAACACAGTCAGTCCATCCAATCAGGAAAGATGATTCCCCAAGCTACTTAAGGTCTCCAGAATTTGTTTCTATGCTAAAAATATCCTTTCCAGGGTTCCTGTCGTGGCTCAGCAGTTAATGAACCAAACTGGCATCCATGAGGATTCAGGTTTGATCCATGGTCTCACTCAGTGGATTAAGGATCCGGGGTTTCGGTGACCTGTGGTGCAGGTTGCAGATGCGGCTCGGATCCCTCATTGCTGCGGGCTGGGGCATAGGCCGATTAGACCCCTAGCCAGGGAACCTCCATGTGCTGTGGGCGTGGCCCTAAAAAGACAAAAAAGATAAAAAAAAAAAAGAAAGAAAGAAAAAGTCCATCTCACTCATTATTAGAGCATTTCCAGCCTGACTAACTCCTGTCTGTCTTGCACCTCCTATAAGGCGAACTTCCCTGGTATCAGGCTGGGTTAGGTGCTTCCTCTGTGCTCCCACCGCCTTAGGTTACCCACGTCTTGGCACAGGTAACTAATTGCTTTTGGTTTTGATGAGGCGCTTATTATTTGTTTGCTTAAGAATCTTCTTTTTCCGCTTTCTCCCTCCCCACGCCGAGACCCACATACACATAGCCTGTTCTGTGTTTGCCTCTCTCTCCTCTATGCCACTTAGAGTGTGGTCCACGGATGACCCCAAGTTTGCGACCAGATAGGCACAGAAACTGAGAGACACGTTTAGAAATGTTTATAGCAATTTGGCAAGTAATTTTTGTTTCATGAATTTAATAATGAAAGCTTGGGGCTTGTATTTTGTATGTCCTGTTTTTCATTTTGTTTTTCTAGTAATTGATTTTCATGGTGTTTTACAAAAGCATCTATCCTTGACTGATGGGGAAAAATAAAAAAGAAATGGCCCTTCACCAAGACAGTTTGAGAAGCATGGGCTTATTTCTGTTTCCCACAACCCAGAACAGGTTCAGGCATAAAAAGATATTGAGTAAATGCAAAAATGAATACAAAGTGAATACAACTGACAAAAGTGTCTGACCCAAGATAATAGAATAGACACAATTGGTGCTGCATTGGATTGATGCTGGGGAAGAGAAGGGGGGCAAGGGAAGCTCCCAGGTGTTTACCTTGAGTTCTGGGAGGATGTTGATGCCGTTCCCTACGATGTAGGGAACCCCAGAAGAGGAACAGAATCAGGGCATGTTACAGATGATTAATTCATTTTTGTTTTGGTTTGGTTTGGGTTTTGGCCTGGCTTGAGACATGCAGAAGTTCCCGGGCCAGGGATCAGATCAAACCCACACCATAGCAGTGACCTGAGCTGCAGCAGTGGCAATGCTTGCTCCTTAACCCACTGAGCCACCAGGGAACTCTTAAGATGATGAATTCATGTTTGAACAGTTGGGCTTTGAGATTACCTACATCTACCTGCTCCCTAGGGATGTCCAGGAAGCAGTTAAATTTATGAGTGCGAAGCATGGGACGCAAAGTCTAGGCTGGAAGTATAGCTTTCAGAGGTGAACCCTTTAGGATGTTTGAGATCACCAGGGTAGGGTAGTCTTCATATTTTCCCGCTCATCAGCCCCACCATCTGTGAGCTCCCTGCCCAGGAGACCAGGTACTCTAGGGTGATGAGGCTGGTTCCTGCCACAAGTTCCCCTACTTGTCCTCTCCTGGCTGTGTCCTAGTGACATTCACACACAGCAGTGAAATCCCCTCACTCTTTTTGCTGCGTACTTCACCCTGACCCTCATAAAGGCACGCCCACCATCTTCGGTCTTTCTAGGCTACCCACCTACTGGGTTGAGCCAGCTTCCTTAGTGGTCTTCCGTTTAGCCCCCTCTGTGGCATGCCTGACTCCCTCACCTACAGCCTGTGAGTTTGATAAAGCTCTTTCGCTCTCTTACGCCTCTAGGTGGTCTCATTCCATATCCATGCTCATAAATATTCATATCCATGATCATAAAAATAAAGTTTTACATAGCAATTGTTTCTGGAGTTCCCGTCGTGGCTCAGTGGAAACGAGTCTGACTAGCACCCATGAGGATGCAGGTTCGATCCCTGACCTCACTCAGTGGGTTAAGGATCCAGCGTTGCCGTGAGCTGTGGTGTAGGTCACAGACACAGCCTGGATCTCTCGTTGCTGTGGCTGTGGTGCTGTGGCTGTGGTGTAGGTTGCAGATGCAGCTCAGATCCTGTGTTGCTGTGGCTGTGGCATAGGTCAGTGGCTATAGCTCTGATTTGACCCCTAGCCGGGGAACCTTCCTATGCTGTGGGTGTGGCCCTAAAATGACAAAAACAGAAAACAATAAACCACCACCAAAAACAAAACAATTATTTCTTACAATATACTCACTAATCCTATTCTGCTCTTAATCTGCAGGGCATTGTAACGGAGACTGCTGGAACTCCTGGCAGGGTGAGGAAGATAACCAGAGGCAAGTCTGGAAACTAGGAGAGCCCTGGGCAGCATTAGAAAACATTAGAGGGCTGAAGAAGTCAGTAGTGAGCTTGGAAGATTGGCTGGGAGTGAAGATGAAGCAAAACAGAAAGTCAGGGAGTTCCCATCGTGGCGCAGTGGTTAACGGATCTGACTAGGAACCATGGGGTTGCGGGTTCAGTCCCTCCCCTTGCTCAGTGGGTTAAGGATCCGGCGTTGCCGTGAGCTGTGGTGTAGGTTGCAGACGCGGCTCAGATCCCGCGTTGCTGTGGCTCTGGCGTAGGCCAGGGGCTACAGCTCCGATTGGACCCCTAGCCTGGGAACCTCCATATGCCGCGGGAGCGGCCCAAGAAATAGCAAAAAAAAAAAAAAAAAAGACACAAAACAGAAAGTCAGAGCCAGGTTTCAAAGGTTACGGGCTGAGACGTCATCATAAATGACAGACAGCAGCTCTCTCTCTGCCTCCTGACAGTGTAAAGAAGCTAAGGACAGAAATCCCCTGGTGGCCTCGTGGTGAAGGACCGGCATTGTCCCTGCTGTGGCTCAGGTCACTGCTGTGGCGTGGTTTTGACCCCTGGCCCGGGAGCCTCCGCGTGAGGACAAAGGTACTAGGATTATGGTTTGTAATAGTAAAGGAAATTTGGAAATAACCTAAATACCTACCAAAAGGAGAATACATACCTTGGTTGCAGTCACACAATGGAATTCCATCTTCAGTCAGAAGGAATAAATAAGAATGCCATGTGGAGTCCCCTGGGGGCACAATGGATTAAGGATCTGGCATTGTCCCTGCAGCAGCTTGGGTCGTTGCTGTGGCCCAGGTTCGATCCCTGGCCTGTGAACTTTCACATGCTGTAGATGTGGCCAACAAACAAAGAATGCCATGTATCTTCATAAATCTCAGAAGTGCAATCTGATAAATATAACTCAGTATCCTGGGTTGAATCCTAGAACAGGAAAAGGACATCAGTGGAAAAATTGGTGAAATCCGAATAAAGTCAATGGTTAAACTTGTAGTTTTGTACCAATATTTATTTTGTTTTGTTTATGGCCATACCTGCAGCATATGGAAGTTTCTGGGCTAGGGGTCAAATTGGAGCCACAGCTGCTGGCCTATATCACAGCAGTGCAGATTCGGAGCCACATCTGCAACCTACACTGCAGCCTATGGTAACGCCTTAACCCACGGAGTGAGGCCAGGGGTCAAACCCACATCCTCATCGGTGCTAAGTCAGATTCTTAACCTGCTCAGCCACAACAGAAACTCCCAGTATTTGTTTCTTGGTTTTTCGTTTTTGTTGTTTTTTATCTTTTTGGGTTTTTTTTTTTGTTTTTGCTAGGGCTGCACCCATGACACATGGAGGGTCCCAGGCCAGGGTTCTAATCAGAGCTGTAGCCGCTGGCCTACACCTCAGCTGCAGCAATTCAGGATCCGAGCCGCATCTTCCATCTACAGCACAGCTGAGGGCAACGCCGGATCCTTAACCCACTGAGCAAGGCCAGGATGGAACCTGAAACCTCCTGGTTCCTAGTCGGATTCGTTAACCACTGAGCCACGACGGGAACTCCGGTTTCTTGGTTTTGACAAATGTCCCACCGCTATGTGTGACATCGACATTACGAGAAGCTGAGTGAGGGGTACACAGTAACTCTCTGAACTACCTTTGTAACTCTTCTGTAAACCTAAAGTTAGTTCTAAATAGTTTATTTATAAAAATATTACCTCAAAGAAAAAAAGGAGTTCATGCAATATAACATTTATAAATAGTTTGGGGTTTTTTTTTTTTTTTTTTTGGTCATTTGTCCTTTTAGGGCTGCACCTGCGGCATATGGAGGTTCCCAGGCTAGGGGTGGAATCGGAGCTGTAGCTGCTGGCCTACACCACAGCCACAGCAACGCAGGATCCGAGCCGCACCTGTGACTTATAGGACAGCTCACGGCAACGCCGGATCCCTGACCCACTGGGCAAGGCCAGGGATCGAACCCGCAACCTCACAGTTCCTAGTTGGATTCGTTAACCACTGAGCCACGACAGGAACTCCATAACTATAGTGCAGATCTTAATCGCTCAGTAATGTCGTCTCAACCCTCAACCCCAGGTTCACCCTAACTCTGTCAAAGTAGAATTTTTCAAAGCTTAACTCAGAAGGTTGAGAAAACTGATTCAAGGAACATTTAAAGAACAGAAATTTACATAATTACATGAAAAGGCAATGCTTAAATAAGTTTGCCAAATTGAAGGTTTATGGACGAAATGATTGTGTTCCTCAAAATTCCTATCATGACATGCGATGTGAGTTTCCACTGTGGTTCAGTGGGATCAGTGGTGTCTCTGCAGTGCCAGGACCCAAGTTCGATCCCTGGCCTGGCACCGTGGGTTGAAGGATCCAGGTTGCCAGCAGGGCACTCCATATGCCGCAGGGCAGCCAAAACAAGAATTTTAAAACATATTTATTTAAAAAAAAAAAGAACTACGATGATAGGAGGTGGAATGTTGGGGAGATAATTATACAATAAGGCTGGAACCCTCATACATGGTCCCCAGTGCCCTCATGAAAGAGACCCCAGAGAGCTCCGTCACTTTCTTTCCGTCGTGTAAGGATATGAGGAGAAGACAGACGCAGAAGAGGGCGCTTTCCAGAGCCTGACCATGCTGGCATCCCGGTCTTGGACTTTCAGCCTCCAGAACTGCGAAAAATAGATTTCTATTATTTATAAGCCACCCAGTCTGTGGTACTTGGTTATAGCAGCCTGAACCAAGACCAGATGAAACTAGTAGGACAGGGCATGAAACCCGTAATCTTTGGAATTATATTTTCCACTGGAGAGACATCATTGATATCTGTACTAGGCAAAAATCCACAAGTCAACATGCGACTTCAGAGAATCGAGGCCCTAAGTAGTAGTAATAGCATCAAACAAAGGCACATTGCCTGAGAGAAGTAAATAACAAAGCCCATTGGACCATCCTCCCCGCGACACTGAAAGGAGGTGCAGTCAGGAGAGTGACGCCATCACCAGCGCAGAGTAAGAGCGTCCTACCACCTTCCTCCCCGCAGCAGCGACTTAGGCAGCTTGAGAGTGGACAAATTAAATAACACAAGAGGAACCATTTCCCTTCTCCTGAATCGTCCCTCCCCTCAGCAGGCACAGCTCGGTGCCAAGAGACCATGATGGCCCATGATGTCTCCCATGGGGAGAAGCGAGCTTGAGATAAATGCCCAGCATCCCCAGTTGTGCCAAAGACTCCCACGGCTCTGTCACCCCACGCAGAATACTGAGATGTCCGGCACAACAAGAAAGTGGGGGCAGAAGGTAGAGCTCAAAGAGGGCATCAAAGGGACGAAGATCTATTCACTGTGGCACAGACTCCCCCAGGAAGCCTGCCCGTGAGCCACTGGGCATGAGCCGTCTCACCTGCAAACCCCCCCAGCTGACCCACAGTACCGCCGGCACTCCACATGCCTCATCCACACACTCCACCTCGTGGCTGGCTCCCCGTGTGTGCTCCCAGTGGTGTGGAAGGTGCGCCTTTGTAGAGGGTTCGTGGGTACACGGAGAAGGCCAGCCCAACTCTGCAGACCTGGTAGAAAATCACAAACTAGAGCATTCAGTACTGTCACATGGGAAAGCAAAAGGGGGGCTGCCGGCACTTGGTCTAGCTTTGCAGGATCAAGAGAAAACATGCAAAAAGCTGAAGAATTCTGCCACTGGGGCGTTCCTGTTGCGGCTCAGCAGAGACAAATCTGACATGCATGAAGACGCAGGTTCAATCCCTGGCCTTGCTCAGTGGGTTAAGGATCCCATGTTGCTGTGGCTGTGGCGTAGGCCAGCAGATACAGTTCCGATTTGACCCCTAGCCTGGGAACCTCCATGTGCCGTGAGTGTGGCTCTAAAAAGACGGGGGAAAAAAAAAAAAAAGAATTCTGCCACAAGAGAGGACAAGAAGTGTGCGTATGGAGCAGCATACCCTTAGGAAAAGTCTGAGAAAGCCTCAGAAGCCCTAGAAAGAGGAGAGAAAGTATTTCTCTCCCCAAGCCAGTCGGTAAGGAACTAAAGAGGTAATTGCTACTTCAAATGGGAAAGTAGCCATGCAAGTCTTCGAAGTACATGACAAATCAGGAAACAAAATAATTTTTCAGTACCCAACCCCAAAGAAGTGGAGACTGCAATTTGCCCAAAACAAGGAATTCAAAATAACTGTCTTATAGAGGCTCAGTGAGCCACGAGGAAACACAAAGAGACAATTCAATGAAATTGGGAAACAATACATGAACAAAGTGAATTCAACAGAGAGAGAGGAATTTAAAAGCAACAAAAACAAAAAACAGAAATTCTTGGAGCTGAAGACACAATGGGTGAAACGAAAAATGCGGTAGGGAGCATAAACAGCAGACTGCTTCTGCTTAAAGCAGAAGAATCTTGAAGTAGAGGGCAAGTCTTTTGAAATTAATCAATCAGAGGAGAACAAAGAACATTCTCGAACATTGCTACTGAATGAAAAAGTGAAGAAAGTCTGCATGAATTCCATAACACGACCCAGCAAACAATATTTGCATTATGAGAGTTCTAGAAAGAGAAGAGTGAAAAGGGCTGAAAGCTTATTTAAAGAAATAAGGGCTAAAAACTTCCCAAATCTGGGAGGAGATTAGATATCCAAATACATGAAGCTCATAGGTCCCCATACGGATTCAACTCAAAGAAGACTTGACTGAGACATAATATAATAAAACTGTCAAAAAAAACAGACAGGCGTTTCTGTCGTGGCACAGTGGTTAATGAATCCGACTAGGAACCATGAGGTTGCAGGTTCGATCCCTGGCCTTGCTCAGTGGGTTAAGGATCCAGTGTTGCCATGAGCTGTGATGTAGGTTGCAGATGCAGCTCGGATCCTGAGTTGCTGTGCCTGTGGTGTAGGTTGGCGGCTACAGCTCTGATTAGACCCCTAGCCTGGGAACCTCCATGTGCCGTGTGTGTGGTCCTAGAAAAGGCAAAAAGACAAGAACAAACAAACAAACAAAAAACAAAGACGAATTTAAAAGCAGAAAAATGAGAAAATTCATCTCATTCAAAGGAATCCCCATAAGGCTATCAGTGACTTTGTCAGCAGAAACCTTGCAGGCAAGGAGATAGTGGGATGATATATATACAAAGTGCTGCAGGAAAAACTACCCCTCAAGAACACTTCAGCTGGCCAAGTTGTCCTAGAGAAATGAAAGAGAGCTAAGGAATTTCCTAGACAAACAAAAGCTGAGGGAGTTCATCACCACTAGACCTACTTGTTCTAAGGATTAGGAGCTCTTCAAGCTGAAACGAAAGGATGCTAATTAGTTACATGATAAAACTCACTGATAAAGGTAAGTGTACAGTCAAATTCAGAATGCTCTAATACTCTAATATGGTGATGTGTTAACTACTTAACTCTCGTATAAAGGTTAAAGGACAAAAGTACCACATATAACTATGCCTACAATAATTTTTAATACACGACATAAAAATATATCCATTATGACATCAAACCATAAAATATGGGAGGGGCAGTAAGAGAGTAGAGGTTTTGTATGCAATCACAGTTATTGGCTTAAATAAAACTATTATAACTGTATGATGTTTTTTGTAAGCTCCATGGTAACCACGAAGCAAAAACCTATCATAGATACGCAAAAGAGAAAGAGAAAGAAGTCAAAGCATATGCCACTATGGAAGGTCATCAAAGCACAAAAGAAGACATCAGGAGAGGAAGAAAGGAAGAAGGGAAGTATGAAACGGCTAAGAAGCAGTTAACAACATGGCAATAGTAAGTCCTTACCTGTAAATAATTACTTTAAATGTAAATGTATTAAATTCTCCAAGCAAAAGACAGAGAGTGGCTGAATAGATTTAAAAAAAAAAATAACAAGACCCAACCATATGCTGCCTAAAAGAGGCTCACTTCAGCTTTAAGGACACACGTAGGATGAAAGAAAATAATTGAAAAATACATCCCATGGGAATGGAAACCAAAAGAGAGCAAGGTAGCTATAACTTATCAGAAAAATAGACTAAGTCAAAAATTGTTACAAAAGACAAAGAAGGTAATTATATAATGATAAAGGGACCAACTGGTCAAGAGGATATAACAATCATAGGTAAATGCACCGAATAAGAGCATCTAAATGTATTAAGCAAATATAGGATCCTTATTAAGCAAATAAGGATCTGGCATTGCCGTGAGCTATGATGTAGGCCAGCAGCTGCAGCTTGGATTCGACCCCTAGCTTGGGGACTTCCATAGGCTGCAGGTGTGGCCCTAAAAAGCAAAAGAAAAAAAGAAAAGAAAATCAATAAGAAAACATTGGACTTGAACTACACTTTATATCAAAAAGAACTAATGGACATACACAGAACATTCCGTGCAGCAGAACAGAAAACGCATTCTTCTCAAACACGCACACAGAAACTTCTCCAGAATAGATTGTATGTTAGATCACAAAACAGAATTAGCAAAGTCAAATAGACTGAAATCATAACAAGTATCTTCTCCAACCACAATGGTATGAAAATAGAAATAAATAAAAGGAGGAAAACTGGAAATTTCACAAGTATGTGGAAAATAAACAACACCCTTCTGAACAATCAGTAGGTCACCGAGGAGGATACAGAGGGAAAAACTCCTTGACGTTGGTCTAGGTAACATTTTTTTGGATATGACAACAATAGCATAAGCAACAAAAGCAAAAAGAAATAAGTGGATTTTTTTTCAAACTGAAAAGCTTCTGCACAGCAAAAGAAACAATCAACAAGATGAAAAGGCAACCTCTGAAATGGGAGAAAATATTTGCAAACCATCTGTAATTGATAAAGGGTTACTATCTAAAATATATTCAGAACTCATGCAACTCAATAGCAAAAAAATCAAATAATCCAAAAAAAAAAATGGTCAGAGGACCTGAGTAGACATTTTTCTAAAGAAGATATACGAATGGCCAACAGATAGATGAAAAGATGCTCAATATGACTAAACATCACAGAAATGAAAATCAAAACCCCAACGAAATACCACTTCATTCCTGTTAAAATGGCACCTGACGAGAGGCAACAGGTGTCGCTGGGCACTGTTGATGGGAATGTAAGTGGGCGCAGCCAATGGAAAACAGCGTGAAAATTCCTCAAAAATTCAGAATAGAGGAGTTCCTGTTGTGGCCCAATAGTAACAAATGCAACTAGTGGGGGTTCCCGTCGTGGCGCAGTGGTTAACGAATCTGGCTAGGAACCATGAGGCTGCGGGTTCCATCCCTGGCCTCGCTCAGTGGGTTAAGGATCCGGCGTTGCCGTGAGCTGTGGTGTGGGTCGCAGACGTTACTCGGATCCCACATTGCTGTAGCTCTGGCATAGGCCAGTGGTTACAGCTCCGATTGGACCCCTAGCCTGGGAACCTCCATATGTGTCACGGGAGTGGCCCTAGAAAAGGCAAAAAGGCAAAAAGGCAAAAGGCAAAAAAAAAAAAATTCCAACTAGTATCCATGAGGGCGCAGTTTCAATCCCTGCTCTCACTCATTGGGTTAAGAACCCTGCGTTGCCATGAGCTGCAATGCAGGTCACAGACGAGGGTGGGATCCGGTGTTTCTGTGGCTGTGGGAACTGCAGCTCCAATTGGATCCCTAGCCTGGAAACGTCCATATTCTGCAGGTGCGACCCTAAAAAAAAAGAGGACCAAAAAGAAAAAAGAAAAAAAATTAAAAGTAGAATTACCCTATGGTCAGCAGGTCCATTTCTAGGTGTATATCTGAAGGAAATGAAATCAATGTCTTAAAGGGTGTACAGCAGAAATTGGCACTACATTGTAAATCAGTTTTAATTTTTAAAAAGTAAAAAAAGAAATCTTAAAGGGATACCTGCAATCCCATGTTCATTGCACCATTATTCACTATAGCCAAGACATGGAAGCCACATTATGGAAGCTGTGAAAATAAGGAAACCCTTGAAGTTCCTGGCATGGCTCAGCAGAAACAAATCTGACTAGCATCCATGAGGATGTCGGTTCGATCTCCGGCCTCACTCAGTGGGTTAAGGATCTGGCATAGCCATGAGCTGTGGTGTAGGTCGCAGACATGGCTCTGGATCTGGTGTTTCTTAGCTGTGGTATAGGCCAGCAGCTACAGCTATGATTCAGCCCCTAGGTTGGGAACTTCCTTATGCCACGGGTGTGGCCCTAAAAAGACAAATAAATAATTAAAAATAAAAATGAAGGAAATCCTGCCACTTGCAACAAAATGGGTGGAACTAGAGGGTATTTATGCTAAGTGAAAAAAATGAGACAGAGAAAGACGAATACGATATGATCTCGCTTATATGTGAAATCTGAAGAAGCCCAACACGGAGTTCCCCTTGTGGCTCAGCGGCGTAAAAACCTGACTAGTGCCCATGAGGATGTGGGTTCTATCCTTGGCGTCACTCAGTGGGTCAAGGATCTGGTGTGGCTGCAAGCTGCGGTGTAGGTCGAAGATGCAGCTTGGATCCGGCTTTGCTGTGGCCTAGGCTGGCCGCTAAGGCTCTGATTGGAACTTCATGTGCCTCGGGAATGTCTTTCTTGAGGCAAAGACATTCCCCAAAAAAGACAAAAAAAGAATGAAAAGGCTGAACTCTCAGAAATAGAGAGTAGAAGCGTAGTTGCCAAGGGCTAGGGCATGAGGAAAAACGGAAGATCTGGTCAAACGGTACGAAGATTCAGCTATGAGATGAAAAATTCCTGGGGCTTTGATGTGAGGCTCGGTGACTATCTTTGAAAGTTGCTTCGAGTGTGAACCTTACCGGTTTCACAACATGCACACAAACACACAGAAAGGTGATGGTGTGACGTGATGTTAACTAACCTTGTTGTGGGATATTTCATAATATTTCACAATATATAAACGTGCGTCAAGTCATCGTGTTGTACGGACCTTAAACTCACGCAACGTTACATGTCAATTACATCTTAATAAACCCGGGGGGGGGGGGGCGGGGGGGGCAGAGAAAGTAGAAAAAAGGAAATGCTGGTACAGGAGAAATAATGACACAGAAAACAAGCATAGAATAAAGAAAAGCCACAAGCCCAAATGGATGTTTTTAAATGATTAATAAAATTGTAAGCCCTTAGAAAAACCCATCAGGAATATGTTACTTTAGATATGCAATTAAAACTTAGGGAAATGTAGGAGTTCCCGTCGTGGCGCAGTGGAAACGAATCCGACCAGGAACCATGAGATTGCGGGTTCGATCCCTGGCCTTGCTCAGTGGGTTAAGGATCAGGCGTGGCCGTGAGCTGCAGCGTAGGTTGCATACTCGGCTTGGATCTGGTGTCGCTGCGGCTGTGGTATAGGCTGGTGGCTGCAGCTCTGATTAGACCCCTAGCCTGGGAACCTCCATTTGCCGCAGGTGCAGCCCTAAAAAGACCAAAAAAAAAAAAAGATGGAAACTGGCAAATGTTAATCAAATGGAGAAATTGGAACCCTCACACATTGCTACTGGCGACGTAAGATGGTGTGATCACTTTAGGGAAAAAAAAGGCAAAAAGACAAAAAACCTTAAGGAAATGTAAAAGAATTATATAAGCCACCCTAAAGTGACATTTTCTGGATATAAAAATAGAATAATATGACATGTTAGAATTGTATGAATTTTTATATGAAAATTTATATTAAATTATATTATTATTTAAAGAATAATATGATCAGCATATGAAATAAAAGCTTAAGGAAGAACTGGGTTTTTTACCATTATTGTTTTAATGAATAAAATATTAACTCTGAAAAACTGGGAAAAAAAAGTACACACTTATATAAGATGTGAGATGGTGACTGACAGATAATATGGAACACTCTGTACTGGCACTGAAACTCTCCTGAAAATTGAATATTATTTCAAAATAAGTTTTTTCCCAAAAAACTTCAAAAAAAGCATATGTAGTCGTCCATTTGCCTTATTACCAATTTTATGTTATTTTTCTAAATAGTCCTCCATTGTGAATTGTGATCATAAATATTCTCCAAAAATTATTCTTCCTTTCTTTTTTTTTTTTTTGGCTTTTTAGGGCTGCAGCTGTGGCATATGGAAGTTCGAAAGTTAGGGGTCCAATCAGAGCTGTAGCTGCCAGCCTACATCACAGCCACAGCAACGAGGGATGCAAGCCAAGTATGCAAACTACACTGCAGCTCATGGCAAGGCTGGATCCTTAACCCCCTGAGCGAGGCCAGGGATCGAACCTGCGTCCTCATGGATACGAGTTGGGTTCGTAATCTGCTGAGCCACAGTGGGGACTCTCTCCAAAGACTACTCTTGATCATGAAGTAAGTCTGGCCTGATTCATTTACACCAAGCGGCAGTAAGTCATCTTCTAGCCTGGTCAGCAGACCTAGAGGGACATGGTGCTGAGCCTCTGCTAAGGCCAGAGAAGTAATCTTTGTCCAGAGATTTCACGAAGAAGCTAGGATTAAACTTTCAAAGACTTTGATTATTTGCCTTCAGTCCCATGGCTAGGAAACCCCCACAACTGTGTCCTCCATGCTTCCTTACAGTAGCTCTAAAGGCGGTTAAGCATTTCTTCTTAAGATTCCCGCAATCTGCTGAGGTCTGGCTTGCCAGGGAGCACCTTCCTTACTACCAGAAGGGCTGCAAGACTATAGACCTTAGTACAGATAAGATGCCATTTCAGGTTCCGGGGGTGGGAGGGCTTTGTGGGGTTTGATTCCACATATGAAATGAAACCCTTGCTCCTTAACCAGTGTTGTTGGACAGAATGAGATGCGTGAGATGAGCAATCTCAAATAGGATATTTCAGAGATGGGCATGACTGCAGAATAGATTTCTTCCAACTGCCTGCTGCTAAAAAAAGAGGATGGATACTTCTTGAACCCATGCTAACATCGCTTCCATGCAGTGTTTAGGATTAAGAAAAACACGACGGTACATCAGTGTTCACGGCAGCGTCACTGACAACAGCCACAAGACGGAAACAGCACAAGTGCCCATCAGCGGAGGAGTGGAGAAGCAATGCGATGCACCAAACAGTGGACTACTACTCAGCCACGAAAAGGAATGAAGTTCTGATTCCTGCTACGACATGAATGAACTTTAAAAACATTATAAGTAAAAGAAGCCAGGTACAAAAGGACAAGCATGGTAAGATCCCACCTACATAAATTATCTAGAATAGGCAAATTCACATAGACAAAAATTAGACAAGAGGTTACCTGCGGCTGGAACAAGGGTTGATTGGGGGGTTATTGCTTAGTGATTACAGAGTTTTTATTTGTGGTAATGAAAAATTTTGGAAATAATTAGTGCTAATGATTGAACAACACTGTGGATGCAATTAAGGCTACTGAATTGCACACTTTATTGTTTTTATTTATTTTTTGGCCACGAAGTGCAGCCGCTTGATGTGGGATCTCAGGTCCCAGACTAGAGATTGAACCCAGGCCCCAGCAGTGAAAGTGCTGAATCCTAACCACCAGACCACCCGGTACACTTTAAAAAGGTTAAAATGGCAAGTTTTGCATTACATATATTTTAGTGCAATTTTTTTTTTCTGATTAGGGAAACTTTTTAACATTTATTTTTTATTCTGGCAGCATTACTTTATAACATTATATAAGCTTCGTGTGTACAGCATTACACTTCCGCTTCTATCTACACTGCCAGGGGCTCACCACCAAAAATTTAGTTTTCATCCATCGACTCAGAGTTGATCCCCCTTACCCACTTCTCCTTCCCCCATCACTGCCCTCTCTCGCTCTCTCTCCCCCACCACCCCCTGGTAGCTCCTGCTCTGTTCTCTGTATCTACATATTTGCTTTTGCTTGGTTTGCTCATCTATTTTGTTTGTTTGTTTTTTATATTCCACATATGAGCGAAATTGTACAGTATTTTTCTTCCTCCGTCTGACCTATTTCACTGAGCATAACACCCTCAAAGATCCATCCATGTTGTCACAAATGGCAAACAAATTTCATCTTTTTATGGCTAAGTAATATTCCACTGTATACACCGCATCTTTTTTATCCATTCATCTGTTGATGGGCACCTAGATTGTTTCCATATCTTGGCTGTTGTAAATAAAGCTGCAGGGAACATAGGGGTGCCTGCTTCTTTTCAAACTATTGCTTTTGTGTTCTTTTACTTTGCTGCAATTTTAAAAAATTAATACTGCAATATACCAAAACCATTGAATCATGTAGCTTAAATGCGGGAGGAGTTGTATGGTATCAACAAAGCCGTTTTGAAAAAAAAAAAAAAAGATTAAGAAAAATATAGAATTATGTTTTCAATTAAACAGAAGTGTAATTCTGACAGACTTTTTGAGAGCAAGTAATAATTATGTTCTATAATACGTCAGCTTAAATATAGTTTCCAAGATCTTTAGTTAATGTCAAAGTCTAGTATAAATATTAAGTATAATTTTGGATATCTGGGTAATTTCTTTTCTTTTTCTTTCTTTCTTTTTTTTTTTTTTTTGCTTTTTAAGGCTGCACCTGCAGCATATGGGAGTTCCCGGGCTAGGGGTCAAATCACAGCTGCAGCTGCCAGCCACAGCCACAGCCACAGCAACACTGGATCCTTAACCCACTGAGCAAGGCCAGGGATGGAACCCACATCTTCATGGATACTAGTGGGTTTCGTTACCACTGAGCCACAAAGGGAACTCCTGGGTAATTTCTAAGGAAGGCAGGTATAGTCTCTATCTAGCTTTGTTTCTTATTTTTATATGTTATGAAAGGGTTAGGCCTTAATTCAAATTGCCATTTAAGAGCCTGTAAAAGGGATGTGTATGGCAGTGGGAGTTATCACATATGTTCTTATAAATTATTGGTTTGCGTGATACTGTGATTTATGATGAGAAACATACAGCTTTGCACTTGTTTATGGCAAGAGCTCCCCAAACCCTTGGAATTTCCTGAGGGCAGAGAGTAATCACGGTGTCTTTGTTATGCAAATCAGGGGGCTTTTGGAATGCCTTTGATCATCCAAGGAGGGGAGCTGGTCCCCCAGAGGAACCAACCAGGTGATTAGAGGGTTAGAACTTTCTGTCTCAGGGCCCTGATGTCTGGGGACCCGGAGAGGAGCTGGAGATTGAATTGATCGGCAATGGCCAATGAGTCAATCGTGGCCATTGTAATGAAAGAGCTATAAAATCTGAACAGATGGGGTTCAGAGCGCTCCCAGGTCCCACAGAGGATCAGGAGAGTGGAGCACCTGGAGAGGAAATGGCAGCCCCGTGCCCTGACCCCAGCCGTGTCCTACCCGCTCTTCCCTCTGGCTGTCCCTGAGCTCCGTCCTTTGGATGATGAACCAGTGAGCCAGTGAGCAAAACGCTTCTCTGCGTTCTGGGAGCCACTCTAGCAAATTAACCGATCCCAAAGGAGTGGGTGGTGAAAACCCCCAAATCTGCGCCAGTCGGTCAGAAGCATCAGGTAACAACCCCTAGAGAAGGGCAGGGGGGGGTGTAGTTCTGAGCCCTTCTCTGTGGGTTCTGAATCTGTCACGAGGTAGACAGCGTCAGAACAAAATTGCAGGACACCCTGCTGGTGCCTGAGAATCGCTTGTTGTTGTGGGGAAGTCTACACACACACACGCAATTGGGTCCAGGGACCTAGAAGTTCGATAAAATATTTGTTCACCTTAAACAGTTCTCATTGTCCTACCTCCCTGTTCTCCCTCTGAAACAGAACCTGGTTACTTTGGTAAAAGTTAAAATGAAGGTGATTGAGGCTGTACCAGGAACAGCAGCGTCAGAGGAGGACATTGTGTGTTAGGATATTCATAGGGACTCTTCTCTTCATGAGAAAACTAACTTCAAAAATCAAATAAACTGAAAGGTATATTTGTATGACTCTGCACTGGTAAAACATGGGAAAAGACATGATTCTTCTTTTTCTTTTTTCTTTATTTTCTTTTATTTTATTTTTTGGTGTGTCCTTTTAGGGCCGAACCTGTGGCATATGGAAGTTCCCAAGCTAGGGGTCTGATCAGAGCTGCAGCTGCCACCCTACACCACAGCCGCCACAACGCCAGATCTGAGCCAAGTCTGCGACTACATTGCAGCTTGCAGCAATGCCGGACCCCTAACCAGCATCCTCATGGGTCCTATTTGGGTTCTCAACCTGCTGAGCCACAACAGGAATTCGCTCTTTCTTCCTTCCTTTCGTCCTTCCTTTCTCTCTCTCCCTTTCCTTCTTTCTTTTTTCTTTTTCTTTTTCTGACATCATTCTTTCCAAAGCAAAGTTTCAGATCCGTTTGACGTGTCCAAGGATTACTTGCTTTGTCACATGAACTTGGAATTTTTAATAAAATTGCCTCTCAGCTAGTAGTTTCTATGCAAAAGTGGTTTTTGTTTTGTGTAACCCATTTAAAGTATTAGAAGTTCAGCTTCTTTGTTTTCTGGACGTTTGGACAATATTGGATTTATGTAAGCGCTTGTTAGTCTCTATAAGCCAATCAGAACAAGTCTCCTTTAATTTGAGTCTTTTAAATCTAATTTGCTACACCCTTAAGGAGGTAGGAAAATATTCCACTGCTGGAATAATGAGATTTAAGGATTTTCTCACTTATAGGCCTCCACACTGCCTGGAGTTTGCAGCTTCAGTTTTACAATATCAGTCACTAGTCAGAGGAGACACAGAATCACAAAAACTCGCCAATCCAGATCTCAAAGGGCCTTTCTCCTTTCCATTGGGCACAGAGTATTTTAAGGGACGTGGTCACACAAGTAAATAAGAAGACCCAACCAAAAGAACCGACAAACCAGATTGTCTGTCATCTCTCACTCAACAGAGGGAGCTCATCATCCACTTGGCAGAGCTCTCAGCAAAGGGCAAGTCACAAAACCGGATTCCTGACCATCGCTGTCAGCCGTGGGGAAACTCGTCAGCCCACCCCATTCACGTCTGTGTACACAGCCAGCCTGCAACCAGCTACGGAAAAGGAGCACAGACCAAAAGACAAGTTAGACAAATCGCAGACAAACAGACCCAACCCACAACCAGAAACGAAACCAAAGAATCAAAAGGAAAAAGGAAAAAACAGAGTTAGCAAAAACAGCGTTCCCGCGCCCCTTGAGGTTCATTCCAGGAGTCCAGAAAAGACATGACTTAAACAGCCTTGGGGTTCTTCTGGTAATCTTATCAGAAAGTAACCGGATCAACTATAATGCATTTTTTTGGTAATTTCTAAAAAGTGAAAGAAAAAAAGAAAGAAAGAAAGAAAGAAAGAAAGAAAGAACGTTACTAGGCAGAGCTTCCATTACTGAGTTCCCCACTCTAACACAAGGGAAGAACCCTTCAGAAGGTCTCTAAACAAGGCTTTCTTGGTAGGTTGGTCTGTCTTTTGAATCTTCCAAGCTCACTATCATCAGGTAAGGCCAGAAGAACTCACAGGAAGATTTGGGGAAAGGAAGGGACTCTACCCAGCAGGTTACTGGCCCGCTGAACGGTCTGAAACTCGGATGGGATTCAAACGTGGAGCTGTCATTTTTCTCTAACCCCTGCCTTCCCCTTCCAGCGAGGCTGCGTCTCTCCGGCAGGCTCCTCAGCCTTCAGGTCATTCGGTACAAAGAAAACTCTAGTCTCGTATTCGCCCCGCGTCAACCGCACATCAGGTCCCCATTTCTCTTGCTCTCCAGCCCATCTCCCACCTTCTCCATCCTACACTGGATCTTCCCTGCAACCAGATAAGTCCGAGATACTTGTCCATTTCCCGCTTCCTTCAGATTCGTTTGAATAAGAAAGCAGTGCTGGACAAAGGACTGAAGGCAAAGGCAGACCACACATTTTCCCTGCGCTCAATTCCCGTGTCAGAAGCCCGGCCTGTGGGAGAGAGCGGGAGGGAATGGAAAGAGGCTCAGATCAAACTGCACTTGAGATCTGTTACTCCATAAATTGCTGTCTCTTTGGCCTCTCCTGGTCTCTGACCTCGAGTTTCTCTCTTTGTGTCTTCAGCTTTGTGTCTCTCTCAGGCTGCCTTACCTCCCTTCTCCCTCCTACTTCCAATGCTGATCCCTGCTCTGCCCTAGACTCGCCAAGAACGGTGGAGAAGTTCTATCTGAAATCTAACTTGAGGAGTTCCCATCATGGCACAGTGGAAATGAAACTGACTGGGAACCATGAGGTTTCGGGTTCGATCCCTGGCCTCGCTCTGTGGATTAAGGATCCGGCGTTGCCATGAGCTGTGGGTTAGGTCAGAGACAGGGCTGGGATCTGGTGTTGCTGTGGCTGTTTCGTAGGCCGGTGGCTACAGCTCTGATTCTGATTTGACCCCTAGCCTGAGAACATCCATTTGCCACAGGTGCGGCCCTAAAAAGCAAAAAAAAAAAAAGAAAGAAAGAAAAAAGAAATCTAACCTGAGTGATTTCTTTGGAAGCTCCCCAGTTCCTCACTTGGAATCTGGGGAGGAAATTTTGAATGAAGGGACCGTCAACCGTCATAGTCCCCAGCATTCCTCCAGACTCAAACTTCTTGATGACTCTTCCTCAATTTTCAGCTTGGAAGAGTTAGGCTAGAAAGGACGTGTATGAGAAGAGGAATGGGGTGCGTAGGCGACAGGATGGAGAAAGCAGTGAAGACTGAGACTCACCAGGGATGGGGATTGGAACAGGGTAGGGATGAACCCTGGAAGAAGCAGGAGCTGATGATAAAGACAGAAGAAACTGGAGATAAAAATGAAGATGGAGATGAGGATGGAACAGAGACCAGATAGCAGTGGGGGTAGGGATGGTGTAGAAGCTGAGGATAAAAAGAGGAGAGAAGAGGAGATGGGTGGGAATGAAGATGGGAAGATGGACCTGTAGGGATAGGGGATTGCGGATAAGGAGAAGGGTATGGAGATGGGGATAGGAGTGGAGGTGGAAGGGGGGTGGAAATGGGAGTAGCAGGGAATCAGGAAGCGTGTGACAGCAGGTTGGAAATGATGATTCGTATGAAGTCAGGATGGGAGAAGGATGGGGAGTCAGGATGGGTGATTAGCCCCTAATTATTGGGATACTTTATGCTGCTTTGTCCTCAGCTTTGATCCTGACAGACCCTCTGGAATAAACAGGAGAAAGTCCCTTTCAACATCTTTTAGAGTCTTTGAAGGCACGCAAGCAACATCAACATGTTGTCCGAGTTTGTGGTTCTGGGTTACTGGGATATTTGCTGGCTGGCACATGACATCCACGTGCTCCTGGAGTTCCTGGAGACGTCCCACGCAGAGAAATGGTGTGCGTGTGGGAGCGCCTGACCGTGGTAAAAGCCAGAGGCTGGATGTGAAATTTAGACCAGACCTGGATTTTTCTAAGCTGCCCCATCCCGTGGGGCAAGAACGAGATTGACTCAGAGTAATGCCATCTCGCTCACCTGCAGGCACAATGTGTGTGGTGGGACTGAAGAGGAAAAGATTCCAGCGGACCTGATGGAGAACCAAATGATGCAGTCTCACATGCAGCTGATAACGACTCTGCTACAACCTTGACCACGAAAAACGGAAGCCTTGGCCCTTGGAAGAGCTCCCCGGTCATGCTCTTTGTTTCTGGGGAAATACTCACATTTTGCAGGGGGGAAGCTCACCTTGGTGGATTTCCTCATTGATGATGTCCTAGATCAGAACCACTTCTTTGAGCCCAAGAGCCTGGATGGATTTTCAAATCCAAAGGCTTTCATGGGCTGTTTGGAGGCTTTGGAGAAAATAGCAGCCTACATACGGTTGGACAGCTTCCTCTAGATGCCCCACAAAACCAAAATGACCTGGTGAGGCAACAAAAGAGCACACTGAGTAGGAGACAGACTTATACTGCTTGTTTTGTCCCATCCTGTCCCCTGGGGACCTCTCTTCTCTCTTCTCTGCTCTTTTCAATAAATAGCACTTAGTGTACTGAGGGACTTCTCTTGGGAGTAAAGGCCAAAGAAGATTAAGGATACGTGAATTCTATCACTGCAATGTTGGCATCCCCCCAACCCCAATACCTGGATTCAAGGGCTAGAGGTTCTTGCCTCGAGAGTGGGTTCTAGAAATAAAGGTGAGATTGGATAGCTGTCGAGAGCAGGTGTGTTAAATGAGGCTGGAGCCCCTGTAAAGACCTGGTGAAGATATTAAGTAAAATCGCATGGTACTGTGGACTCAGCAGAACCGGAGTTCAGAAACAGACTCTTGTATATGTATAAAGATGATGTTTCCAACTGGTGGACTAACCAGTATGTAGGACTGGGACAGCCACTTAGCAATTAAAAATAATAAGCCCATTCCTCACACCATGCACTGAAATGAATTCATCTGAAGTTTAAGGCCCAATATTAAACACAAAGCTGAAGGAGTATGTATATAAATGTATGAATTTTTGTGATTGTAGGGTAGGAAAAGTTTCTCTAAATGAGACATTTTTAAAACCTGTTTGGAGGAGGGGAGAATTCAGAGGGTGGGAATACATATACACACGACTATATATGCAATAGATGATCAGGAGATCCCTTCGAGGCTCAGTGGAAACGTATCTGACTAGTTTCCATGAGGACACAGTTCGATCCCTGGCCTCACTCCGTGGGTTAAGGATCTGGCGTGCGTAAGCAGTGGTATAGGTCACAGATGCAGCTCGGACCCCCCGTTGCTCTGGCTGTGGCGTAGGCCAGCAGCTATATCTCTGGTTTGACCCCTGGCCTGGGAACCTCCATATGCCTCGGGTGTGGCCCTAAAAAGACAGAAAAATAGAAAACAAAAGTTTTGAAAAAATTTAAATTAAAATAGATGATTAAGGGAACCTACTATGTAGCACAGAGAAATCTACTCAAGGGTTTGTAATACTCTATATGGGAAAAAGAATGGATATATTTATATGTATAACTGACTCACTTTGCTGATACACCTGAAACTAATACAACATGTAAATCAACTCTACGCCAATAAAATTAAATTAAAATAAAATGCCATGACAGGAAAGATTTACAAATTGAGCATTATTTCAAATTCTAAAAAATGCTTCAACAAGGACAACTAAGCAAAATTAACCGGCAGGTGAGATTAAAGACCGGTATAGAGGCTATTAAAGAACTCTTGTGGAGTTCTCTGCGTGGTTCAGCAGGTTAAGAATCTGGTATTGCCATGGCTATGGCTCAGGTGGATGCTTTGGCACAGGTTCAGTCCCTGATCTGGGAATCTCCACATGCCTTGGGTATAACAAAAAAAAGAAAAAAGAAAAGAAAGAATTCTTGTAAATCATTTAGGGCAACTCAGGTTGTTGGGTTTTTTAATTGAATATAGTTCCTTGTGCTATAGAGTAGGTCCATATTGTTTCTCTATTTTATATATAGCAGTGTATATCTGCTGGTCCCCAAATTCCCACTTTATCCCTACCCCCCTTTCTCCTTTGGTAACCACACCTGAGAAGTAGTTCTCTCCTCAGGTACAGATGTGAGTGGTTTTTCCTGGTACGAACTGGGAATTCTCAGAACAAGGTGTATTCTCATGTGTGCGGTCATGGGTGGTAGAGGCTCTAGACTTGCTCTATTTGAACGTGCTCTTCTTATCGAGTTCCAAAATCTCCTAGGAGAATGTCCCCCAGATTCTTATAGCCCGAGGCGGTCTCCCTGCTCTCATTATGGGCAATTATTCCAGCCCTGGATATATTTCTGGAAGGAGATTCTGGCTGGAGACCTTAGAGAACCAATATTTCCAAGGGCCATAGAGGTGTATGAGGAGGGGCCCATGGCTGGCTAGTCCTCTTGGGCAGTGGGTAGGTAGGGGCGTCCTTTGTCCAAATCCATACTTTTCCATCAGCCAGTTCCTCTACTAATAGCATAGTGTCTTTAAATTTTTTATTTTTTATACTTTTTTTTTGGGACAAATCTGCATTTATTAATCCTATTTCCTTTAAGAACAAGTGGCCGCACCTGCAGCACATGGAAGTTCCCGGGCTAGGGGTCGAGCCACAGCCACTGTGGTTATGTTGTGAGCCACACGGCGAGTCCTATTTTTACACATTTGTTAGAGGTGACACTGCATTTACAGTTGTTGCAAAATATTGACTCTATTTCCTGTGCCGTATAATCACCCTATCTTGCACCCAATAGTTTGTAACTTCCACTCCCCCACGCCCAAGTGTTGCCCCTCTCCCCTCCTCGCTAGTAATCACTCTTTTGTTCTCTGTATCTGTGAGTCTGCTGCTTCTTTGTGGGAGGGGTGTTGTTTTTTTTTTGTTTGTTTTCTTTTTAGGGCCACACCTGCTGCACATGGAAGTTCCCAGCCTAGGGGTCCAACTGGAGCTGCAGCTGCTGGCCTACACCACAGCCGCAGCAATTCCAGATCCGAGCCGGCTGTGACCTACACTGCAGCTCAAGGCAATGCCGGACCCCAACCCACTGATCGAAGCAAGGGATCAAACCCACATCCTCATGGATACTAGTCAGGTTCTTAACCGGCTGAGCTACAGCAGAACTCCTGTAGTGTCTTTCATTAGAGTTTCATCATTTTCCATGAAGAGGCCTTGCACATAGATTGGTAGACTTATTCTGAAGACGTCATTTTTTTAACGCTGTGGTGAATTTTTTTTAAATCTCGATTGCGTTTTTACAAAATGCAGACATGAAATTGGTTTTTTAATGTTGATTTTGCGTTTAGCAACCATGCTAAACTGTAATTATTTAACTTTAGAT